>NC_058082.1:404550479-404866472 GCF_014858855.1 Bufo gargarizans | reverse complement strand
AGCCCTGTGTGCCTGTCCTGGTGAGATGATCCCTATACTAATAGTGTACCTGTGAGTGGTACTTCCGGAAACACTCTCCAAAGCATAGGGCAGGGTGGTCCGGACAGTCAGGACAGAAATAGCGGGTGTCACGCCTTATTCCACTCCTGCTACAGACACGACATCTTTTTCGGGGTGACTGTTGGGTTGAGGTACCAGGAACGACATTGGGGAAATGTCGCTCGTGTAGACGGCTAACTACACTGGTGGTTGGGGCCACGGAACCTCCTGGATACAGGAGGTTCTCGATGATCTCTTCCTGAAATTTGAGGAAGGATCCAGTTCTCCCAGCCTTACTGTAGAGAACGAAACTATTGTACAGAGCCAATTGAATTAAATATACAGACACCTTCTTATACCAGCGTCTGGTGCGTCGGGAAACTAAATACGGAGACAACATCTGGTCATTGAAGTCCACCCCTCCCATGTGGAGGTTATAGTCGTGGACTGAGAGGGGCTTTTCAATGACACGGGTTGCTCGCTCAATTTGTATTGTCGTGTCTGCGTGAATGGAGGAGAGCATGTAAACGTCACGCTTGTCTCTCCATTTCACCGCGAGCAGTTCTTCGTTACACAGTGCGGCCCTCTGCCCCCTTGCAAGACGGGTGGTAACGAGCCGTTGGGGGAAGCCCGCGCGAACTAGTACCACAGGCGCCAATCCGTTCTAGAAACAAATGCCTAAAGAGGGCCACACTTGTGTAAAAATTGTCCACGTAAAGATGGTACCCCTTGCCGAATAAGGGTGACACCAAGTCCCAAACTGTCTTCCCACTGCTCCCCAGGTAGTCAGGGCAACCGACCGGCTCCAGGGTCTGATCTTTTCCCTCATAGACACGAAATTTGTGGGTATAGCCTGTGGCCCTTTCACAGAGCTTATACAATTTGACCCCATACCGGGCGCGCTTGCTTGGGATGTATTGTTTGAAGCCAAGGCGCCCGGTAAAATGTATCAGGGACTCGTCTATGCAGATGTTTTGCTCTGGGGTATAAATATCTGCAAATTTCTGGTTGAAATGGTCTATGAGGGGCCGAATTTTGTGGAGCCGGTCAAAAGCAGGGTGGCCCCTGGGACGGGAGGCGGTGTTGTCACTAAAGTGCAGGAACCGCAGGATGGCCTCAAAACGTGCCCTGGACATGGCAGCAGAGAACATGGGCATGTGATGAATCGGGTTTGTGGACCAATATGACCGCAATTCATGCTTTTTTTGTCAGGCCCATGTTGAGGAGGAGGCCCAGAAAAGTTTTAAGTTCGGAAACTTGGACTGGTTTCCACCGGAAAGGCTGGGCATAAAAGCTTCCCGGGTTAGCGGTGATAAATTGTGTGGCATACCTGTTTGTTTCGGCCACAACTATGTCTAAAAGCTCCGCAGTCAAGAACTGCTCAAAAAATCCCAGGGCCGAACCGATCTGAGCTGTCTCAACCCGAACTCCAGACTGGGCAGTGAAAGGGAAAACTACAGGTGCGGCTGAAGTTGGGGACTGCCAATCAGGGTTTGCCAGCACCTCTGGGATTCTAGGGGCTCTACGGGCACGTCTTTGCGGTGGCTGCGACGGGGTCACTACTGCACGTGCCACCGTACCAGCTTCAACTGCCCTTCTGGTGCTCGCTACTTCACCAGGTTGTACGGCAGTGCTGGTACTAGGTCCAGGGAGGGCTGGGCTGCTGGTGTATAGTGTTGAGCGGCATGTCCCATATTCGAATTCGCGAAATTTCGTGAATATTCGAAAGAATATTCGTAAAATATTCGCGAATATTCGAATTCGTTATTATTTCGCATATGCGATAATTCGAATTTTCGCATCGCATAATACATATTATGAGATGCAAAATTCGCATGTGCGCTAATGAAATCGCCTTACGAAGATTCGCAACTCAATTCAATCACTAATGTAAGAATGCAAAGCCCTTTGCCTCTGTTCTGGGACAAGTGCTGATATTCGCCTGTGCGCTAATAAAATCGCCTTACAAAGATTCGCGCCTCAATCACTTTCTAGGCAATGTGAGTAAGATCTGAGCTTTTGGACTTTTGGGAATCAATCGAGATACAGTGGGGGGTGATGACTGTAGTTGACAGAGTACAGATCAATGTAATCTGTAAGGTGGAAACTAAAATAAAAAATACGAATATTCGTAAATCGAATTTTACGAAGTTCGAAGTATTCGCGAATATGGTGCTATACTATATACATGCACAGGCCTTTGCCTCTCTGTTCTGGGGACAAGTGTAGATATTCGCATGTGCGCTAATAAAATCGCCTTACGAAGATTCGCAACTCAATTCAATCACTAATGTATGAATCATACATTAGTGATTGAATTGAGTTGCGAATCTTCGTAAGGCAATTTTATTAGCGCACATGCGAATATCTACACTTGTCCCCAGAACAGAGAGGCAAAGGCCTGTGCATGTGCATTCATATAGTATAGCACCATATTCGCGAATACTTCGAACTTCGTAAAATTCGATTTACGAATATTCATATTTTTTATTTTAGTTTCCACCTTACAGATTACATTGATTTGTACTCTGTCAACTACTGTCATCACCCCCCACTGTTTCTCGATTGATTCCCAAAAGTCCAAAAGCTCAGATCTTACTCACATTGCCTAGAAAGTGATTGAGGCGCGAATCTTTGTAAGGCGATTTTATTAGCGCACAGGCGAATATCTACACTTGTCCCCAGAACAGAGAGGCAAAGGCCTGTGCATTCATATAGTATAGCACCATATTCGCGAATACTTCGAACTTCGTAAAATTCGATTTACGAATATTCGTATTTTTTATTTTAGTTTCCACCTTACAGATTACATTGATCTGTACTCTGTCAACTACAGTCATCACCCCCCACTGTATCTCGATTTATTCCCAAAAGTCCAAAAGCTCAGATCTTACTCACATTGCCTAGAAAGTGATTGAGGCGCGAATCTTCGTAAGGCGATTTTATTAGCGCAAATGCGAATATCGGCACTTGTCCCAGAACAGAGGCAAAGGGCTTTGCATTCATACATTAGTGAATTGAGTTGCGAATCTTCGTAAGGCGATTTTATTAGCGCACATGCGAATATCTACACTTGTCCCCAGAACAGAGGCAAAGGCCTGTGCATGTGCATTCATATAGTATAGCACCATATTCGCGAATATTTCGAACTTCGTAAAATTCGATTTACGAATATTCGTATTTTTTATTTTAGTTTCCACCTTACAGATTACATTGATCTGTACTCTGTCAACTACTGTCATCACCCCCCACTGTTTCTCGATTGATTCCCAAAAGTCCAAAAGCTCAGATCTTACTCACATTGCCTAGAAAGTGATTGAGGCGCGAATCTTTGTAAGGCGATTTTATTAGCGCACAGGCGAATATCGGCACTTGTCCCAGAACAGAGGCAAAGGGCTTTGCATTCATACATTAGTGAATTGAGTTGCGAATCTTCGTAAGGCGATTTTATTAGCGCACATGCGAATATCTACACTTGCCCCAGAACAGAGGCTAAGGCCTGTGCATGTGCATTCATATAGTATAGCACCATATTCGCGAGTATTTCGAACTTCGTAAAATTCGATTTACGAATATTCGTATTTTTTATTTTAGTTTCCACCTTACAGATTACATTGATCTGTACTCTGTCAACTACTGTCATCACCCCCCACTGTATCTCGATTGATTCCCAAAAGTCCAAAAGCTCAGATCTTACTCACATTGCCTAGAAAGTGATTGAGGCGCGAATCTTTGTAAGGCGATTTTATTAGCGCACAGGCGAATATCGGCACTTGTCCCAGAACAGAGGCAAAGGGCTTTGCATTCATACATTAGTGAATTGAGTTGCGAATCTTCGTAAGGCGATTTTATTAGCGCACATGCGAATATCTACACTTGCCCCAGAACAGAGGCTAAGGCCTGTGCATGTGCATTCATATAGTATAGCACCATATTCGCGAGTATTTCGAACTTCGTAAAATTAGATTTTATTACGAATATTCGTATTTTTTATTTTAGTTTCCACCTTACAGATTACATTGATCTGTACTCTGTCAACTA
The DNA here is from genome assembly GCF_014858855.1 of Bufo gargarizans. Taxonomy (NCBI): domain Eukaryota; kingdom Metazoa; phylum Chordata; class Amphibia; order Anura; family Bufonidae; genus Bufo; species Bufo gargarizans. The sequence continues at coordinate 404,862,392 of NC_058082.1, read as the reverse complement.
CTGTCATCACCCCCCACTGTATCTCGATTGATTCCCAAAAGTCCAAAAGCTCAGATCTTACTCACATTGCCTAGAAAGTGATTGAGGCGCGAATCTTTGTAAGGCGATTTTATTAGCGCACAGGCGAATATCGGCACTTGTCCCAGAACAGAGGCAAAGGGCTTTGCATTCATACATTAGTGAATTGAGTTGCGAATCTTCGTAAGGCAATTTTATTAGCGCACATGTGAATATCTACACTTGTCCCCAGAACAGAGAGGCAAAGGCCTGTGCATGTGCATTCATATAGTATAGCACCATATTCGCGAATACTTCGAACTTCGTAAAATTCGATTTTCGAATATTCGTATTTTTTATTTTAGTTTCCACCTTACAGATTACATTGATTTGTACTCTGTCAACTACTGTAATCACCCCCCACTGTTTCTCGATTGATTCCCAAAAGTCCAAAAGCTCAGATCTTACTCACATTGCCTAGAAAGTGATTGAGGCGCGAATCTTTGTAAGGCGATTTTATTAGCGCATAGGCGAATATCGGCACTTGTCCCAGAACAGAGGCAAAGGGCTTTGCATTCATACAGTATGAATGCAAAGCCCTTTGCCTCTGTTCTGGGACAAGTGCCGATATTCACCTGTGCGCTAATAAAATCGCCTTACAAAGATTTGCGCCTCAATCACTTTCTAGGCAATGTGAGTAAGATCTGAGCTTTTGGACTTTTGGGAATCAATCGAGAAACAGTGGGGGGTGATGACAGTAGTTGACAGAGTACAAATCAATGTAATCTGTAAGGTGGAAACTAAAATAAAAAATACGAATATTCGTAAATCGAATTTTACGAAGTTCGAAGTATTCGCGAATATGGTGCTATACTATATGAATGCACATGCACAGGCCTTTGCCTCTGTTCTGGGGACAAGTGTAGATATTCGCATGTGCGCTAATAAAATTGCCTTACGAAGATTCGCAACTCAATTCACTAATGTATGAATGCAAAGCCCTTTGCCTCTGTTCTGGGACAAGTGCCGATATTCGCATTTGCGCTAATAAAATCGCCTTACGAAGATTCGTGCCTCAATCACTTTCTAGGCAATGTGAGTAAGATCTGAGCTTTTGGACCTTTGGGAAACAATCAATTATATGTGTACTGTAATTTTGTGGAAAAAAAAAACAAAAAAAAAACGAATATTCGTTTTTACGAATATATAGCACTATATTCGAAATATTCGCGAAATCGCGAAGTTGCGATATTCGCGGAAAAAATTCGCTTTTCGAATATTCGCGCTCAACACTACTGGTGTATGCCTCACCACGTAATCCGACAGCACCAGCCCCACTCTGCTGCTCTAGAAGCGGATCCTGCGCAACCTGCGGTCTAGCGACACGGGGCCGGGTAAGCCTGGTGGTATCAGGGACCTCAGTCTCCTCGTCCGAACTTTGGGTCAGAGAGCCACTGCTTTCTACAGGTTCGTATTCTGACCCGCTGGATTCATTAGATGAGGGTTCCCACTCCTCATCCGACTGGGTCAGAAGCCTGTAGGCCTCTTCAGAAGAATACCCCCTGTTAGACATGTGGGCAACTAAATTTAGGGGTATTCCCTGAGACTACCCAAGAAAAAAAAAGCAAACCTGTCTTACAAAGGGGAGGCTAGCGAAGTACCGGAGGCCGCTGCGGTTGATAAAAAATATCAAAACTATTTTTTTTTTATCGCCGCAGTGCGTGTAAAGTGAATGTGCAGTGATCAAAAAAAAATTTTTTTTTGTCACTGCGGTGGGGCGGGTGTGGGCGAACGCACGCGCGGGCGACCGATCAGGCCTGATCGGGCAAACACTGCGTTTTGGGTGGAGGGCGAACTAAAGTGACACTAGTACTATTATAGATCTGACCGTGATCAGTTTTGATCACTTCCAGATACTATAAAAGTACAAATGCTGATTAGCGATACGCTAATCAGCGAATAACGGACTGCGGTGCGGTGGGCTGGGCGCTAACTGATCGCTAACTACCTAACCAAGGGACCTAAACTATACCTAAAACCTAACGGTCAATACCAGTGAAAAAAAAAAGTGACAGTTTGCACTGATCACTTTTTTCTTTTCACTTGTGATTGACAGGGGTGATCAAAGGGGTGATCAAAGGGTTAATTGGGGTTCAGGGGGGTGATCAGGGGCTAAAGTGTAGTGTTTGGTGTACTCACTGTGAAGCCTGCTCCTCTGCTGGATCCAACCGACGAAAAGAACCAGCAGAGGAGCAGGCAGCCATATATCAGATCATATTTACTAATATGATCTGATATCTGGCACTTTGATTGGATTTTTTAAAAATCAGCAACCTGCCAGCCACGATCATTGGCTGGCAGGCTGCTGACGAAATACTGCTGTGCGAAATGTCGGCGCGAACTGCGCATGCGCTCTCGCGTATTCGCGTCATCTCGCGTCTCGCGAGATGACGCGTATATGCGTGACTGTGCGCAGCGCTGCCACCTCCGGACCGCACATCTGCGTTAGGCGGTCCGGAGGTGGTTAAAGAGGAGAAAAAAAAAAAAAGAAAAAAAAATTGGTCAATTTAAGTCAAACAAAGAAGGCCATCGAGTGATATAATGACCGAGTCTGGAGGTGACAGCAGTGTGAGGAGGCCACAGAGTGGCACAATGACTGAATCTGGAGGTGGCATCAGTATGAGGAGGCCACAGAGTGGCACATTGACATAGTGGGGAGGTGGTAACAGCATGAGGAAGCCACCAAGTGGCATAGAAACATAGAATGTGTCGGCAGATAAGAACCATTTGGCCCATCTAGTCTGCCCAATATACTAAATACTATGAATAGCCCCTGGCCCTATCTTATATGAAGGATGGCCTTATGCCTATCCCATGCATGCTTAAACTCCTCCACTGTATTTGCAGCTACAACTTCTGCAGGAAGGCTATTCCATGCATCCACTACTCTCTCAGTAAAGTAATACTTCCTGATATTACTTTTAAACCTTTGCCCCTCTAATTTAAAAAGATGTCCTCTTGTAGCAGTTTTTCTTCTTTTAAATATTCTCTCCTCTTTTACCTTGTTGATTCCCTTTATGTATTTAAAAGTTTCTATCATATCCCCTCTGTCTCGTCTTTCTTCCAAGCTATACATGTTAAGGTCCTTTAATCTTTCCTGGTAAGTTTTATCCTGCAATCCATGTACCAGTTTAGTAGCTCTTCTCTGAACTCTCTCCAAAGTATCAATATCCTTCTGGAGATATAGTCTCTAGTACTGAGCACAATACTCCAAATGAGGTCTCACTAGTGCTCTGTAGAGCGGCATGAGCACCTCCCTCTTTCTACTGGTAATTCCTCTACCTATACACCCAAGCATTCTGCTAGCATTTCCTGCTGCTCTATGACATTGTCTGCCTACCTTTAAGTCTTCTGAAATAATAATCCCTAAATCCCTTTCCTCAGATACTGAGGTTAGGACTGTATCACTGATTTTATATTCTGCTCTTGGGTTTTTACGTCCTAGGTGCATTATCTTGCACTAATCAAGATTAAATTTTAGTTGCCAGATTTTTGACCATTCCTCTAGTTTTCCTAAGTCCTTTTCCATTTGGTGTATCACTCCAGGAACATCAACCCTGTTACAAATCTTTGTGTCATCAGCAAAAAGACACACCTTACCATTGAGGCCTTCTGCAATTTCGCTGATAAAGATATTAAACAATATGGGTCCCAGAACAGATCCCTGAGGTACCCCACTGGTAACAAGACCTTGGTCTGAATATACTCAATTGACTACAACCCTCTGTTGCCTGTCCCTCAGCCACTGCCTAATCCATTCAACAATATGGGAGTCCAAGCCCAAAGACTGCACTTTATTGATAAGCCTTCTATGTTGTACAGTATAAAAAGCCTTACTAAAGTCTAGATAAGCGATGTCTACTGCACCTCCTCCATCTATAATTTTAGTCACCCAATCAAAAAAATCAATAAGATTAGTTTGACATGATCTCCCTGAAGTAAACCCATGCTGTTTTTCATCTTTCAATCCATGGGATTTTAGATGTTCCACAATCCTCTCCTTAAGTATGGTTTCCATTAATTTCCCCACTATTGATATCAGGCTTACTGGCCTATAGTTGCCCGATTCCTCCCTACTACCTTTCTTGTGAATGGGCACAACATTTGCTAATTTCCAATCTTCTGGGACGACTCCTGTTGCCAGTGATTGGTTAAATAAATCTGTTAATGGTTTTGCTAGTTCACCGCTGAGCTCTTTTAATAGCTTTGGGTGTGGCCCATCAGGCCCCTGTGACTTATTTGTATTAATTTTAGACAGTTGACTTAGAACCTCTTCCTCTGTAAAGACACATGCATCAAGCGATTCATTAGTCTTCTTTCCTAACTGAGGTCCTTCTCCTTCATTTTCCTTTGTAAAAACTGAACAGAAGTATTCATTGAGGCAGTCAGCTAGTTCTTTATCTTCTTCCATATACCTTCCTTCTTTTGTTTTTATAATTTGGTAATTCCTTGTTTTAGTTTCCTTTTTTCACTTATGTATCTGAAGAATGCCTTATCGCCTTTTTTACCTGACTGAGCTAATTTCTCTTCTGCCTGTGCTTTAGAAGCTCCTATAACTTGTTTGGCCTCTCTCTGTCTAATCTTATAAATTTGCCTGTCATCCTCGTTTTTTGTTTTTTTTTATAATTCCTAAATGCTTTCTTTTTGTTTTTAATGATTTTGGCCACTTCTGCTGAGTACCACAGTGGTCTCTTCTTCCTTTTTTTGCTTTTACTGACAAGCCTAATGCAATTTTCTGTTGCCCAGAAAAAAACACCCATTTCACTACACATTGCCTGTTCTCCAATGTCCTCCCCCCTCTCCTCTTCCAGTTCAGCCCCTACAGGGCTTGTGTGGCCGTGTGATCTAGACGCCACATCTCCTGTGGAAAATCACAGAAATAAGATAATAATGCACTTAGTAAAGTAGATGCAAGCATTATATATGGACAAAGTCCTCACTCTGATATCATAAAATCTGAGACACTTAGCCAATATATTTTGATCAAAACACATCTGTGTCGGCCTTCCAAGTGCCAAGGTGATCTCAGGTCAGGTGTGTCCTAAGCTAAACCTACCTAAGCTGTTGGGCTTCTATGTTCAGGAGTGCAGACGCCACACATACTTATGGTGTGCTGCCCCTATTCACCTTCATGTGCATCAAGCAACCGATGGGAGGAGGAGCAAGCACACCTATATGTATTACCTAATCAAGGTGCTCTATTTTATAGGAAGGGCAAAAGTGCAAAGGAATGCTTCTCCCAAAATAAAATAGGTGCACATTCAAACTTGAAGGTGCCACTTCCTCAAGCAAATATATAGACAAAAACATCACAGAAAAAACAACACATCTCCTGTCCCCTGACCAGCCATTGTTACCAGCATCTGTGCCAGGACATGCAGTGGAATGACGTTGTTCATCATGTAGTCCTGGAGACTGACAAATAACGTGGAATCCTCAAATGGCCTGAGCAAACGTCAGGTGACACGCATGAGGTGCCACTGGCTGACATCAAAGTTACACAGGGGAGTACTCCTATCCGCTTGGATCATCAAGAAATTGCTTATGGCCTTTCTCTGTTTGTATAGTCGCTCCAACATATGGAGGAACATATAGAGGGTGGAATTACAATGGGTTGAATCAATATCAGCCTGTGTTGGGGGATGCCGTTCTGCCACTGAAGCTCAAGGAGGGTGTGATTTGCGGTGTATGAGAGGCTGAAAAGCATGGAAAGTTTCCTGGCCATTTTTAGCAGATGGGTGGAAGACTTCAGGAACCACTTAACAACCAGATTGAACACGTGTGCAATGAAGGGTGCATGGCTCAGCCCTCCTTGACGCAGCAGTGCCAATACAATTTTCTTCCGATTGTTGGTCACCATGGTTCCGATTTGGAGTTCTCGGGCAGAAAGCCAGGATTCAATTTCTTGATGAAGGACACAGAGAAGTTCCTCCCCTGTGTGACTCCTTTAGCCCAGGCAAATGAGATTCAGAACAGTGTGACACCGCCGTGCCCTACACAGGTGGTATGCTGAAGGGGCACTGTGACTTGTCCCTGCAGTGGAGGCTGAGGACATGGTGGAGGATGAGGAGGCAGAGGCGGACATTGTCGCAAGAACAACGGCATGACAACGTGGAGGCGGAAGCGGCGTGACCTGGCCAAGTTGCTGGTGTGGCTGTGCAGGAACCACATTCCCCCAGTGCGCCGTAAAGGACATGTATTGTCCCTGACTGCAGTTACAGCTCCACACTTGGGCGCTGCTGTGCACTTTGGCAGACACCGACAGGCTTAAGGACTGACCCACCTTCTGTTCGACATATTTGTGTAGGGCTGGTACTGCCTTTTGGCAAAGAAATGACAGCTTGGGACTCTCCACCTCGACTCGGCACAAGCCATCAGTTTTCTGAAAGGTTCAGAGTCCACCACTTGGAAAGGGAAGGATTGCAGCTCCAGCAACTTGGACAGGACCACGTTCAGCTACTGTGCCGTTGGATGAGTGCATGCATACTGCTGTCTCTTGGCAATCGCTTCGGTGATTGATTGCTGACGGAATGACTGATGAGGAGGAGGAGGAGCAGTAGCATCTGGACCAGCAGAAGATGGGAAGTACAGACAGCTCCCTTCGACTGAGGTGGTGGTGGAGCCTTGACTGGCTGAAACTAGATGCGTGCCACTGGGTGATGCAGCACATCAGAGCCATGGTTCTCCCAGGACACTTTAGGGTAGCGCTGCTTATGTTGATGCAGGGCCGTGGTGCCAAAATTGGCACCCTGGCCACGCTTCACCTTCTGCCCACATATTCTACATATGGCCATGTTAACTTCCTCCGGCGGCTTAACAAAAAACTGCCACACCGCCGAGTAGGTGATTTTACCCCAACAGCCCGCACTGATTGACTGCTACCGCCAATGCCTCTGTGAGCCCCTGTACCACTACTTCCCGGGCAGGTATGCTGCTGCGAAGCAGGTGGTCTACCCTGTGCACGTTTGGTTCCAGACATCAGACTGCTGCCACCCTGCTGACTCCCAGCCATACTTCCACCTTGCTGGCTCAGCAGCTGCCTCATGGGCAAGCTGCCACCCTCTACTCCAGATGATGATGAAGCCCCTTCTGCACCCAGCTCCCAAGTGCGATCGGCTTCATCATCATCCAGTAGTGTCTGCACATCACTGATGTCCTCCTCAACGGTCTCTGAATCAGAAACCTGACTGCTCGCAACATCACCTACCACGCCACTCTTCTCATCACTACTTGCCCACCTAGCAGTGGAAGCAACGGATGTCTCCTAAAGTACTTGGCTGGGCAGTAGCTGCTGACTGTCCTCTAGGAGCTCGTCCTTGCTATATAGTGGAGCTGAGCCCACAGCATATAATACTTCTGTGGGTGAGGGAACAGCAAAGGACAGAGGCAGGTTGAGGACAAATGAGGGCAAAGGGCCTGCTCCCGGGCCATGCCAACTAAGGGTTGTGTCTGACGAACCCACTGACTGTTGGCAGGGGGCGTCTGATATCACTTGGGATGAATTGGATGACTGAGTTAACCAATCAAGAACTACTGGGTTGCTGGTCAAGACCCGACCGCTAGATGACACCGGGAGCTCAAGCCTCTCGCTGCGACTCCTGCTGCCATGCCCCCTTACTTTTCTGCGACCTCTGCCTGTGCCAGAAACATTTAGGCCTCTGCCAATCTTCTGTGCATGGCCTGGCACTTCTCTGTCTGACATACTTTGAGCTGAACTAAATAAATTAAAAGCAAATTGAAACACCCCTAAAAGCATAATATATTTATCTTTTTTTTACTGAAATAGGCCACTAAATGCTTTCACCACAAATAATTGCAAAAGTGAAATGCGTATATATTTAGCTTTTTGTACTGAAATAAGCCACTAAACACTTTCACCACAAATAACTGCAAAAGTGAAGTGCATATATATATATATATTTTTTTTCTGTACTTAAACAGGCCACTAAACACTTTCACCACAAATAACTGCAACAGTGAAGTGCGTATATATTTTTATTTTTGTACTGAAATTGGCCACTAAATGCTTTCACCACAAATAACTGCAACAGTGAAGTGCGTATATATTTTTCTTTCTGTAATGAAATAGACCACTAAATGCTTTCACCACAAATAACTGCAACAGTGAAATGTATATGTATATATTTTCCTTTTTGTACTGAAATAGGCCACTAAATGCTTTCACCACAAATAACTGCAACAGTGAAATAAGTATATATTTTTTCTTTTGTACTGAAATAGACCACTAAATGCTTTCAACACAAATAACTGCAACAGTGCAGTGCCTATATATTTAGGTTTTTATACTGAAATAAGCCACTAAACACTTCCACCACAAATAACTGCAAAAGTGAAGTGCATATATATATATATATATATTTCTGTACTGAAATAGGCCACTAAACACTTTCACCACAAATAACTGCAACAGTGAAGTGCGTATATATTTTTCTTTCTGTAATGAAATAGACCACTAAATGCTTTCACCACAAATAACTGCAACAGTGAAATACATATATTTTTTCTTTTTGTACTGAAATAGACCACTAAATGCTTTCAACACAAATAACTGCAACAGAGCAGTGCGTATTAATTTTTCTTTTTATACTGAAATAGGCCACTAAACGCTTTCACCACAAATAACTGCAACAGTGACATGCATATATATTTTTGTCTTTGTACTGAATAGGCCACTAAACGCTTTCGCCACATATAACTGCAACAGTGAAGTGCGTATATATTTTCTTTTTGTACTAAAATCGTCCACTAAAGGATTTTCAACATAGCACTTGCACCCCAATAACAAGAACAAATTGCTGGACTGACAAAGCTGTATAATGGCAATTTGGATCCCTAAATAATATTTCCCTGCACTTGTAAATCACTTTTCTAGCACTGTCCGTAGCGCCTTCTGACGTCTCTCCCTGCACTAAGATGCTGTGAAATGATTCCCCCCTATACTTTCCCTGCACTTGTAAATTACTTTTCTAGCACTGTCCCTAGAGCCTTCTGACGTCTCCCCCTGCTCTAAGATTCTGTGAAATGATAGTTTTTTATCCTATTCCTGCACATATAAATCATTTTTTCATTTTTTTCTCTCACAATTAGGTTTTTCCTATTGCTGTCCCTAATGCCTTCTCACGTCTGTCCCTGCACTCAGAACGCTGGAAAATGTCTGAATCTAAGAGGGCTGTGACATCACAGGTTTGGTTGGCTGCTGATTGGCTGCATGCATGTCAGTCTGGGTGATCCCACCTTCCCAGACTTCCTTTCTCCATGTCCTTACATGTGCAGCAGCCATTTTACGAAAAATGTTAATCATTACCATGAAGCGCAAGGAAATTTACATTCGTTGCAAATCAAATTTTTCCTGAAATGCGGATCGAATTCCACTTCGTCAGCTTTGATTCGCTCATCTCTAGTGGGGACCAGATGGCAGCTCCCTCCCCATACATCGCACGTGCCGCAGTCAGCGCTGACCGTGTCACATCTAGGGTTAATGCGCCGGCATCAGTCTTTTCACAGATTCCGGCGCATACAGCAGAGATCCAGTTATCAGTGACTGCCAGACCCTGTAGCTGATTGGGCAGGTGCAGCTCCTGCACCCGCCCGATCAGCGTGCCGTAATACTACGGCACTGGGATTTTGGACACAGTAGCCAGCACCGCATGGCGCTGGTGTTGTACGGGTTAAACATCATTGTAACAATGGCAGTTGGCAGCCGCCAGGGTGCAGCACATCCTGCTATGTACCCAAGTCAAACTGCACACAAGGCTCCTCTTCTCCGCTGCAGGCTCCGGACCCGCTTTCCTGCACTGTTGCGGGCGGCGACAGCTTCAGTTGCACCTTGCAGGAGCCGCACGTGTCCTGTTTCTTTAAGCATTTGTGCACGCCACTGATTCCGCCTTCTTTCCAATCCCGTGCAGGCACCACCTTTATAAGGGTTCTTCCCCCTTCCTGTGATGCTTGAGCAATATTGTTGTTTTCTACAGTGAAGGTTCCAGCTTGTTGTTCTTTTGTTGTTATTCTGCTTCCGACCTTAGCCTGTATCCTGACCTCGTCTCTGCCTGATCCTCCTGTACCTCGCTGCTCTCAAGTGTATGATTCGGATTGTTGACCACGCCTCTGTCTGCTGTTCAGCTTGTTACGCATGCTGCACCTGATCTATTCTGCTCTGCTGTTGTAACAGCTCAAGCTCTGCTAAATCACTAACTCAGCTCTGCTTCATCTGACTCTGCTGCTGCATTCCTTCCATCCAGTGTCAGCTTGCTCCACCTGCCTGTATCCCCAGTACTTGCTCTGGTCACGGGCCAGCTGCCACTTAACCGGGACCACTCTTGCGGTAGCGACCTGGTGTCTCCCCTGCAGCTAAGACTAGCTTCCGCATATTGAAGCGGGATAAAGGGTAAAAACCAGGGGAACACTTAGATTCCGCTCCCAAGTTTGACCCAAAGCCAAACCGGTAAGTGGCACAGTGGGTCCACACCCATTGGAGCATTACAATCATCTGGCTCCAATAACGGACAATTTTTGGAAGCTTTGGAATATGAAAAAGCATAACACATGTGCCAGTGCAGTGTGTTTTTAAACATGCTGTATGTTAACACCATCAAATGTGCATTTACCCATAGCTATGTATGTCAGTGTCACTCATACATCATTTTCTACATTGCGATACAGAGCTTGGAGAGGGAGGAGTAAAAAAATTCATAAAAAATAAATTTAAAGAGATACAAGCAATGGCGTACCTACCATATAGGCAAACCACGCAGCTGCTATGGGGCCTGGAGCGCATGGAAGGCCCCGCCCCCTACATCTGCAGACAGTTTATCGGGCATTGAGGAAGCACGCCCACTTGTCCTCCGTTTAGTCCTGGCCGGGCCCTGCTTGCTTCCTCCGAACCTCCCCCCCATTCTGTACACAATAGAGCACACTGCTGATTTCTCGACCCTCCGTGTCAGGCTCAAGCTGACAGAACTTCACCAGCCACGCCCACAGCAATGAGGCCAGGCCCTTCCCCGTGAAGCCACGCCCCCAACGCCAGTCGCTAAAAAATACTGCACCAGTAAAGAATCTCAGGTAGGACACTAGCTGTCTGCCACCTCCCTCTATCCTGCTGTTACCTATTATCAGTCTCCTGGCCCCCACAGAACCTCTCTGGTATGCCCCTCTACTACTGTCCCCACAGGCCACAGAATAGCTGCAAGCCTGCATCCATCTGATTCTGTGGCCTCCCAGTCACTATCATCTTCTATGTTCCCTTAAGTCCCCAGAGATTCCTTGCCATCTTCTGTGACCAAAAGAACCTGTACCAGCTTCTGTGCCCCCTTCTCATAACAGAGCCCCTGCCACTTTTTGTATTCCTTGTCACCACCACCCACTCACAAAGCCCATGGAACCCTCTGTCCTTCTCCGATACGTGTCTGTCCAACCATCAGTAACTGAGCCCCAATCACCTATTGGACTCGATGTGCCCAATCCCTTCGCACAGAGCCCTTGTCAACTTCTGCCCCCTGATCTATTAGAGTCCATGCCACCTGCTTCTTTCCCCTTTCATATAAAAGAGCCCATGCCAGCTGCTGCTACCCTCCCTCTAATAACACATCTCCATCACCTTTTGTCTTTTATGTTCACTCTGTTCTGTCAGAATACTATCCCTTATCAGAATGCTATACCCTTGTCACTTCCGGTGACGTGGCCGCACCTGAAGTGACGAGAATCAGCTGGAGGAGGGGGTATGCGGCGCTGCGCAAGCGCAGATCCACGGGTAAGTCAAAATTATAGCAGCACCGCGGGAGAAGCGTCCACTTAATGCGCAAAACCAGCTGGGATACACTGCGCCTGCACCTGGAGCCACGGCTGGATAGGAGATGGTGCGCACGTGCGGCTATATATACTCCTGTCCTAATCTACCTACCCCTGAGTGCGCACGCGTGATGTAATCCTGATGTGTGTGGCCGACAGGAGTATATAGCCGCACGTGCACACCCTCTCCTACCCAGCCGTGGCTCCGAGCGCAGGCCCAGTGTGTTCTGGCCGGTTTCGCGCAAGTGCATTAAGTGGTACCTGATAAGGTATAGTATTCTGACAGAACACACTCCCCTCATAGAGCCTCTAGCAGCTTCTAATCTCCCACCCACTGCAGTGTCCCTGACATCTGCCACCTCTAACAGTGCCTAGTGGCACTGACTCTGTGGCAATTAGGGGACAAAAAATTGCTAATAGCTGCCCTATCCCACTGTGTGCAGGATATGGTGGCTTTATCTGTGCACATTGTATAAGGGTCCATTCAGACATCCGTTGAATGGGTTCGGATCCGTTTCGCAATTATGCGGAACGGGTGCAGACCCATTCATTTTCAATTGGGCTGGAAAAGATGCGGACAGCACACAGTGTGCTGTCCGCATCCGCATTTCCTGTCCACTGTCCGAACTTCCGGTCCTTGGCTCCGGAACAAAATAGAGCATGTCCTATTCTTTTTTTTTTTTTGTCAACTTTGTTTTTATTGATTTATAAAGATATATTGACATCCATTCCTTTCGCGTCCAAGTACAACAAAGCACCCCAAGTGGGACGCATGACATCAATGGATGAATCATAAAATATCAGAAAATAGCATGAGACCAGTGTTACATCACACTAGGAATTACAATCTCCTGACACTTAGCAGTAACCAGCTTAACATGTGATAGAATACTACCAACTTAGTAACATTGGTGCAAATCAAAAGAGGTACGAGCCAGGGAAAACAATAAAAGAATAGAAGTGAAAAGAAAGAAAAGAGAGCAGAGAGAGAAAGAGGGAGGGGGGTGAAGGGGTTGGGGAGCCTCCAAGAGCTAATCATCTCCTACTCAGGAAGAAAGGCTAACCTGCGAGTCCTTGCAATAAGATGAGGATAGCCAGGGACTCCAAATATGAAGAAACTTATCATGAGCACGACACAATCTACTGGACATCTCTTCGAACCTGCAAATTTGATGTATTTTTCCAATCCATTCCTTGATGGTGGGAGGTACCACACTCAGCCATTTCAGGGGGATCAATGACTTCGCTGCAGCAAGAAGGTAAGTAACCAAAGATGAGGAAGATTGGCGCACTTCCGCCGACGAGCAGTCAAGAAGGACCATTGCTGGAGTCAGTGTAAGACTTGTCCCTACAACTTCTTTTATTATATTTTCTATTTCGGACCAGAAGGGGCGGATAACCGAACATCCCCACCAAATATGGGCATGTGTGCCTATTTGCAAATTACACCGCCAGCACAGGTTAGTGGGAGCTAGACCGTGTAAGTAAAGAAACTCCGGGGTCTTGTACCAACGAGCTAGTACCTTGTAGTGAGATTCTTGCAGGCGTATACATCTTGAGTAGCCATGGGAATGCTGTAGAATCTGTCTAGTTTCCAATTCAGTGAGGGAAAGATCCAGCTCCTTTTCCCAGGAGGCAGTATACCCAGGGCTACTCAAGTGTTTCACGTTTCTCACGATGGCCAAAACTTTAGAAAGCTTGTTAAGCCTGGTGGCTGGTAACGACAGCTCTCTTTCAAAATCGGTGAGCTCTCTAAGGGGATAATTGGCCCGTAAGAAGTCTGTGCAGCAACTGTTAAAATGCGAGACATGCAAGAACGTAAGACTAAAGTTCGGAAGAAGTGCCTGTAGATCTGAACGGCCGGGAACCCCTCCACTCGGGAACAAATTTGAGACAGAAACATGGGAAAGTTGGTCCCACATAGGCTTAAAGGTCATTGATTCCCTCCCAGTAACCACAGGTATTAAGCAAGAGGGCAGCAATGGCGAGATCCCAGGTGCCAACGCAGGTGACAGCAGTGCCCACGTGTTTGAGGCCCCCTTAAAAAACAAATTAATATCCGACGGGTTATATGTGATACGCTTCTTGGAGGGGATCCACATTTCCCGTAGTAGGTCTCCCTTGTATGCCTTACTCGACCACCTAGAAATACTATGTGGATCAGAGAAAGCAGTTAGATTGGACCATCTCCTCAGTTGGATCGCTGTATATAATGTATTGACGTCAGGTAGCCCTATACCACCCTTGCTTACAGGTCTAGTAAGGAGAGCATGTGCCAGACGAGGTCGCTTCTGTTTCCATAAGTAACGCAAGAAAAGTGATTTCAACCTGGTAAAAAAGGCCTGTGGTAGGTCTATTGGTAGCATTTATAGTTTGTAAAGGACCTTTGGAGGCACATAGGTTTGGATAACGTTCTTCCTACCAATCCATGAGATCAGAGGAATATCATAATCTATAAGGATTTTTTGAATCTCTTCTAGAAGTGGATGGAAGTTCGTATCATATACTTTGTGTATGGAGGAGGGAATATTTACTCCCAGATACTTGAGCCCAAACAAAAGATGAAGCCTCCTTAAGTCTCAAGATTCTATGTTTTGCTAGAGAAATATTCAGTATCTCAGATTTTGTGACATTCACTTTAAAGTTCGACACCTCACCGAAACTTTCAAACAGTTTGGCCAGACAGGGCAGCCCCTCCTCAGGATCAGATAACAAAAACAGAAGGTCATCTGCAAAAGCCAGCATTTTCAGTTACCCTTCTGGCGTAGAGAAACCTCCAATAAGTGGATGCTGTCTCACTTTCTGTAGCAACGTTTCCATTACCAATACAAAAAGTGTGGGGGAGAGAGGGCAACCCTGTCTGGTTCCATTTGTTATTTCAAAGGGACTTGACAGATGGTCGTTGACCAAAAGAGAGGCTGACGGGTGGGAGTACAGCGAAAAGATTGCTTCTATGAAAGCTGTGGGGAAGCCAAACTTCAAAAGGGTAGAATGCATGAAGAGCCAGTTGACTCTGTCAAAGGCCTTCTCGGCATCTACTCCGAGAAGGACCAATGATTTGTCCTCAGCATGTGCCTGGTGTATTGCTGTAAGTAGTTTAGTCGTGTTGGTCCTCCCCTCCCTCCCCGGGATAAAGCCTGATTGCTCCTCACCTATCAGGTGGGGTAGAAACTTCTTTATCCTTAAGGACAAGAGCTTGGCCCATATTTTCAAATCTAGATTCAGAAGTGAAATGGGTCTATAGCTCACACACTCTGCTGGATCCTTCCCCTCTTTAGCTATAAGAGTGATGTGTGCCGCCTGGGTCTGCTTTAGCAAAGGGTCACCTCCAAACAGCGAGGAACAATATTCTACTAGATGGGGCATAAGCACCTCCTGGAATTTCTTATAGTAAAGCAAGGGAAGACCGTCAGGGCCTGGGCTTTTCCCCGGATGAAAGGAGACAAGGACCTCAGACACTTCCTTTTGTGTGATAGGGGCAATTAGGGAGTTGATCATGGCCTGATCCAGTTGCGGCACAGAGATATCTCTTAAAAAGCTATCAATTAAATTTTGCCTTTGATTTGTATCAAACATGGCATCTGTTTTGTCTATGTTGTATAGTGCTGAATAAAACTTATGGAAAGCCTCGGCCATCTCAGGAAGGGATGACGTAACTTTCCCTGTATGGTCCCTGATCTCATGTATATGTTGTCTAGCTTTTTCTTTCTTAAGCAGTGTAGACATGAACTTCCCTCTTTTATTGCCATGGGCATATAGCTTGTGTCTAAAATGTAAATAGGCCTTGGCAGATTTATTCTGTAAGTAGTTGAGAGGCTTTTCCCTCAGAGCTCGGAGTTTCCCCTGTGTTTCCAGTGAACTAGAGCTTTTGTGTTCTTTTTCTAATATTGTGATCTCTCCTAACAGCTCGTCTATAATTTTTTGCCGGTCTTTCTTGAGTTTGGACCCCCACGAGATGAAGAGTCCCCTAACAAAATGTCACCACCAGACATCTGAAAAGCTCTGACAGATGCCTTTCAGAACCTCCTCCTTGAGCTTCCTTTGTTTTGCTTTCAGTTCCTCATCTCGTTAGCCTCTCTCAGCTGTCATGTAGTTGTACTGATTGCATCCCTTTAAATTCCTCCCCATAGTGCATCAGTATGCGGTTTATATTACTTCCTGGAGTGTGTGTGCATGCTGATCCTACTTCCCAGTCTTCTACAAGATAAGTGTTGTGCATTCATTTGTGTTTTTCTGTTTGCTGGATCCCAGGTGACCCTGACTCCCTCCGTATCTAGTGTAGGGAGACGGTGGTCATGTCCCCTCACTATTATAGGGTGTTCAGGTGTTATACAGTCGAGGTACGAGGATATGCGATCATCTACCATTGGGATTTTCACATAGGCTGAGCAGTCAGGGAGAGTGCCAGGTCTGATGCAGGGGTCTCCCTTTTTGTTCCTTAGTTTTGGATCCAGTGAATCATATATTCATTTTGTGTTGTCTTGTTTCCTGTACACCTTCTGTGACACAAAAGCTTTGTGTGATTCCCAAACTATTGGAAACTTGGGACCCGAGTGTTTGTTCAGGTCAAAGAAGACTGAAATTTGCGCCTGTATATCTGAGAACGCTTCCGCATCTTCTAAGATCTGCTCGTTAAGTCGCCATCTCCATGTCGCGGGGGTGTCATTAGTGAGGGTGATTGATAGATGAACCGGTGCGTCATCTGATATTGTAATGACCGAAATACCTGTATCTGTTACTCTCGATAGTAGGGATGCATGAACCATTAGGTAATCTAACCTCTGATGTGAGTTATGCACCTGGGAGAAGTATGAGTAATCCCGAGTAGAGGGGTTCTGCAGCCGCCAGACATCTGTAAGGGAAAGTTCAGACAGTTTAGACCTCAACTTCGCTAAAGCACGCTTAGAGACACTAGATCTAGAGGTCGAGGTATCAAGTGAAGGATCCAACGTGACATTCAGATCACCCCCTAGAATAATCGGACCATCCGCAAACAACTTGAGTTTGTCTAAGGCATCTAAAAGCCAAGGCACTTGTGCATGATTGGGTGCATACATGTTTGCCAAAGTAAACTTGGCAGTATATATCTGAGCCCTTAGGAATAACATCCTCCCTTCTAGGTCCGTGTACTGTTGTAATATCTTAATAGGGATAGATTTGTGCACAGCTATTGAAACTCCCTTAGAAGCTGAGGAAGTAGGACATGAGTGGTACCAGTTAGTGCAATGTTTGTTAGGCAATTTCGGAATTTTGTGTTTTTTTAAATTGAGTCTCTTGCAGAAAGAGAATGGAGGCTCTGAGTTTCTTGAGCATGTCCAGTACATGATGTCTCTTGTTCGGGGTATTCAAGCCCCGCACATTAAAAGATGCGCATCTAATGTCGCACATGCTCCTGAGAGCACTTATCCTTTAAACAGAAAAAACTGATATTGGATAAGAACGAAAAGATAAAACGTAGGAAGGAGATAAGGGAAAGAAAAAAGCGGTAAGAATCAGTGGGGTAAAAAGGTAAAGAGTGAAAGACCAAGTAGGAAAAGAAGGGGTGTATTAAGTAAGAGTGAGCTTCAAATCTATGAAGCCGAGTGAAGGACGAGTTAGTAACTCAAAGACAGGGGTGAGAGAAATGTTCAAAATGTGAACAAGTCTTGACCTGTGGTGTACAAACACATAACGTTATGCATAACATATTTAGCAAATCAACAATTATCATAAACCTTATCCCAACTATTAGCTTTGTCCCCGGGGAGGGAGGGGGGGCTAGATTGATTATCTAACATGGTAACAGAGAGAAATCAGCGAACCATCGCATCGTCCTGAACTCATCCAGCTTCTCTGACGCTCCAACTGTTTTATTTGGTCTGCTAACTCCCTCTTCCTTTCAGACCAATATCACTTGGTACCCTTGGGTTGAAGTAAGAGGAACAAGCGAGAGAAAAAAGGGGGGGGGGAGGGGGAGGGAGGAAGTACATGGATCAACATTACTCTGACTGTCAATACGTATGACTTAATCGTTGTCATTTCCACAATACAACGATGTTCCATCTCCCCCCATCAGATGCAGAAGCATGAAGCATTCAGAGGACAGTCCTATCTAATCAACTCACAGCTCCAAATAACCTTAGCCCAGTCTCCAGCTCATACCCTATAGAGATGGGGAAGATGGAACATCGCGTCCCGCAAGCACTACATACTTATCATAGATTTAAGGAACCCTTCATAATCGCATTGAAAATGATAGATACGGAGTCTCAGAAATCGTCCTCTACCCTGCCACAGATATCATGTGCAGGGGAGTCCAAAGATGTAAATAGTCTTCAGGAGATTATGAGCCGCCTAAAACTGAGACAAAAATGAAAAATAAAGGAGAAGGGGAAAGGGAGGAAGAGGGGGGGGGTGAGGGTCAAGGTGAACATTCAGGGAAGGGACAAACTGACAAAAATAAGAAGAACCTTTAGGCAAGGAGGAGATGAGATATCCCTCAGGTATTCCGTAGTGGTGAAAAACTAAACAGTTCCACTTGCGGCAAGTCGAGTAGAAAGTCTGCAGGAACAATCAAACTGTAAGTGCCTCTTGCGGACATATCTGAAGATAAATCCAGATGAGAAAGCTCCAGAGTTCAGCGATGAGGCGAGTTGGTGACAACGGGAGGTCTCTTCATTCTTTGAGGCTTCGGGCGAGTAAAAGTATGCCACTCCTCTGTGTGTGGCAAGGGAGGCAAACGAACCAGATCGGCTGCAGGTGACCATGACGGTATCTCTACAGGTTCGATGCCCAGGGCAGACCATGCGGTTTCTAGATCTGCTGGGCTCTTGATGATGATCCGCTTATCATTCTTCATGATCGAGATCCCGAAAGGAAACAGCCAGGCATACTGCAGATTTCTTTCTCTCAGCTTGTCAAGCAGCGGCCGCATCACTCTATGTTTCTGAAGAGTAGAGGGAGCAATTCCTCCACCATTTTACGGGTTTTGTTCCTACAGCGTTCCCTTTGCGGCGAAACTGACCTGTGCCTTTTATTCTCTGGGTCAGTAGGAATACAATGGGGGTGTGGCAGGGGAGGAGCCAGGGTAGGTAGTAGGATGAGCCAGGGTAGGTAGTGGGATGGGCCAGGGGTGGGTAGTGGGAAGAGTTAGGGGGCCCAATTCAGATTCTTGCTATGGGGCCCAATGATTCCTATGTACGCCCCTGGATACAAGGTTTTACTTAAAAATTATGAGACCTAGGAGGCTAGAAGGGGTTATATAACAATTTTCATGGCAATTGAAGCAACCGAGCAACTGAGCACAATGGGAGAATCCCAGGCACCCCCTGCTCTGAAGAGGGGAGGATGTTCGGGATTCTACTTCAGCTTAGGAGTCCCTGCTCTGACTCTATATATAGCTATGGCCATATATAGAGTCAGTGCTTGGGGACACCCATGTATATCTAAATCTAATTTCTGAAATGTTTCTGCCCAGTACTCCCAACATTGTACATTAGAGGCAAGGAACTTATCCACTCAGCTATAAAGCTGAATGCTAAACTGAGTCAGAAAAACCTCATAGAAGTTTCTGATTTAGTGAGTATTACTCACTACATCAGAAACTACTATGAGGTTTTTCTGACACAGTCTAGCATTCAGCTTTTTAGCTGAGAGGATAAGATCCTTGCTTCTAATATAGAAGGTTGGGAGTTTGAATCCTGGCAGAAACATTTCAAAAATAGAGATTGCATTTACATATTTTATATTTTTTTTTTTAGTAATAGTAAAAACTTTATGGCACAAAATAAATGTGTAATTACAGAAAATAAAATAAAAACAATTATATATAAAATCATACTTCTGATATATACTGTATATGAATGCATAATATGTGGAAAACTACTACTGATGTTTTTCCCATAATATATTTACATATATTTAAACGTTTCTGCCAGGGTTCAAACTCCCAAACTTGTATATAAGAGGCAAGGACCTTATCCACTCAACTATAAAGCTGAATGCTAAATTGTGTCATAAAAACCTCATAGTAGTTTCATATGTAGTGAGTAATAGCATGGCTATGTGCCGAGAATAGCGATGCTCAAGCCGAACTGGTGTTCGGCCTAGCATGCTCGATCACTAGTCATCTGCTCTCTTTCCATCACATGACTGTTTGTCATGATGCAAGGGGAGCAGGTCAGTTTACATCCTGGGAGCACATCGGAGCCAGAGTCGAGAGCAGGGAAATATGTTTACCTTTGCAGGCATGGCCATCAGAGGGGTTTGCCAAAAAACAGCCCAAAGGGGCACAACCTCTTTAGCTTATTATCTTTAACAGTAGCACAATCAAATGGAAATGGTTCTTACAACAGGGTCAGGGACCACACAGTACGAATAGGTTGGCCAAAGAAACAGTCTTGTCCGTTCTATTGTTTTGCTGTGGGTCTCTGGGAGGTTATTATCTGCCACAACCTGATGTCTTACATTTATTATTTATGTCTTCTAGAATCCATGGAATTGCTACACCCCTACTTTTTATAGATGACTAAGTAATGGCTCCCAAATGTCTCTCATTCTCTTAGAAGCTTATCATCTAGTCTCACAGTGTCTACACTTAAAGGGGTTATCCCATCATAATGATCACTGTTAAATCTGTTAATGATTTGACAGTGATCATTTTTGTAAATATACTTTATTAACAAATCCCCACCGATTAGGATAAAATTCATACCCACTTACCTGATTGTTGTGACTCGGTCTCCCCTGGTTACGACCACTGTTCTTCTTGAAAAGCCGGAAGGTCGCGCTTGCCCAGAAGACGACTCCTTTTCTCCCGGCCGGTCCGCTCGCTGTTCTGAACGCGCACGCTGCCGCGCATGCGCGACAGTGACTTCTTCCCGGCCAGAATAGTACAGAGCTGCGAACGCGCACGCCGGCTCTGTAGGAATAAGTCACCATTGCGCATGCGCGGCGGCATGCGCATTCATTCCAGCGCGCGGCACGGCCGGGAGAAGACTTCAATCAAGATGAAGCCCGCCCCCAGCCAGAATCCAGGAAGTGAACGCGCGGTGGCAGCAGGTAAGTATAGAAACGCTAAGTGGGATAACCCCTTTAATGTTTACTGCGTACTACCACTCAAATATGAGCAGGAGAAGAAGCAGCTGATGATGATGACAAGGTCACTGTACTGCCTGAGAATGGGGACTGGCTGCCACAAGGAAGATCGAGAGAAGGATGACAGACTTGTTCCCATTTGGAATTCTGAACAGTTCTAATTTCTCACAAGATTTGTGATGCCACCGTGCTGCAATAGAAGCAATGTTCTTTTTTTTTTGTGCCGGGCTTCGGGAGAAAAATTGCCATATGGTCTGAGAATGGCCTAAGCATCACCAGTACCCAAGCTGACCACAATTGAAACAAATCTGGCCATAAAAGTTTTTTAGAAGGCTTTGGCTGTAAGTTGCCTCAGCTCTTTATTGCTGTAGCGGCCACCACACTCATTCTCTGATGTCACCTCCTTCTCCTGACCCCGATCCTGTCTAACACAAAATCATTGTCATAGTCTTCACTCTCTCTGGCACTATCAGACTGTGATATGTCATTGTGGGCTCCTTGGCTTCCTCCCAATTCCCTGCTCTGTATTTTCCATAAGAGACACTGTTTCTACCACCATGGCTCCAAGTGCCACTACTAATACTTCCACCAACAACAACACAGTTATTGCAAAAAAGGCTATGGTATCAGCGCAGGAATAAAGAAACACTATGGGTAAAATCGAGTATCAGTGATCAGTACCTCTTATGGTCGGGTGTGGGTTGGAATTGTTCCAGAATGCTTCGATCTTCACAGTGTTTAACAGTGCAACATGGATAGCAAGTGTTCCTGCTTGACTTAAAAAATCGTGCGCGCCGCTCCGGCCGGCAGCTGGCGCATGCACGAAGGAGTGTTGTGGTGAGGGATTCCGGAAAGCGTAGCGTGTGACGTCACAGCTAAAGTACGGGTGCTTCCAAGGACCAAAAAACAAATCCTACGCTTTTCGAAGTCAGCGGACTTCTTCGTCAGGATTCCCTCACCACCACGCTCCTTCGTGCACGTGCCAGCTGCCGGCTGGAGCGCGCGATTTTTGAAGTTGAGCAGGAACACTTGCTATCCATGTTGCACTGTTAAACACTGTGAAGATCGAAGCATTCTGGAACAACTCCAACCCACACCCGACCATAAGAGGTACTGATTACTGATACTCGATTTTACCCATTGTGTTTCTTTATTCCTGCGCCGGTACCATAACTTTTTTTGCAATATTTATTTATCTTGTAGAATCGTGGCAACCGATTCTTTAGGTATCTAGCAGCGGCTCTGTGCACTGATGTACGCAGATAAAAAGATCCACTAGACAGCGCGGATACAATCACTAATTTCTATAACAATACAGTTATACATTGGGTTTCCCACCACTGCCTGAACTTACTCATCATGGCAGTCCAAGCGCCTAAACTGATGCTTCTCGCACAACTCATCAACAGGTAGACTTTCTTGAGTATATTTCATAGTGGATGGGCTTTTGTTGTCTCTTTTTAGGAAAAAAAGAAGATTCCCCACTAGGAGAGGGAAGTGAAGACAGAGATGATGCAAGTTAAAGGCTTTTTTTGGGGGGCAAGGAGGAGAAGCAGAGTTGACCTCAACATCATTCTACTGAGACTGAGAGGAGAAGTGAGCCATCCAGTCCACAATATCATCCTCCTTGTCCTGAATTATAATGTAAAGAAGCTGGGGAGTACTGTGGCCTATTACTACTACTACTACTATTTTATTATGTGGCCTTTAAATGAAAAGTTAAAATTGCAAGAGTTTTTTCTGTAATTTAAGATGGCACAGTTAAATGTTTCTCCCCTTCCACAAACAAATTCTTCATTGGTATTGACAATTTGCTTTTGTAATAATGCAGTCTTTGCAGTAAAATATATTTGAACTGCATGGTCTGTTACAGTAAAGTGGTCACTGACATGGATATAACAATGCAATTTTTTTATAGTAAAATGTCTTTGTACTCCATAGTATGATGCAGTAATGTGTTTACTAACACAGATATAAAAACAAAGTTTTTGCAGTAAAATGTCTACTGTAAATGGTATAATGCAGTAATACATTCACTAACACAGGTATACCAATGCAATTTTTGCAGGAGAACGTCATTGAATTAACATATTGGCCAGGCTTTGTTAGCAGCATAGAGCAGTAGTGAAATACCAGTTGCAACATGGTTGTCGCCTTTTACAGTCAGCTTCCGCTCTTCACAAGCGAAGAGTGGGCATTGATGTCTGACCTCTGTGAGCTTTTACACAATTTTGAGGAATCAACACAGATGGTGAGCGGTGATAACGCTATTATCAGTGTAACCATCCCACTTCTGTGTCTGCTCAAACGCTCGCTGCTCACAATTAAGGCGGATGCTTTGCATGTGTAAGTTTTATTCCATTTGTTCAGTGTGGATGGGTAGAAGAGGAGGAAGAGGATGAGGCGATTGACAGTCATCCTCCTGATGAGGTCAGCAAAGTCTTGTCTGTTGGGACTCTGGCATACATGGCTGACATTATATTAGGTTGCCTTTCCCGTGACCCTCGCGTTGTACACATTTTGGCCAACACCGATTACTGGTTATTCACCCTTTTTGACACCCGTTACAAAGAGAACTTCTCATCTCTTATTCCTGTGGTGGAGAGTAGTGTTGAGCACGAATATTTGAATAGCAAATTTTTATTGTAAATATCGCCACTTCAAGAATTTGTGAATATTTAGAATATACTGCTAAACGGATGTAGCAGGGTTAACACACATGCTTTATGAGACGTTATCTAAACCAAATGCAATTAAATGTGTTAAGCAATTGCTTTTCAATGGCTTTTGTTTCAAGATAATGCAATGAGTTGAAATTAGAGTTAAGAGTGTGAGTGTTACCCCTGCTACATCTGTATATTCGTTATATTGAATATTCTGCATTTTTCCATCTGAACACATAATTCCTCTCTGCTTCTTGCTTGTGCGCCAATGAGAAGGAAGCAATGTCAAGTTTGCAACAATACTTAGTGGACCAATCAGTAATCTTTAGTCAAACCTGCTAAAATATGAAGTTGCATGTAGTGCGAAAAAATATTCTAATCACTGCCGATTAGCGCAATCGCGAATATAATGGAGCACTTGACTCTATCTGCATATAAAGCTATTGTAATGTTCTGCCATTCCAACCATTTTCTCCAGTCTCAGGAAACTTATACCAGCTTGAAAAATGTAGCCAAAGTGACCCACGCCTGTATTTCGTGTTACAAATTTGCATTACGCAATTTTCACATTGCCGACTTATCGCATTCAATAAAATAGTCTCAAATTATCGACAAATATTCTACAAAATATTTGTGAAATATCGCAAATTTGAATATAGCCCCTTCTGCTCATCACTAGTGGAGAGGACAAGCAAAATGGTGCAATACCAGAAGGTCCTTGTGGAAAAATTGCTCCAAAAATTTTCAGCTGACAACTCTGATGTGCGGCCTAGTGTCACAAGGAGGTAAAAAGTTTGGAAGATGGTGGAGTACGTAGCAGACCGTGTCAGCATCCTTGGTGATCCCTCTGTTCCTTACAACTATTGAATTTCCAAGCTGGACATGTGACAAGAACTGGCGCTCTACGCCTTGGAGGTGCTGGCCTGCCCCGCCGCCAGCGTTTTGTAAGAGCGTGTATTTAGTGCTGCTGGGGGCATAATAACTGATAAGCGCATCCACCTGTCAAATGAAAATTCTGACCGGTTGACTCTTATAAAAATGAACAAGGCCTGGATTGCCCCTGAGTTCTCTACTCCACCAAAGGAAAGTGGCTGAACATAAAGGCACACTAAATATGGCTTTGAATACACTGTATTCCCATGCACCCCTTCCACCACTAAATAGGGTATATGGTTCAATCTCCCTTTTCTCATCCTCCTCCTCCATCATATCAACATGTTTATTAGTCTCCTAATGTTTTAGAGGGTCAGCTCAGCAGCAGGCCCTCTCCCATAATGTTTTAGAGGGTCAATAGCAGGCCCTCACCCCTAATGTTTTAGAGGGTCAGCTCAGCAGCAGACCCTCATCCCTAATGTTTAGATGGCCAACTCAGCAGCAGACCCTCAACCCTAATGTTCTAGATTGTCAGATCAGCAGCAGGACCTTGTCCCTAATGTTTTAGATGGTCAAATCAGCTGCAGGCCCTCGCCCCTAATTTTTTTTAGATGGTCAGATCAGCACTTGCCCCTAATGTTTTAGAGGGTCAGATCAGCAGCATATCCTTACCCCTAATGTTTGAGATGGTCAGATCAGCAGGCCCTTTCCCCAATAGTTTTTGAGGGTCACTAGCAGTTTTTCAAGGGTGTGTATGATGCCCTCCTTTATGTGTAATAAAGGGTGTATTGGAATGCTGATTCCTTGTAATTTTTGGCAGCCCTTTCACTTAGTGCATAGGCTTTATGAGTCGATTTTATCTTTGGTTTTGTGCGCATTATTGTCAGTCTGTTAAAGTGGTGTACTACTCGGACAACATTGTTCCCAGCAGCAACCTGGGAGTCCAAGATGAATCCAGACATCCTCCCCATGCTGTTCCTGAACCATTTCAGTGGTGTTTCCATAAATTTTTGACCTTTCAATGTGAACCAGACACCCTCCCCTCTTCAGAGCAAGGGGTGCCTGGATTAATGCTCTGGTTCTCCTATTGACTTGCATTGTGCTTGGGTGCTCTGTAGAGCATCCAAGCACCCCAAGGTGTTCTACTCGAGCACACAAGCACTTTTGTGCTCGACCAACACTACTGCTTTCCCTACTTAGTTTGGTCTCACACTTTATACCATGCGGTTGATATTCTCTGCTTGGATTTGGAAGAGTTGTTGTGTGGACCATACCTGTGTTCCTGCTCATCCATTTTCTATATGATAAGTTGTACTGCTCTTTGTATTTAGTTGTTAGTGGAATATCAAACTGATAAGCTGTTCATGATACAATCAGAAATAGAAAAATGCAAACAGTCTGTGGTCCAGTATGAATCCACTGTGGTCCAGTATGAATCCACAAATATGATGAATTGTTACAAAAATCAAATGACAATATTAAAGAAGCTGAAGAGCATATTATTGAATTGAAACATAAAAAATTCCAAATAGATTTATACGACTATGATAAGGATCGAGTGTACGAGTGGGGACGGAGAGAGAATCCTTATCAAACTCCAAAATCCATACTGAAAAATACAACAAAAAAAACTTATGAAAACCGCAACTGTCAGTTTCGATTCTTCAGATCAGGAAGGATTTGAGACCAGCATGGAAATTCAAACAACTGAGAAATCGGACATAAATACAAAAAGTAACATTCCAGGAGCTCAGTCTTCATATTATAAAAAATCAAAAATAAGGTAAAAAAATCAGTCAAAAAACGAGTCATAAGAGGAGGAAGAAAACATAACAAGAAAGGCACACAATATGGCCACTCGATTCCAGAGGAAACAGTGACTCAAAAAGTGGATCCACAAACACATGATGTGATTAATTTGTCAGCTGTTACTTTAACTGGACCGCAATTGCAATTGTTGAGTTTGGGGTTAAATTTTGTTCCTACCACTGACTTTGATCTGTTCTCAACCCTACTAGATATTAACAAATTTATTAGATTACTGACGGTGAAAAAACACTTCAGTGAGGTTGGGAGCAGTTCAGACTCAGTGGTGGATGCAGTTTTTGAACAAAACAAAAATCATTATACAGGTCTCTCATTTCGGGAACAAGTTACTTTTTTGCATTTGCATGATTTGCAAGAAATTTCAGATGATATGTGTGAACAGAATACAGCAAAATTTCAAGTGAAAAATCCCACTTTTTATCCCCTTAAATCACGTACTAGAAGGAACTAACTAAAATATATGATGATACCATGGGGCATATAAAAGGCCGTAAAAACAATAATCTCACTAGATCACAAAAAATTGCTATAAAAGAACTGCAGAATAGGGAGGATATTATCATCAAAATGGCGGATAAGGGGGCGGCGCGGTGGTGGTTTTAGACAAAATTGTATGCCAACAACAGATGTTGCAAATTTTTATGGATACTACCACATACTGCAGTTTGGACTCCAATCCCTTGGAGCCCTACCGCAAGGAGTTAACTGACATCCTGCAGGAAGGTAGAAATTTGGGGATTTTTCCCCATAATGATTTCCAATATTTAAATGTAGAATGTCCAGTAACTCCTATTATACATGCCTTACCAAAAGTTCACAAAGGTCTTTCCCCACCACCGCTCCGCCCTATAGTGTCAGGAATTGGCTCCCTAACAGAGAGATTAGGTCAATGGCTAGACACAATTTTAGAACCATTAGTTAAAAGAATACCGGGATACATTAAAGATACGGGAGATATATTGAAACGTTTTTTTTGACAAAAAATGGTCCCAAAATTGCATATGGATGACAACAGATGTAGTCAGCCTGTACCCGTCCATTCCCCACCGAGTAGTACTAATAGCGCTGGAGTATAATTTACACCGCTACAGTGGCCATGGTGACGTTTTCATTGATTATGTATTAAAAATAACTGAATTAAATAACTTCCCTTAAAATAGGGAAGTAAAAGAAAATTAGATTAAATCATGATACAAAGATAAATCCTCTAATATTCCAACACTTGTACTTACTTTTAGCAATCAATTTTCTTTGATAAAGAAAGCGGTCTCCAGATGTATCCCTATCCTGTATGAGGATCCACGGTTATACAAAATACTGAGGGGAGGACATAGAGTGGTATCAAAAAGACCCATGTCACTGGCTGCCTCTCTATCTCCATCTCTTTTTAGTCAAAAATCGGAGGGACAATTGCGAACATGTTGGCTGCGATATACAGGTTTTACACAATACGGCAATTCCCCATGTAAAGCTTGCAGTTATGTAACCCCAAAAAAATATTTTCAAGATTCTGCTGGTATTAATAAATATCCGGTTAAAACTTACATTAATTGCAACACATCGGGAATTGTCTACATCATTGAATGCAAAGCATGTCAGTTAATATATGTAGGATGTTCAACCAGCAGGTTCAAAGTAAGGTTACTGGAGCACATTAATTATATAATAAATCCGGCATATGTAAACATCTCAAGTGCAGCAAAACACTTTATCATGGTCCATAATAGAAGTCTGTCATCACATCATGTTACAACTTTAAGAAAATAAAAAATGTATTGTATAGCCTGAATGGTCAGAGTTAGATTGCAGCCAGCAAGTATTGAGGAGTGTTCACATGGAGCATTTTTCCTGCTGCCCACTTATAGTTATGTTTATTCATTTATTTATATATTTATTATCAATGCTATGTTACTCCTCAATTTTTGCTGGGTTTAATGTCATGAAATCTTTGTTCATGGGGGCTCATGTCAGATTTTAAACTTGTTTGGTACATTTAAATTTCTGCTAGCACTTTTGATTGTAACACCTGGGATGGCTTGCACCGCCCAGCTAGTTTAAGGGGGGAGGGATTTTCTATGTTCACTCCTATATATACTTCCTTAGAAATTTATTATGAAGGTCATGATTAAGAACCATCTGGTTCGAAACGCGTAGACCGTATTGGGGCTTGCACCTTGAGGATTTTTCACCGCTGTATATTTGGTTTTGTGGAATAAAACATCGTTAAGCATGAAAAATCGAGGTGCTGGATTTTTTCCTTTCAAGTATTTAGTTGTTCCCCTGTTCTTGTTGTTAATAGGCCTCAGGGAGATGGTGGTTCATTCATCTGAGAAGGAACGAGTAGTCTCATTCCCTGCCACTACCTATGGCATTTCAGGGCTCCTAGGGTCTAGGTTCCGGCATATGCATTTTCACACCTTTACGGTCTATACATACTGACAGGAGTCAGGGCCAGGTTTAGGGGCTACGTAGGAGGTGACCTTTTTCCTCTCTCTAGCCTTGAGGCCTAGTTCCGCGTCCTTCCCTAGTGATCAGCGGCAGGGGCAATATTCGAATTTGCAATATTTTGCTAATATTTGGTAGAATATTTGTCATATATTCACGAATTAGAGAATTTGAGATTATATTCTTGATTGCAAAAATCAGCAATTTTATCCGCGTAATGCGAGGGCGATACTGGCGTGGGTTACTTATGCTACATTTTTCAAGCTGATATAAGTTTCCTGAAACTGGAGAAAATGGTTGGCATGGCAGAACATTAAAATAGATTTATATGCAGATAGAGTGCTCCAATATATTTTCCCTTGCAAATTTTCGGCAATTAATGATGCACATATTGTTTCGCAATACGTGCAACTTGTGACATCACAGCACTATGTCTGTAGCATGTATGTATGGACAGCAGAACCTATTACACTGCCAAACACCCTGCACTGGAACCTATCAGCTACACTATAGATCAATCTAACCTACCTGACCTCACCTATCTCCCCCTAACTATCTGAATTATATATATATATATATATATATATATATATATATGTAAACTGTCTAATGTAATAAAAAAAAAAGCACAGAGCACAGCAATGACACTGCTGTCTCTTTAATAACTGCAATAAACTTTAGAAAATAGCTGCTGGGGAGGTTCTTATATACTAAGGGGTATGCAACTTTTCTATTGGTTGCACGGTTGTTGCTAAGCTCAGACAAAGCCTTATCAGTAGCCCAAAAGCTAGAAGAAGGGAGGGATGATCACCTGATGTGTACAAAAAAAAAAAGAAAATCATCATTACGAATATATAGCACTATAGTCTAAATATTCGCAAATTTTTGAAGTGCCGATTTTCGCGATAAAAATTTGCTTTTCGAATATTTGCGCTCAACACTATCCCTCCCCTGTATTTGTGACAACTTCATATTTTAGGGAATAATTTCATCTTAGGCCAGGCTTATTGTGCTCCCTCAGCCATTCTCACTTATATCAGGTTCCTCTGGGGAAGAGTTTAATTTGCCCCTCTATGTCAAAGCATCAGTTGAATTGACTTTCCATGGAAACACTGATGTTCCACCTCTGCTGTCATGTCAGGAGCTACAATATGGTCCTTCACTACAGATGCTACTACTCCTGAGGAGTGCTGTAAAGCAGCACAGGAACAGACATAAAAACGCTAGAGGCATACACACAATGCAAGAAAGCTGCAACAAATTGCAATTTAAAGGCACACGATTAACCCTTTATAAGATCAGAGACTTAGTGAAATGGGGAAATAGACACCCAAGACAGTGTTCAAAATCAACACAGAAGCCCTCTGAATTCAGGACAACTGAAAATATGTCTTAACAACATTGAAAATCATTTCCAATCCAATTCACTTCAAAAGGCTTTATAATTTTGAAATTATAAAGCATAATAAATCATAAACCTAAAAAAATCTAGAAAAAAGCATAAATTATCTTGTGAAATAGTTCTAGCTGTGGTTGGCAATGATATAGAGGACTCTGCATTATAATGTTTATGTTGCACTGAGCAATTTATCAAGACCTTCAAATGTTGTCCTCTAAGTCCCCAACTTACTGCAAAAAAAATAGCCTATTATATAGAGCTCTGTGAAATGTGCTCTTAGCCTGCCAGAGAACTGAACATTGGTATAGCAAAATAATTTCTGCTACAATGTCATGGTGACTTTGTGTCATTCACATATGTTTCATAATTTTGATGTATGCACATTATTGCAAGCTTTCATTAAAAATGTGTTTTGTGTGCCTGAAAATTATGTAGAAAATAAGCTAGATCTATAGATACAAGAGTAGCTTGGGGAAATGTAAACATTTGTATGGGGCCTAAAATTTGGTGGCCCAGAGGACTTGGTTGATAGAGATAGCCTTGCGGTTTGAGGCAAACTTTGCTCGTTCGTGATTCGCCAAACATGTGAACATATGGTGGTATTCGCACGCGCCATATTTTTTTGCATAGCGCCAAACTTTAACCCATGACACATCCATCAGGTGGGACAGGACAGCCAATTGAGACGTTTCAACACACGGACACACCCCCTTACCCTATAAATAAGCCTGATCTAGGCAGCCGTTTTACATTCTGTTTTTTGCCAGTGTAGGGAGAGGTTGCTGTGTGGAGCAGGGACAGACTGTTAGGGACACCAAACGCTAGCTAATAGGGCCACAAACATCCTTTTAAAGACTGGTATAGGTGTTCTATCGATAGGTGGGACATACAGAGGGGTGTAATATACTTATAATATACTTTTTAACATAGAAAGTATATTATAGTGCATTTGTATTGTGCAGAAGTTGTGTGTGGTTCTGCTGAGATACCGCAGCTAGATAGAGGGACAAATACTATTGGAATAACTAATTGCAACTGGTGTGATATACCTGTTTGCACCCCCCAAATAAATCTGATTGAGGGGTGTGATATACCTGTACTATACCTTCTAACTTAGAAAGTATATTATAGTGCATTTGTATTGTACAGCAGTTGTGTGCGGTTCTGCTGAGATACCACAGCTTTATAAAGGCACAAAAGCAATTCGAATAACTAATTGCAACTGGTGTGATATACCTGTGCCCCCAAAATACTGATTGTGTGGTGTGATACACCAGCTTTTACAAAATATTGATTGAGGGGGGTGATACGCTGGCTTCCACCAAATATAGACTGAGGCCTGCGATACACCAGCTTCCACCAAATAATGATTAACAAGTTTGATTTGCTTGCTTTCAGCAAATACTCCTTATCGGGTTCTATATACCTGTTTCCACAAAATACTGATGGAGGGGATTGATATACTAGCTTCCACCCAAAAAACTGATTGACGCCTGCAATACACCAGCTTTCACAAAATATTGATTAAGGAGTTTGATTTACTGGCTTTCAGCAAATATTCATTATCGGGTTCTATATACCTGTTTCCATAAAATACTGATGGAGGGGATTGATATACCAGCTTCCACCCAAAAAACTGATTGACGTCTGCAATACACCAGCTTCCACAAAATATTGATTAAGGGGTTTGATTTACCAGCTTCCACGAAATACTCATGATTGGGTTCTATATACCTGTTTCCACAAAATACTGAGAGAGGGGATTGATATACCAGGTTCCACAAAATACTGTTTGAGGCCTGCCATATACAGTGGTATGCGAAAGTTTGGGCAACCTTGTTAATCGTCATGATTTTCCTGTATAAATCATTGGTTGTTACGATAAAAAATGTCAGTTAAGTATATCATATAGGAGACACACACCGTGATATTTGAGAAGTGAAATGAAGTTTATTGGATTTACAGAAAGTGTGCTATAATTGTTTAAACAAAATTAGGCAGGTGCATAAATTTGGACACTGTTGTCATTTTATTGATTCCAAAACCTTTAGAACTAATTATTGGAACTCAAATTGGCTTGGTAAGCTCAGTGACCCCTGTCCTACATACACAGGTGAATCCAATTATGAGAAAGAGTATTTAAGGGGGTCAATTGTAAGTTTCCCTCCTCTTTTAATTTTCTCTGAAGAGTAGGAACATGGGGGTCTCAAAACAACTCTCAAATGACCTGAAGACACAGATTGTTCACCATCATGGCTTAGGGGAAGGATACAGAAAGCTGTCTCAGAGATTTCCGCTGCCTGTTTCCACAGTTAGGAACATATTGAGGAAATGGAAGACCACAGGCTCAGTTCAAGTTAAGGCTTGAAGTGGCAGACCAAGAAAAATCTCGGAAAGACAGAAGCGACAAATGGTGAGAACAGTTAGAGTCAACCCACAGACCAGCACCAAAGACCTACAACATCATCTTGCTGCAGATGGAGTCACTGTGCATCGTTCAACCATTCGGCGCACTTTACACAAGGAGATGCTGTATGCGAGAGTGATGCAGAGGAAGACTTTTCTCCGCCCACAGCACAAAAAGTGCCGCTTGAGGTGGGCTAAAGCACATTTGGATAAGCCAGCTACATTTTGGAATAAGGTGCTGTGGACTGATGAAACTAAAATAGAGTTATTTGGCCATAACAAGGGGCGTTGTGCATGGAGGAAAAAGAACACAGCATTCCAAGAAAAACACCTGCTACCTACAGTAAAATATGGTGGTGGTTCCATCATGCTGTGGGGCTGTGTGGCCAGTGCAGGGACTGGGGATCTTGTCAAAGTTGAGGGACGCATGGATTCCACTCAGTATCAGCAGATTCTGGAGACCAATGTCCAGGAATCAGTGACAAAGCTGAAGCTGCGTCGGGGCTGGATCTTTCAATAAGACAACGACCCTAAACACTGCTCAAAATCCACTAAGGCATTTATGCTGAGGAACAAGTACAACATTCTGGAATGGCCATCTCAGTCCCCAGACCTGAATATAATGGAAAATCTGTGGTGTGACTTAAAGAGAGCTGTCCATGCTCGGAAGCCATCAAACCTGAATGAACTAAAGATGTTTTGTAAAGAGGAATGGTCCAAAATACCTTCAACCAGAATCCAGACTATCATTGGAACCTACAGGAAGCGTTTAGAGGCTGTAATTTCTGCAAAAGGAGGATCTACTAAATATTGATTTCATTTCTTTTTTGTGGTGCCCAAATTTATGCACCTGCCTAATTTTGTTTAAACAAATATAGCACACTTTCTGTAAATCCAATAAACTTCATTTCACGTCTCAAATATCACTGTGTGCGTCTCCTATATGATATATTTAACTGACATTTTTTATCGTAACAACCAACGATTTATACAGGAAAATCATGATGATTAACAAGGTTGCCCAAACTTTTGCATCCCACTGTATCTGCTTCCACAAATACTGCTCTTCTATAGGAACTTTTTCACAGGGTAATTTTAAAAATGACAGGCAGAGGAAGGGGCAGGCCATTCCGCAGGGATGGTAGGGAATGGGCAGGTGCACCTGGTCGGAGCCTAAGTGGGAAATTGAAGAAGGTGCGTGCAATTACGTCGAAGGACGCACCAGAGTTGGTTGAGTAACTCACTCAGCCTTCCGCTTCTGCACCCTCTTCATCCTCTGTATCAGCAATTCAGCACCCTCCTCAATCTCTGCTGTGTGCACCCCCAAAGACACCACTACTGCCACCATAGCCCCACCACTCGAGTCAGAGGAATTATTTTACCATCCATCCCAAGACAATAGGTAGCCATTCTTGGCATCGGATGAGGAAGAGGAAGTTGCAACGGCCGCCACCCAGCGGTCTATTGACATTACCTAGATCAGCCTAAGGAGGGTATTCCCCGCTGTTGCTGCCTACTCCGAGATTTCTAATGTCAGTGGTGGTGAATAAAGATGTTGCGAACATAAAATTTTCCGTTCGCAAACGGCAAACGCGAATTTCTACAAATGTTCGCGAACCAGGTGAACCGCCATTGACTTCTATAGGCAGGCGAATTTTAAAACCCACAGGGACTCTTTCTGGCCACAATAGTGATGGAAAAGTTGTTTCAAGGAGACTAACACATGGACTGTGTCATGCCTGAGGGGGTTCCATGGCAAAACTCCCATGGAAAATTACATAGTTGACGCAGAGTTGGATTTTAATCCATAAAGGGCATAAATCACCTAACAATCCAAATATTTTTTGAACAACGTGGTTTAAAACATCCAGTGTGTGTATACGATCAGGTATGATGTTGTATCGATCAGGTAGTGTAAGGGTTACGCCCGCTTCACAGACATTGACAGACCAAACTCCCCTTTTAATGCACCGCAAACAACCGCAAACAGTCCATTTGCCCAACCACAAACTTCCCATTTGCACAAGGTTGGATACCAAGCTAGCCATGTCCCGTTGATGTCATTGAAGGCTTCTTCCTCCACCCAGCCTTGTACAACACCAAGGGTCCCGGAAAGGTGAATTGAATTGATTTTTCGAATGGGGAAATGGTTAAAAAAATGCTGACTCCCTCCCCTTTGTTTGAATCCACGGTCACTGCATCTGTGCCGTGCAATTTACTGTCCCACCGGATATGAGTGCTATTTTCTATAGTTCTCTCTTCTCATCAGTTTAATCCCTGTTACGTCCCCAATCTAAAGTCCATTTATTAAATGGATTTTTTGAATGGGGAGATGGTTTAAAAAAACGCTGGCTCCCTCCCCTTTGTTTGAATCCACGCCACGGTCACTGCGTCTGTGCCGTGCAATTTACTGTCCCACCCGATATGAGTGGTTTTTCCTGTAGTTCTCTCTTCTCATCAGTTTAATGCCTGTTACGTCCCGAATCTGGGGTACATTTATTAAATAGATTTTTCGAACGAGGAGATGGTTAAAAAATTGCTGGCTCCCTCCCCTTTGTTTGAATCCACGCCACGGTCACAGCGTCTGCGCCGTGCAATTTACTGTCACACCTGATATGAGTGCTATTTTCTGTAGTACTATTCTCATCAGTTTAATCCCTGTTACGTCCCATATCAGGGTGGAATTGCCTTTTGTGAAAAAAAATTTAGGCCGGGTACCTTTGACTGCCTTCACAGTGACAGACCAAACTCTGATACACCAAACTGAATTGATTTTAGGAACCGGGAGATGGAAAAAGCAGCTTGGTCGGTCCTCTTACTCCCAAGTTGGGGCACTGCGCGTGCACGGAGCAATGTGCTGTGACACCCTATATGAGTGGTGTCTTAACTAGTACTATTCCTATCAGTTTAATCCCTGTTACGCCCCCTATCCGGGGACGTGTGTTGAATTGATTAACCATTGTCGAATTAGCGAACCATTGCGACATCCTGGAATAATTTAGTTCTGAGCTTTGTACTTGATTTGTATTGGAATCGATGGGGATTTTTTTAAATTGTCTGCATTATTTCTAATAAACTATTAAGAGACTTTATTATGATTTTTTTATTTTATGTATTAAAAACCCACCCATACAACTTAAAAAAATATATATATTTTTTTTATTTTTTTTCTATGAAAAAACATCCAGCCGTCCCAATTGCTTTTGGTCTGATCATAATGAAGCAACGGCCTTATCATATGGGGTGTGGCAACATTGCCAACACACTCATAGAGGTGAGGATCGCTTCATTGTGATACGCAAGCTCCTTCACCACAACAAGGTAACTATCACGAAAGCGGAATTGACACTTGTATGTGCCTTTTTTTTTTGTTTTGTTTTTGCAGCCACAGTGCAGCACCAGAGGCCAGAAAAATTAGGCATGTACACATGCCTGAAAAACAATGTTATTGTTGCAGCCGCTGTTGTTTTCCAGGCAGAAAGGTGACTAAAACATTGCGGCTTGAACCCTAGTTGGTGGCAGAGAATTCCCGAAAGTCATACGGTATGCAGACATTAAATACAGCAGCGTGGGGACCATTTTGAGGCCAAGGCATGTCATCAGGCCTTTTGTTAGTTAAACGTATCCCCCACTGTCAGTCCCTTCGGGATCCATGCCTCATTCATCTGAATGAAGGTGAGGTAATCAACACTTTTTTGACCGAGGCAACTTCTTTTGTCAGTGACAATGCCTCCATCTGCACCTGTCGGTCGAGTCATTCTCTAAGGCTGGATCCCGAAGGGCTGTGGCGATGTGTAGGACTGAAAAAGCTCTGCATGTCTTCCATCAACAACACATCTGTAAAGTGTCCTGTCCTTGCCGCCGTGGTCGTGGTAGGAGGAGGATTACTTTCACCTCTTCCCCAGTTAGATTCCCGTTGTGTTGTGACATCCCCCTTATAAGCTGTGTAAAGCATATTTTTTTAGTTTGGTTTTGAACTGCTGCATCCTTTCTGACTTCCGGTAATTTGGTAACATTTCCGCCACTTTCTGCTTATATCAGGGTTCTAGTAGCGTGGCCACCCAGTTCAGGTCGTTCTCCTTCATCCTTTTTATACGAGGGTCCCTCAACAGACATGACAGCATGAAAGACCCCATTTGCACAAGGTTGGATGCCGAGCTACTCATTTCCCGTTCATCCTCCTCACTGATGTCATTGACAGTCTGTACTTCCCCCCAGCCACGTACAACACCACGGGTCCCAGATAGGTGACAACAACGAGCACCCTGGGATTCCTGCTGTGGTTGGTCTTCCTCCTCCTCAAAGCCACATTCCTAATCTGACTCCTCTTCCTCATACTCCTCTTGAAGCGTTGCCGCAGGTCCGGCAAGCGATGATTACAAGGCTGTTTCTGGTGGTGATGGTGACCACAACTCTTCCTCTTCCTCTTCACGCTCATCTACAGCCTGATCCAGCACTCTTCACAGGGCATGCTCCAGGAAGAAAACAAATGGGATGAGGTCGCTGATGGTGCCTTCGGTGCGACTGACTAGGTTTGTCACCTCCTCAAAAGGAGGCATGAGCCTACAGGCATTGCACATGAGTGTCCAGTAACGTGGCAAAAAAATTACCTGCTCCGCAGAGGCTGTCCTAGCACCCCGGTCATACAAATACTTATTGACGGCTTTTTCTTGTTAGAGCAGGCGGTCGAACATTTGGAGTGTTGAATTCCAACGTGTCAGGCTGTCGCAAATCAAGCGCCTCACTTGCATGTTGTTTCGGCGCTGAATGTCTGAAAAGTGCGCCATGGCCGTGTAGGAATGCCTGAAATGGCCATACACCTTCCTGGCCTGTTTGAGGACGTCCTGTAAGCCTGGGTACTTAGACACAAAGCGTTGTACGATGAGATTCAACACATGTGCCATGCACGGCACATGTGACAACTTGCCCAAATTCAATGCCACCAACAAATTGCTTCCATTGTCACACACCACTTTGCCGATCTCCAGTTGGTGCGTGGTCAGCCACTGATCCACCTGTGCGTTCAGGGCGGACAGGAGTGCTGGTCTGGTGTGGCTCTCTGCTTTCAGGCAAGTCAACCCCAAGACAGCGTGACACTGTTGTATCCGGGATGTGGAATAGCCCCTGGGGAGCTGGGGGGATTCATTGGATGTGCAGCCAGACGCCACAGCAGAAGAGGACTCAGCCGAGGAGGTTATGGAAAAGGATGGAGTATGAGGAGTAGAGGAGGTGGCAGTAGGCCTGCCTGCAAGTCGTGGCGGTTTCACCAACTCCGCTGCAGAGCCACGCATTCCATGCTTGGCAGCCATCAGCAGGTTGACCCAATGCGCAGTATCAGTGGTCAGATGGACCCTTGCCCCAACACTGTATGCCAGAGATGCCATGACTTCCTTTTCAATCACTGAGTAGGGGTTTGGGATTGACTTATTAGAAAAAAAAAATTGTCTGGGTACCTTCCACTGCGGTGTCCCAATAGCAACACATTTTTTGAAGGCCTCAGACTCCACCAGCTGGTATGGTAAAAGCTGGCGGGCTAAGAGTTCCGTCAAGCCAGCTGTCAGACGCCGGGCAAGGGGGTGACTCTGTGACATTGGGTTCTTACGCTCAAACATTTCCTTTACAGATGGAACTGCTCAAGGTGAGAGGTGGAGTGGCGGGTGATTGAGAGGGGGCAAGGAGGACAGCAGTGGTTGACGTGGCTGAAGATGCTGGACCAGGAGGAGGATGGTGGCTTTGAGCTTGTGTGCTGCTTCTACTCGTCATCATGTGTTGATCCCATAGGCGTTTGTGATGTGCGATCATGTGCCTTCGCAAAGCAGTTGTACCTAGGTGGGTGTTGGATTTCCCACGACTCAGTTTTTTTTGGCACAGGTTGCAAATGGCATCGCTGTTGTCAGAGGCAGACACACAAAAAAAATGCCACACTGCTGAGCTTTGCAATGACGGCATTCTGGTGGTGGCAACAGCATGCGTTGATTGGCGTGCTGTCTGGCTGTCCGGGTGCCGATACATGCTGTCTGACTGTGCCACTAGCTCCTTGCGACAACCTCCTCCTGCTTATAACTCGTCTCCTCCTTCTCTCTGTCTCCCCTTCTGAACTTTAGCCCTCTTCTTCTTCTCTTCGAGCAGGCACCCACGTGGCATCCACGGACACATTGTCATCATCAACCACTTCACTTGTATCTAACACCTCAGCAAAGGAAGCAGCAGCGGGTACAACATCATCATCATCATCACACTGTACGTCCATGTGTAATGCTGCCTGACTGAGACATATCCCTGTTATCTACATCCCCTGGCAATAATGGTTGCGCATCACTAATTTCATCCAACTGATGTGTAAATAACTCCTCTGAGGGATCAAGTGAAGCAGCTGTGGTGGTTGTGGTGGTAGTGGTGGTGGTGGCGGCGGGGGGGAGAGTGGTAACTTGATTGCAGGTGACCAAAGCTGAGCTGGAGGAGCATGGTGCGTCAAGGTTCTTAGCAGAAGCTGTTGAAGATTGGGTGTCCTGTGTAAGCCAGTCAACTATTTTCTCAGAATTTTTGGGGTTCAGGGTACATGGCTTCTGAACACTGGGCATTATTCCAGGGCCAGTGGAAATCACAGCACCACGAACACGACAGCCTCTGCGGCGTGGCCTGCCTCTGCCTGTCATTTTTTATTAGATAAGTGTTACTATGCGTGCAAGGTACTGTGCCACCCTATATAAGTGGTGGGCAGTGGGCACAGTACAGTCTGTGTGGGCCTGACACACACGGGCTTGCAAATGTGATTAGATCACAGAAAAATTTTAAATAGATTTTTTTTTTCTGCAAGGTATTTGAGTGAATGACACCCTGTAACGGTATGAGTGCAGGCCTAGCCACTAGCCAGTGGGCACAATACAGTCTGTGTGGGCCTGACACACACGGGCTTGCAAATGTGATTAGATCACAGAAACATTTTCAATATAATTTTTTTTTTCTGCAAGGTATTTGAGTGAATTACACCCTGTAACGGTATGAGTGCAGGCCTAGCCACTAGCCATTGGGAACAATACAGTATGTGTTGGCCTGACACACACAGGCTTGCAAATGTGATTAGATCACAGAAACATTTTCAATAGAATTTTTTTTTTCTGCAAGGTATTTGAGTGAATGACACCCTGTAACGGTATGAGTGCAGGCCTAGCCACTAGCCAGTGGGCACAATACAGTCTGTGTGGGCCTGACACACACGGGCTTGCAAATGTGATTAGATCACAGAAACATTTTCAATAGATTTTTTTTTTTCTGCAAGGTATTTGAGTGAATGACACCCTGTAACGGTATGAGTGCAGGCCTAGCCACTAGCCATTGGGAACAATACAGTATGTGTTGGCCTGACACACACAGGCTTGCAAATGTGATTAGATCACAGAAACATTTTCAATATAATTTTTTTTTTCTGCAAGGTATTTGAGTGAATGACACCCTGTAACGGTATGAGTGCAGGCCTAGCCACTAGCCAGTGGGCACAATACAGTCTGTGTGGGCCTGACACACACGGGCTTGCAAATGTGATTAGATCACA
The DNA here is from genome assembly GCF_014858855.1 of Bufo gargarizans. Lineage (NCBI taxonomy): Eukaryota > Metazoa > Chordata > Amphibia > Anura > Bufonidae > Bufo > Bufo gargarizans. The sequence goes on along the minus strand of NC_058082.1, from coordinate 404,822,290 downwards.
GAAACATTTTCAATAGAATTTTTTTTTTCTGCAAGGTATTTGAGTGAATGACACCCTGTAACGGTATGAGTGCAGGCCTAGCCACTAGCCAGTGGGCACAATACAGTCTGTGTGGGCCTGACACACACGGCTTGCAAATGTGATTAGATCACAGAAACATTTTCAATAGAATATTTTTTTTCTGCAAGGTATTTGAGTGAATGACACCCTGTAACGGTATGAGTGCAGGCCTAGCCACTAGCCATTGGGAACAATACAGTATGTGTTGGCCTGACACACACAGGCTTGCAAATGTGATTAGATCACAGAATTTTTTTCAATAGAATTGTTTTTTCTGCAAGGCATTTGGGTGAATGACACCCTGTAACGGTATGAGTGCAGGCCTAGCCACTAGCAGTATACAGTATGTGTGGACCTGACACACACGGGCTTGCAAATGTGATTATGTCACAGAAAAATATTAAATATAATTTTTTTTATCTGCAAGGTATTTTCTGTCACACCCTGTATGAATGGTGTGCACTGTGCACACAGTGCACTGTATGACTGAGCCTGCAGCCTCTCACACACGGGCAGCCAGGCAACTGCAATATATATATATATATATATATATATATATAAATAATAAGAAAAGCACACTGATGTACCAGCCCTGAAAAGGGCTTTTTGGGGTGCTGTCAGGACGCTGTCCTTACAGAAGATGAGTCTGTGGACACAGAACAATGCCCTAGCTAACGCTTTCCCTATTGAATCAGCAGCAGCTACACTGTCCCTCCTCTCACTGTGAATGCAGTTTCCGAATTAATCTAAAATGGATGCTGTCCAGGAGGTGGGAGGGTCTGGGAGGTAGGGTCTGCAGCTGATTGGCTGGAATGTGTCTGCTGACTGTGAGGTACAGGGTCAAAGTTTACTCAATGATAATGTATAGGGGGCGGACCGAACATTGCATATGTTTGCTTGCAGCGGCGAACGCGAACAAGCTATGTTTTCCGGGAACTATTCGCCGGCGAATAGTTCGGGACATCACTAGTGGTGAAGGTGATGATGATGATGTGTCGATGGACATCACGTGGGTGCCCACAAGAGAGGACGAGGAGGGAAGTTCAGAGGGAGAGTTAGAGCAGCAGATAGGGAGGAGAAGCAGGCAGAACTTGCAGTGTATAGGAGGCAAAAAACAGACTACAAATGTATCTGGAGTGAGCCATCCACCATGCACGGTCACATCTGGCGCTACCAGGACGCCAGCACAAGGCTCCGCAGTGTGTTTTTTTTATTGTGTCAGCTGCTGACAATAGTGTTGCCATCTGCAGCCTGTGCTGTCAACACATAAGTCGCAGTAAGCCCAACACTTACCTAGCGACAACCGCCTTAAGAAGGCACCTGGCCTCCCATCACCAAGCCCAGTGGGAGCAATGCTGTCAGAACCCACAAAGACACTCTTCTGGGCACTACTCGTCCTGCCTCTTCTTCTCCTCTCTCCTTCACTCCACCTTCCACCATGCCATCGTCGCGTTAATCTGGCAAAAGGCAGGCTTCCGTGTTCGAACATTAAAAGTTGATGATGCCGGATAACCCTCTTGCCCAAAGGCTGACCGCCGTTATATATACAAACAATAGAGCTAAGAAATGGGGGTCATTCTAGATAAAAGTGGTACAATACTGACTATGAATGAATAATGGAAGATCTTAGCGCACATACATGTCGAGCCCATCTAACAGCCATCAAGGTGGATTCCGCAGATGGGTCCCTATCACTAAATATACTGCTTCACTTTGGACTTAGTTAAGCCTACAATATTCAGGGCAGTGTAGGAACCAACTACAAACGTACTCTGCTCGGAAGTACCAGGTAGATGGGCGTGTTCAGTCTAAAAAAGGTGCTACCCTCAATATATTGCAAAAAAATTTAGACTAGAACCTTCAGAATCACAGGTTCAAATCCATGAAGCAAACATAATTACAAAAAACTAGATGGCTGCACACCATTATATATACAAACAATAGAGCTAAGAAATGGGGTCATTCTAGATAAAAGTGGTACAATACCGACTATAAATGAATAATGGAAGCTCTTAGAGCACATATGTGTCGGGCCCATCTACCAGGCATCAAGGTGGCTTCCGCAGATGGGTCCCTATCACTAAATATTCTGCTTCACTTTGGACTTATTTAAGCCTACAATATTCAGGGCAGTGTAGGAACCAGCTACAAACGTACTCTGCTCTGAAGTCCCAGGTAGATGGGCGTGTTCAGTCTAAAAGAGGTGCTACCCTCAATATATTGCAAAAAAAATTTGACTAGAACCTTCAGAATCACAGGTTCAAATCCATGAAGCAAACATAATTACAAAAATCTAAATTGCTGCACACCGTTATATATACAAACAGTAGAGCTAAGAAATAGGGGTCGGAACTGCTAGCCCGCCAACTACTGCCATATAAATTGGTGGACTCAGAGGCCTTTAGAAAATGTGTACCCATTGGCAAACCACAATAGAAGGTCCCCTGATAAAAATATTTCTCCCAGAAGGGCATCCCAGAGCTATATGGCCATGTTCAGTGACAAGTGAATGTATCTCTGGCACACAGTGTCGGTGCCAAGATACATCTGACTACAGACATGTAGTCTAGCAAACACGGGCAGGGAAGGCACATAAGTTTTACTGAGCGAACAATCTGATGGCTGTCAAGCATGTAACCCGTGGCACCCATTTGGATTTGGTGTTACCGCCATGGATTGCATACAGGCCTGCCTCTTCTTCTCCTCTTCCATCCTCCATCTCCTCCTCTGCTGACTCCTCCTTTTCCACTGCTACTGCCTCTTTCACTGCACCCCCCCAGCTCCCCAGAACCTATTCGACGTGCCAGGTCAGACGTTGTCATGCTGTGCTGCGTCTGTTGTGCCTAAAAGCCAAAAGTCACACTGGTCCTGCACTGCTTTCAGCTCTGCGGTCACAGGCTGATCAGTGGCTAACCCCGCTCAATTTGACAGTTGGTAAAGTGGTGTGCGACAATGGTGCCAATCTGCTGAGCATGCTAAAACAGGGCAAAATGACACAAGTGCCATGCATGGCACACATCCTGAACTTAGTCGTGCAGTGATTCATTGACAAATACCCTGGGGTCCAGGACATCTTGCAGCACGCCAGGAAAATCTCTGGGCATTTTAGAAGATCTTACATACCCATGGCTCGCCTTGCTGACATTCAGCGGCGACACCACTTGCCTATCAGACGTCTGAGTTGTGAGTTCCCAACGCGCTGGAACTCTACCTTGTATATGCTTGATAGGCTGCTCCAGCAGAAACGTGCCGTTATTGACTACCTGTACGAACTCTGCGGCAGGACAGGTTCTGGGAGCTTGTTTTTTTTTCACAGTGCCAGTGGCTGCTCATGTGCGACACATGCAGACTTCTGCGACCATTTGATGGGATCACCAAACTGGTCAGTCACAGCCAGGGTGCCATCAGTGACATCTTACCTTATGCCTTCTTTCTGGAGCGTGCATTGCGCCGTGTCATTGATCAAGCCGTCAAGGAGCAGGGACAGGAAGATGAGGAAGTCGCAATGCTGAATGAAATCCCAGGGGGGCTACATAATCTGAGACACGTCAGCAGGAGTCTGAAGAGTAGTAAGAGGAGGATGGTGCTTGGGGGGAGGAATAGGAGGAGGAGCAAGAAGAGCAGACTTTAAACTTTTCTGGGATCCCTGGTGGTGTCCGTTGACAACATTCTCCTGGGCGGTGAGCAGGAGCCAGAGCGCTCCAACGCTTCCAATTCCAAATGCAAATGGGGGCCTTAATGCTCTAGTATTTGAAGAGGGACCCCTGTATAAAAAGCATAAAGGTCAAGGACCAGTACTGGGTGGCAACATAATTAGACACCCGGTACAAACACAAAACAGCAGACATGTTACCAGCATCACAGAGGGCTGTCAGAATGCAGCATTTCCAGACCTTGCTTCGATAGATTGCATTCTGCTGTTGCGGGTGCTGGCAAAGGAATTTCCACCCCCAGAGAAACAGTTGCTGGTATCAATCCTACAGTGCATGCAAAAAGGGTGGTTTGAAGATGTGTTGGTCACTTTGGAAATCTGATAATTCCTGCTGCCAACCCATTGACAGCCGCCCTCCGAGTCCAGTCAGGGAACACCAAGACTGACAGGTGTAAGACTACATTGGGTTAATGACCGATGTGGGCGCTCTGAGAAGCGAGGAACCCGTGGACTACTGGGTGTGCAGGCTTGAACTATGGCCAGAGCCTGCACAATTTGCCATGGAACTCTTGACTTGCCCGTTGTCGAGTGTCCTGTCCGAAAGGGGGAATCTTGACTGATAAGCGGACTCGTCTAGCTCATGACAATGTGGACTACCTCACATTTCTAAAAATGGATGAGGAATAATCTCGGAGGAATTCAACACCTGTGATGACCACGTTTAATTGACTTTCCTCATGCAAGCTCACAAATATCCGCCACCACACAGAACAAATAATGGTCCCTGTCTTATGTAAATACAGCGGCATGGGTCTAACCAAAAAGCATGAATTGTGGTCATTTTGGTCCACAAACCCAATTCATCACATGCCTGTCACGGCTGTAAGTGAGCAACAAGAGCCTACACAGTGAAAAGCAACTGACCGGACCCAAACTAGGGAGGATAAAGGGTGACCCTTGTCAGACCCTAAAAGCTCTCCCTAAGCTGCTCAGCCTATGCGAACACCCCAATGGTGGATGATCGCATATCCTCGTACCTCGACTATATAACACCTGAACACCCTACAATAGTGAGGGGACACGACCACTGGCTCCCTACACTAGACACGGAGGGAGTCAGGGTCACCTGGGATCCGGCAAACAGAAAATCACAAATGAATGTACACTTAACTGAAGGAGCTGCGGCTGCAGTGAAAACAGATCCAAAGTCAGCAGACAATATCCGAAGTACTTGCTTCAGCAGAACACAGATCCAGTGAAAAGATATCACACAGGTAAAGATACTCAAGCGAGAGATACAGCTCAAATGAAAAGTATAATCCGCACCTCTACAAAGGAGGAGGGGTGATTTAAAGGCAACAAAATCAAACACAGGAGAGACAGCTGGGAGGAAGGAAACAGAAAGTAAAGACCTCATCACAGGGACGGAGAAACAGGGCAGAGGGAACTCCTCCAAGCTCTAGTCGTGACATCATCACAGGGGTGGAGAAACAGAGCTGTGAGAACGCCTCAAAGCTCTGGTAGTGACAGTACCCCCCCTCTACGGGAGGACTCCGGACACCCAGGACCCACCTTCTCAGGATGAGCCCTATGAAATGCCCTGATGAGGCGAGTGGCTTTAATGTCCAACACCGGAACCCACATCCTCTCCTCAGGACCATAACCCTTCCAATGAACGAGGTACTGAAGAGAACTGCGGACAATGCGAGAGTCCACAATTCTGGAAACCTCAAACTCCAGATTGCCATCAACCAAAATCGGAGGAGGAGGCAAAGAGGAGGGCACCGTGGGCTGGACATATGGTTTACCTGTGAAATACATTATGTATCTTCAAAACCCGTGGAAGATCAAGACGGAAGGCAACAGGATTGACGAATGACAAGATTTTATAAGGCCCAATAAACTTGGGACCCAATTTCCAGGAGGGAACCTTTAGTTTAATATTTCTTGTAGACAACCACACCAGATCACCCACATTCAGGTCCGGACCAGGCATACGTCTCTTATCAGCCACACGCTTATATTTCTCACTCATCTTTCTAAGATTACTCTGAATCTTTTGCCAAATGGTAGACAAAGACGAGGAAAATCTCTCCTCCTCAGGCAAACCAGAGGGAGCCCCTCCCGAGAATGTCCCAAACTGCGGATGGAACCCATATGCACCAAAGAATGGTGACTTATCAGAAGATTCCTGACGACGGTTGTTCAGAGCAAACTCAGCAAGAGGGAGAAATTAACACCAATCCTCCTGGTTCTCTGCCACAAAACAGCGCAAATATGTCTCCAGATTCTGGTTGACGCGTTCAGTCTGACCTATTCGACTGCGGGTGAAAAGCAGAAGAGAAGGACAGCCGAACCCCCAGGCGAGAACAGAAAGCCTTCCAGAATCTGGACACAAACTGCGTGCCTCTATCGGAAACAATATCCGAGGGAATGCCATGCAATTTAACAATATGGTCGACAAAAGCTTGCGCCAACGTTTTAGCACTGGGTAAACCAGGGAAGGGTACGAAATGAGCCATCTTGCTAAAACGGTCCACCACCACCAGGATCACCGACTTCCCTGAGGAACGAGGAAGATCCGTGATAAAGTCCATGGAGAGGTGTGTCCAAGGACGGGAAGGTATGGGTAACGGGAGAAGGGGACCTGAAGGCCGTGAACGAGGGACCTTAGCGCGAGCGCACGTCTCACAAGCAGCCACAAAACCCTCCACCGACTTACGAAGAGCCGGCCACCAAAATCTCCGAGCAATGAGATCTACCGTGGCTCTACTCCCGGGGTGACCAGCAAGAACAGTATCATGATGCTCCTTGAAGAGTTTGTGACGTAACTCAGGAGGCACAAACAACTTCCCAGGAGGACAACGGGCAGGTACCTCAGTCTGGGCAGCCTGGACCTCGGCCTCCAAATCAGAATACAGAGCAGAAACAACCACCCCCTCCGCCAAAATGGGACCCGGGTCCTCGGAGTTTCCTCCTCCCGGAAAACAGCGAGAGAGAGCATCAGCCTTCACATTTTTGATCCCAGGGCGGAATGTAACGACAAAATTTAATCTGGAGAAGAACAGAGACCATCTGGCCTGTCTCGGGTTCATACGCCTGGCCGACTCCAAGTACGCCAGATTCTTATGGTCGGTAAAAACGGTGATAGGGTGCCTGGCCCCCTCCAACCAATGGCGCCATTCCTCAAAAGCCAACTTGATGGCCAACAACTCCCTATCTCCCACATCATAGTTTCACTCTGCCGGGGAGAGTTTTTTAGAGAAAAAGGCACAGGGTCGCCACTTGGCAGGAGAAGGGCCCTGGGACAAAACCGCACCCACACCCACCTCGGAAGCATCCACCTCAACAATAAAAGGTAAGGAAACATCGAGATGCACCAAGACGGGAGCAGACGCAAAACTCTCTTTAATCTTAGAAAAAGCTGCAAGCGCCTCCTCCGACCAAGAGGAAAAATCGGCCCCCTTTTTTGTCATGTCAGTGAGGGGTTTGACAACAGAGGAATAATTCAAAATGAACTTTCTGTAATAGTTTGCAAAACCCAGAAAGCGCATCAATGCCTTCTGATTCTCAGGAAGCTCCCACTCCAGCACAGCACGGACCTTCTCCGGATCCATGCGAAAACCAGAAGCAGAGAGGAGAAAACCCAGAAATTGAATCTCCGATACCATAAAAACACATTTCTCCAGCTTGGCGTACAATTTATTCTCCCGCAGAATCCGCAGAACCTGAAAAAGATGATCCTGATGGGTCTGAACATCAGGGGAAAAAATCAAAATATCATCAAGATACACCAATACAAATTTCCCCATTAAATGGTAGAAAATACTGTTAACAAAATGCTGAAAGACGGCCGGAGCATTCATCAGGCCGAAAGGCATAACGAGATTCTCAAAATGTCCCGTTAGGGGTATTAAAGGCCGTTTTCCATTCATCCCCCTCTCTGACCCTGACCAGCTTGTACGCGCCTCTCAGATCCAATTTGGAAAACACCTTGGCCCAACAATTTGGTTGAAGAGGTCCGGGATCAGAGGAAGGGGATAGGGATCGCGAATCGTGATACGGTTCAGCTCCCTAAAATCTAGGCAAGGTCTCAGAGAGCCATCTTTCTTTTTAACAAAAAAAAAAATCAGCGGCAACAGGTGATTTTGAGGGACGAATATGCCCCTTATCGAGACTCTCAGAGATATAAGTTCGCATTGCGATTCTTTCCGGTTGTGAGAGATTGTAGAGGCGTGCTTTTGGCAGCTTGGCACCGGGAATGAGGTTACTGGGACAGTCAAACTCCCGGTGAGGAGGTAGCTCCTGAACACCGCTCTCGGAAAACACGTCCGAGAAATCAGAGAGAAATGATGGCACCGTTTTAGTAGACACCTCTGCAAAAATCGCTGTGAGACAATTCTCTTTACAAAACTCACTCCACTCATTTATTTGCCTTCCTTGCCAATCAATAGTGGGGTTATGTCTAGTGAGCCAGGGTAACCCCAAAACTAGAGGAGAAGGCAATCCGTTAAGGACAAAACAAGATATATCCTCCACATGAGTGTCACCTACCGCTAACCGGATATTGTGAACAATGCCCTTCAGGGATCTCTGTGAGAGTGGAGCAGAGTCAATAGCAAAAACAGGTATATCCTTTTCTAATGTGCAAACCTGAAAACCATGCATGGCTACAAATTGAGTATCAATAAGATTGACGGCCGCTCCACTATCGACAAAAATTTCACAAGAAATGACTTTGCTCCCTAGCGCTACCCTGGCAGAAAGGAGAAAACGGGAACTGCAGGTCAGAGGAAAAGCATCAATTCCTACATCAACTTTGCCCAAAGTAGCAGATGAAGCAGAGTTTGATGATTTACCTTTTGAGGTTTTTCTCTTATTATAACTCTTTGTACAGTTCAAGAATTTCCTAGACGGACAAACATTTGCCAAATGACCTATGCCCCCACAACAAAAACACACCATTCTCTGAGGACTAAATCCTCCTTTATCAGGGGCAAGTCGACCTAGCTGCATGGGCTCCTCCACAGAGGGAACCGAGAGAGGATGAGGCCCCTGCACACTGAATGAGTCCGCACCACTGCCCCAAGACTGAAAATGACTGGACAGAGAGGTCTCGTTTCTTTCTCTTAGACGCCTGTCAAGGCGTACCGCCAATGACATGGCAGACTCTAAGGACGTTGGTCTCTCATGGAAAGCAAACGCATCTTTCAATCTCTCTGAGAGACCATGAGAGAACTGACTCCGGAGTGCAGCATCATTCCAACCTGAATCAGCTGCCCATCTCCGAAATTCAGAACAATAAAGCTCCGCAGACAGTTTGTTCTGGCATAAAAAACGTAAGTTAGATTCGGCCAGAGCAACACGATCCGGGTCATCATATATCTGCCCCAGGGCCACAAAAATCTTTCCACGGATCGAAGGGAGGGATCCCCCGATGGCAACGAAAAAGCCCAAGTCTGAGCACTACCCCTGAGCAGGGAGATGACAATCCTCACCCTCTGTTCCTCATTACCAGAGGAATGGGGACACAAGCAAAAATGGAGTTTGCATGCCTCTCTGAAACGAACAAAATTCTCACTGCCCCCGGAGAACGTTTCCGGAAGTGAGACCTTTGGCTCGCAACAGACTCCATGGGCCGGAGCAGAGCCCAATGCTTGAAGCTGAGTCATAGATTGACGGAGATCCGCTACCTCCAAAGAAAGACCCTGCATGCGGTCAACCAGGTCAGAAAGCGGATCCATGTAAAAAAAGGACGGTTTGGCGGATTATAATGTCACGGCTGTAAGTGAGCAACAAGAGCCTACACAGTGAAAAGCAACTGACCGGACCCAAACTAGGGAGGATAAAGGGTGACCCCTGTCAGACCCTAAAAGCTCTCCCTAAGCTGCTCAGCCTATGCGAACACCCCAATGGTGGATGATCGCATATCCTCGTACCTCGACTATATAACACCTGAACACCCTACAATAGTGAGGGGACACGACCACCGGCTCCCTACACTAGACACGGAGGGAGTCAGGGTCACCTGGGATCCAGCAAACAGAAAATCACAAATGAATGTACACTTAACGGAAAGAGCTGCGGCTGCAGTGAAAACAGATCCAAAGTCAGCAGACAATATCCGAAGTACTTGCTTCAGCAGAACACAGATCCAGTGAAAAGACATCACACAGGTGAAGATACTCAAGCGAGAGATACAGCTCAAATGAAAAGTATAATCCGCACCTCTACAAAGGAGGAGGGGTGATTTAAAGGCAACAAAATCAAACACAGGAGGGACAGCTGGGAGGAAGGAAACAGAAAGTAAAGTCCTCATCACAGGGGCAGAGAAACAGGGCAGAGGGAACTCCTCCAAGCTCTAGTAGTGACATCATCACAGGGGTGGAGAAACAGAGCTGTGAGAACGTCTCAAAGCTCTGGTAGTGACAGATAGCTATAAATATCTTCAGATTAAAAATGCCGTTGGGATACCAGTGAATTTAAATAAATATAGAAAAGAACAATCAAATAGAATATATAAATTTACCAACGGAAGAGAAAAAAGAGGAATAACGGCAAAAAGATACGGGATTTTGATGGATGCAAAAAAAGAACGGATTACAATACTAGCCAGAGGTAAATGGGAAAAAGAGCTTTCGTCTTTTACGGAAGAAAAATGGAATGATGCCCTGAGAAATTATATTAAGGTGTCTGAAAGGGCCTCACATAAAATCTCCAAATTTTTTATAGTTCATAGGTTACATCGATCTCCTTGGGTGTTAAAAAAAAATGGGGGTTAGAACCTCGGATAAGTGTCCAAAATGCAAGGGTGAGAAGGCGGATCTTATACATTGTTTTTGGAGATGTCCTAAACTTTTAAGGTATTGGAAAGAGATTCTAGAGATTACATCAGTAACTTTGGGTATTCAGTTTTGGAAGATCCCGTAGTTTGTATTTTGGGGGCTATTGAACATCTTAAACTAGAAAGAGATACAATCGCTGTTAAGTAAAGTATTATTCCAGGCTAGACTGCTCATACTCCGGAAATTGATAAATAAAGATCCCCCTTGTGGGACAGTGGCAGGAAGCAGTGTTTAATCTGATTGAATTGGAACGGGTGACCGAGAGATATAGTGATAGAGCTGAAAAAACTGAAAAAATATGGAAGAAATGGTTGAACCAGGGCGGTTTGAATTTTTTTTTCTCTCTCTCTCTCTCTCCAAATGGGTGGGTGGGGGTATTTGGGGTCAAATGTTAATATATTGTTGATTATTGTAATATGAACCTTTGGGTGGTCTGATATTGTATATGTTTTTTATATAACAGATAATAAAAATAAAAAAATAATAAAAGATGATGAAGATGAGACACAGTTGAAGACCTTAGCAAGACACTTCAAGGAAAAACATGAATCAGATGGGTCTCTAGTATGGGTCAGAGGTATCGACCGGTTTCTCATAGATACACGAAGTGGCAATTGGAAGAAAACACTGGCCCAAAGAGAAACCAAATGGATTTTTCTTCTTGGCACCATTACACTTTTTGGTTTGAATGAGGGCAACTGTTTTGCCCCATTCCTTTAAAATCTGTCTCATTGTTGAGTGTCTTCCTTCTCTGTTGCCTTTGGTGCACTGATATGACATTGTTGCTTATGGCCCGGGTTCCGAACTAGTCACTCGCTATGTGTTTTTAACTGTCATTTTATATTAACATTGTTGTTTCTGTATTTTTAATAGGATTACACATATGGGATTTGGTACCTGCGGATCTTACATGTGCCCTGGGTCATCTGGCCATTCTATATCTACTATCTGGATCGGGTTGACAATCATGCAAACACAGAGAAGAGAGTGCCATCTGATATATTTTTATATTTGATTGATGGTTTTATTCATTTTGGGGTGTAGCCTTTGGATATGTAGTCCGGCGTATGCACTAAAGTTTATATTTTATTGAACTGTTATTTGGGTGAAACTTAGGATGTTCTGTATTATCCATCATATAGTCATTTAAGTTAAGAAATTTAAAATCACTGGATGTCCCCTGCATGTTCACTTGCACTGCACCACACCATCACAATTTCTTCTTTTGTGTACAGTTTTTTTTATTTTTTGTATCATGCAGCACTTGTTATTATATGCATTATATAAGTACTTTTATGAATATAGTAAGTACTTTCTTCTACTTGTTCTTTAATATATGCTCACATGTACTGTGTTTTACTAGAAATACTATGGAGGGCCATGTTTGGTACCCTCTATGGATGTGGAATGGGTATAGCGCATAATGTTGCGCCTTATTTATATTTGAAAATCAAACGGCAGCGGTGGCTCACCCTCTTCCTATACGGATAAGGTGCACACCCCCTGGTCCCACCCTTAGGACCAAATGTAAAGAATTGTCTAGAAAAAACCAGGTGTGGGGGGGCACACTTCAAATGACAACACTCTGAGGGATGATAATAATACAATTTAATAAAATTTAAATTAAGATTACGCCCCTAAAACATACATAAAATGTGGTACATCATTGAATATGTTCCAATCAATTAAACTGCACACTCAATTCGCAGGATGGCTCTGTAAAGCAATATATACTGTTGTCCACAATCGGCAGTGCTAACCAAACAATTGATAGCTAAAGTCCGGCACCTTCAAGCTAAAGGTGATAGTGTCCCGCAAGTGAGTGGGGCAGATGTATATATTCACATCTACTGTTTGTTTCAATGCCCTCTCAATCTCATGCCCACACTTAGGAGCTGACAGTCAAGAACTTGAAAATGCTATTATGAGGTAAAGTGCTCCAAACCGAGCCCGGTCTTACCCTTCACCGCTGTTGTAGCGTTGTTCCAGGAGGCCGCACACCCGCAGCGTCCCACGTGGTGTGCTGCTGCCTGTACGCGGCGTCCCACGTGACCTGGTTTCCAAGGGGACCGGATGCAAGCTCGTGTGACGTGTAACTTGTGCGTCAGCGTCCACTCTGTGCTTTTAGTTACGTAACTCTTTCTTTTCTTTGCCGGCTTTCTCGCTTTTTCTTTGCTCGTGTGTAGATCAACGCTTACTCTAGACACCGCCAGACGCGTTTCGGGGTCTCAAGCCCCTTCCTCAGTGGCCTACTGGGTAAGCGGATCTTTACTCTTTATAAAGGGTTAGCTCCACCCTCCTTCCTCCATATTGTTTCTGCTTCCACTACTCTATGGGGTGGATTTGCTTTGCATGAACCGAACTGTCACCCTGATGTGCCTTTTTATCATACATCTTATATAAAATACTTTAAAACAATAAATACAAATGCCCCATATCCAAAAAATTGATATCAGAGAAGACTACAAGGTCTCACATGAAAAACGCATGAAAAACGCATCAAAACCACATCGCGTCTTCCATGCGTTTTTTCTTAAAATTTACTTTTCCTTATCTGTAACCTCAATTTTGCCATCATATGTTGGGATGACCAGCACATTCATAGCTGGGACCATACATTTGCCTTTCCTTCAAAGATTAAAATTTCCTTAATTTTGTGTAGTCAAGGCGGATACTACTGATCTCTATGTAGTTAGGAGAGGCCGTCCTGCGGGGAGGGGAAATCACAGTGTCGGTAAAACGGCCAGACTACGATCTCCCATCTCCACAGGACAACCCTCACAAAAACCCAAAGACCTCCAGCTCAGCATTGAGGCCTCTAGGAATGATGGTGTCATACTCGAAGATCCTTCTGGATTCTTGTCGTGACATGTGTGCAATATGGTTTCCCCCTCTCCAGGCTTTTTTGACTTTTTCAATTGCCACAAATTTTAGACTTGTGGGATCACAGTTATGTATTAATTTAAAATGTTTAAATAGAGAGTGCGTCTCCAGGCCTTTTTTGATATTTGCCACATGCTCTGCCACTCTCTTTTTCAGCGTTCTTTTGGTTCTGCCTATATACTGCTTCCTGCATCCACATTGTAGCAGATAGATAACATCTGTGGAATCGCAGGTTAGGCATTCCTGTATCTCCAAACTGAACGTATTAACTGTGGATACCACTTTCGTGGTCTTTTTTGGGAAACTGGTGATTTTACAATTGGAACACCTGCCGCATTTAAAGAATCCATTTACTGCTAACCAATTATCTTTTACTTTTTTATGGCTTTCCTTCCTCAATTGCACTGTCGGGGCTATCTTCCCGGCCAGGTTATTTGCCCTAGTATAGGTGATTTTGGGAACTTCACTTAAAAGGGGGCCAACCCACTTATCATTTAATAGGTGTCCCCAATGTTTGCGAATGCTCCTCTCAATAGTCTTGTACTGAGAATTAAAAGGTAAAATAATTCTCAGTACCTCATCACAACCTTGGGGATCCTTTACCCGAAAGAAATCTTTTCTTTCCATTTTTTTCACTTTTACAAGTGACCTTTCGATCACCTGTACCGGGTAATCTTTTTCTAGCAATTGTTCTTTCAAAACAGTCGCTTCCTCCTCAAACCTGGCATCTTCAGTACAGTTCCGCCGTAGCCTGCGGAACTGACTGGTTGGCACATTGATTAACCAGCGGGGTAAATGACAGCTAGCGTATCTGATAAAGCTGTTTTTAGCGACTGGTTTGAAAAAAGTATTGCATTGTAGCTGGTCCCCCTTCACCCATATCTCAAGATCTAAAAATTCTACTTTTGATTTACTGATGCTAGGGGTAAATACCAGATTTTTATCATTCTTATTGATGTCTTGAAGAAATAGATCTAAGGATTCTGCTGTATCTTGCCATATGAACAGGACGTCGTCTATGTAGCGCCGCCATAGCACTAGATCCGACCCCAGCCTCGGCATGATAACCTCTTTTTCCCATTGAGCCAAAAACAAGTTGGCATAGCTGGGGGCGAACCTGGTGCCCATGGCGGTGCCAGTTCGCTGTACATAGAACTCCCTATCAAAGGAGAAATAATTGTGGGCCAATATATATCTAACCCCTCCCAATAGGAACTCCAACTGCTCACTAGGGATACCTACATCTCCCGACATTTGTTCTTGTAGAGCTTGTATGCCTTGGGTGTGGTCAATAATGGTATACAAAGACCCCACATCCAAGGTCCCCAAGATCCAGCCATCCACCCACCTAATCGCCTCCAGGGTTCCGACTATGTCAGTAGTATCACGTATGTAGGATGGTACTTGTTTAACATAGGGTTGAAGCCATTTATCTATGTATTTTGATAAATTACATGATATGGATTCAATCCCAGACACTATCGGTCGCCCTGGAGGTGACTGCAGGTTTTTATGGATCTTGGGGATACAGTAGAACATTGGTATCCTTTTCTCAGTATTCAGTATGAACCTGGCCTCCTGTTCCAAAAGAAAGTCCATCTCCACTCCCCTTTCACAGTATATTTTTAACGTTTTATAGTATTCTTCTGTAGGATCCCCTTTCAATTTTTGATACGTATTTCCTGAGCTCAGTTGTTTCTGACACTCTTTCATATAATCTTCCATGTTCTGTACTACTACCGCCCCACCTTTGTCAGCTGGCCTAATTATAATGTCATTCATCTCCTGTAATGACTTGATCGCCTTCATCTCTTCTCTATTTAGATTCGCATTAATCCTACGGCTTTTTATTCCTCGCAAGTCTCGTTCAACATTATTTTTAAAAGTCGCCATTTCACTACTGATCTCTTACCTGGGAAATTTCTTTGATTTAGCTTTTAGATCAGTATGTGAATACCTACTGATGCTTCCTTCACTATCCATTTCTCTGTTGATCGGATTTTTCAAAAAATACTTTTTGAGGCATAGCCGTCTAATGAATTTCTCAACCCCAATATATGTGGCAAACTTGTCCAGAGGATTTGACGGGGCAAATTTGAGGCCCTTATTTAATAACTGTACCTGAGTGTCTGTAAGTACAGTATCACTAATGTTAATTATGTTGGTCGTCGGTTGTGTGGATTTCTGTGTATCCTTCTTTCGTGCATGTCGTCCTCTCCTAATTGTCCTTTGTGTTCTTGCCACTTTGATCTGGTCAATATTGGCGTGTGATATTGTTCTGTGTTCTGTTGATACCTGTGTTGTTGTCGTGGTAATGGAAAATTGTCCCTGTCCCGTGTGTGTTCTATCGGACGCTCCCTCAAATTGTAATCGTGTGCATACCCCTGTCTGTAATTGTGTTTCCTCATGTTCTGCCGTGGTGGCGTGGGAGTACGTGTGTTCTTGTGTTTCCTCACATTCTGCCGTGGTGGCGTGGCGTTTATATTTATACATAATTTTATACACTTGTTTCATTACTATTATAGAGGATTTGGTCCTGCTATGTATGGTGTGAGCTTGCATAGCACGACTGTAATCAGTACTCATGTCACATTTTATATTTAATGATATGTATATATAGTTTGTAGGTATCTATTTAGCACATTTTACATAGATTTTATATATTATCCTTGCTCTGCAGACATCCTATATTCGCCCTATAGGTATAACTTCTTTTGGAGGTGCCACCTGATAAGTTTTGTATGATGACATTATGTGCAGGAGTCCCTTATTTTATTGGGGTGGTCTGTTGCTGAAATGCCATGTCTGTCTAAACCTGCTGCATGTTTGAAATAGTGCAGCTCAGGATTTGATCTGGATAAACAGGCTTTTTGGCCTGGGTGAGCGCAGGCTTACCGGTAACACAGTGAGTAAGATGTGATCATGTGATCGCTATTTACCTAAGTTCCGGTGGCTCTGTTCATGCGGGATGGTTCTTGCATTTGCATCCAGTTACCATGGTGCGATAGGAAGTGGTATGCGATCATGTGATCGGGATAAAATTTGAATCCAGTTGCCATGGTGCGACAGGAAGTGGTATGCAATCATGTGATCGCGATAAAATTTAGATCTCGTTGGTTACGGTCTTGCATGAGTTTCTCTGCATCCGACTTGAGGTGGTGACATGTGGCTGACCTCGGCTGTGGACTTCTCGCGTGGCTGGGTAACATCCGTATGCGCTTGTTCTTAATTTCAAACATTCGTAAAGTTTTTTTTGTTTGTTTGTTTTTCTCCACTTCCTGGTCTTACTATGGCTGGTCATGTGACCGGTGATGCTGACACTGCGCTGTCTCTGTTAGATGACGCAGTCAGCAATAATTGGTTTGTTTCATGTCAGTTCTCTGTGCTGCAGTATCATTGGCTATTTGTCAGGTCCATTACACCTGATTATCAATCATCCAGGCTATATGTAGGGTGGTAGCAGGTACTAATGTATACGCCCCCTGAGAAAGTGGAGGAGCGAAACGTGCGTCGGCGTGCGCTCTCTGCCAGACCTGGGTTTGTTCCATCTGTGCCTCCTATCAACTCTAGGTAATATGTTATAGTATATTTTTTTCTTATTCAACATTTATTACTGCTATTGTTGTCCCTCCATACTGCTTATGGGCTGGCTCCTATTTTTGCAGATGTTGTATGTTTATCTGTGGGGGTTGGAGGCTTGTACATGCATTGGGGGTAGGGTTTATATTGCCTGCTCAGTGCAGCATACACTGTTTCCCTATTCCTCTTTTGGATTTTTGGATTCATTTACCCAGAGTCAGGCGGCTGAGCTGCTTATCGCAGCACTTGTCTGCACTGCTGCTACTCATTTTATCATTGTCTATGGTCTGTTGTTATATTTATTATTTAATACAATATTTGTGTTATAATTGTACATGTGTGTCTTTTGTTTCAATTGGTTGTGCTGCAGTTGGATGTGTCATAATTAATATTTTGCAAGTAAAGAGAAACTGTTACATTTATTTCTGACCTGATTCTTCATTCTACATTTTCACTGCACTGAACCCCAGGGAATGACATCCTGAGGAAGGACACAATACCTCAAGGCCACTACCACAACCATATTCTGCACCAGCTACTCAGTGACTCACTGCAAAGGCATCAGTGATACTGTATAATTAAACACCTGCCTAATACTGTGTAGGCTCTATTATGCTGTCAAAACATCTCAGATCTATCTAGGCTTGGCCTCTCAAGACCTATCTAACAACCCAAAGATACTTGATTGGACTGAGCTCTAGGGAATTTTGAGACCAGATCAACATCTTGAATACTTTATCAGGTTCCTCAAACCATTTCTGAAAAAAATGCTTTTGGTTTGTCAGGACACAACTAATTGAAATAGTCTCCTTTTTATGAATACCGTAGCCTCGAAGGAGAGAGTGTTCAGTTGCCATCTTTGCCTCAGGTAAGCTACACATACACATCAAGCAGCCCAAGTGATATAAAAGAAAATGCTATTCATCAGACTTGGCCACCTTTTTTCCTATCTCTGTGTGAAGTACCCAGAGTAGGGTAATTGCAGATTGTTATTTAAGGCTATTTGATATATTGTACAACCCATATAACTTCACATGGATCAGTTAACAATCCTGACTCTGGCCCTGTAGGAAGCTAGGAGTTGGACATAAGTGGAGTTGGACATAAGTCTGCCCTTGGTTCAGTCTAGCATACTAGCTGAGAAAGTTTAAAAAGCTGCATGTACTCACTCCTTTGAGGAGTAGATCTAGATTTATTAATTTTATTTACATATTCCGCAGTGCTTTAAAAACATTACAATCACTTGCTGTCCCCAATGGAGCTAACAAACTTTCCTATCAGTTTGTCTTGAGCATGTTGGAGGAAACCTATGCAAACATGGGGAGAACATACAAACTCCACGCATATGTTGTTCCTCGTTGTATTTGAGGCACCAGTTCTAGCCACTGAGCCACCATGCTGCTCATAGAAACACTATCACTGAACAGAAAGCCATTGCTTCATTACAGTACTCCAGAAAGAGAAAGAAAGAATCAGGAAGGTCCAGAAACGGCATTGCTGAGCATCAGAGTCAGTCAGTAAAGCATTTACTGTTTAAGGCTGATAGAGACTTTACTGCAACAAGATGGACATTGCTAATACACCCTTCCACACTTTGACACAGTCATAGCTAGCCATATCTTAATCCTGTGCCAGTCAGCTCGGAATTACAGACCAGTTTGCAAGAACCTTATTTTCAGACTTAGATTTTGCAGAGTAACTTTGTAGAGATAGAGAAAAGGAGTACTTCAACCCCCATCCTTGCTTATATCCATACATCACTATCTGGGAAAACTACAACTGGCCTGGGTACCGACTCTAGCACTATTTGCTGGCCAAAGAACCTACCATATATATCCTGTCTTGCACCCATACAACATTCATAACATGAAGGGCACCCCAACTTAAGGATAGAAAGGGTGTTCCCTCCTGTCTCTGTGTGCCCCAAGGAAGCATCAATGTGAGGATTGCTACTTTGAATAACTGTTGCAGCCAGAGCCACTTTCACTCCTATCCTGCATTTTGTCCCTCCGTGGTCAGCATCAGTGTGCAGCTACACAGCCCATATGCAGAAAGCTGCAATACACTGACAGTTTTGACTAGTGATGGCCGAACATCGACCGGGACGTTTCACGAACGGGAACAAGCGTTTGCGATCAAATGTTTGGGAACCGCGCGTTCGCAGCGGGCCCTATTCACTTTAATGGCAGGCAAACCTGAAAAACCTTCAGGTCATATTTGCAGCCACCAAATACAAACTATTAGTGCACAAATAGTCCGACAGCATGGACAGTGACATACCAGAGGGGGATCATTGACAACAATTCCCCCCCAAAATATGTATTTTAATCAGGGGCCATTTTTATGCGTCTTAAAGAAAAAACTCTCAAAAATGTGCCTTGCTGGAGCCTCGAAAAATGTTATTTTCTATCGTTTTGATGTATACAAATGTGCAGCTTTCCACATTTTTGTATCCTGCAGAGTCCAGTAAAAAAATGCATATGTTAACGTACATTTTTTTTCTACCATGGAACTGTATGGTGAATGGACACCACTATACAGCATCAGTCTGAGAAATATCTGTTATTGCATACATTTTTGGTATGCTTTAAATGGATGGCAAAAATAGGATGTGAACCCAGCCCTAGTGTCAGAATAAGCACCAGTACAAAGTGGAGCAGCGTGGCAGAGAGGGGAGGCCGCCATGTACTGAAAGAGCGCTACCTGGTCCTGGTGGTCAGGGATGAGGAATGTGTTTCCCAAGGATTATTTTTCTACTGGGAAATATAGGGCACAGTATAATACACTAGAATCTATATAATTTAAAGATATTAGCCATACCCCAGAATAATAATACAATTAGGTGGTCATTTATTATATAGAAATACATCTATGTTAGGCATATTGCTGACAAAGATTGTGGCACAAAGGTCCTTAGCACCACAATCTGCATATTTTTCCCGCTCATTTCAGGTCTAAAAAAGAATGGCGTGGAAAGAGAAAGGGATACAGTTATGGCCATCCAGTTATTGGATACCACTGCCATACATTAAACGAATAACACCTCTGTACTGTTACCAAATAACACCGTCATACCGTGACCAGATAAAAGGGCAGAGTACAGGGAATGGCTAGGGGCACTGCACAGGGTGTGGTAAGAGGGCACAATGCAGGGCACAAGGGGGCACAGTACAGAATGAGGGGCACAGTACAGGGTGGGGGGCAAAGTCACATGAGCCTGTGACATTAGAAGGTCCATATGGTGAATGTGGTTCATATGTCACCATAATGAGAGGCAGAGGAGTGAGAAAGGGGTCTGATTATGTGGCTAGAGAATTTAACTGTCGGCCAGTATAGGCCCCAAAAATTTGGCAATAGGAATTCACCTGACAGCAAAGAACTTTGTATTCTGTGGCTAGAGGTACACTATGCGGTCACAGGATAAAAATGTAATTGTCAGCAAGTACAGGCCCCAAAAATTTGGCATTCACCAACATAAAAGGCCAATTACACGTGGTCATCACAGGTGTTGAATTCCTACAAGATCCATGCCTTATTCATTTTTAAATGAGCTAGGTGAGTGTGCTTATCGCTCATGATCCCCCCTTCTGCGCTGAATGTCCTTTCGGACAGGACACTCAACGAGGGGCAAGCCAAGAATTCCATGGCAAATTGTGCCAGCTCTGTCCACAGATCAAGCCTGCACATCCAGTAGTCAAGGGGTTCCTCGCATCTCAGAGCGTCCACATCGGCCATTAATCGGATGTAATCAGACACCTGTCGGTCTAGGCGTTGCCTGAGGCTGGATCTTGAGGGCGGCTGTCGATGGGTTGCTTGCAAGAATGATCTTATATCTGAAGTTACCAACATATCTTCTAACCACCCTCTTTTTGTAGGTGCAGTAGGATTGGTACCCACAGCTGTTTCTCTGTGTGTGGAAATTCTTCTGCCAATGCCTGCAACGGCAGAATGCAGCATCTCTCGCAGCAAGGCCTGGAAATGGTGCATACTGACAGCCTTCTGTGATGCTGGTAAAATTTTTGCCATTTTGTGTTTGTACCGGGGGTCTAAGTACGTTGCCACCCAGTACAGGTCATTGACCTTTATGCTTTTAATACGGTGGTCCTTTTCAAACACTGGAGCTTGAAGGCTCCCATTTGCAATAAATTGGAAGTGGTGGAGCGCCCTGGCTCCTGCTCATCGCCCAGTGGATGGAGTAGGAGGAGGAGAAGAAGAAGCAGGCCTGCATGCAATCCGTGGCGGTAACACCAAAATCATACTGGTGCCATGGGTTACATGCTTGACGGTAGTCAGAAGGTTCACACAGTAGGCAGTAGAACGTATGTACCTGCCCTGCCCGTGTTTGCTAGACCACGTGTCTGTGGTCAGCTGCATCTTGGCAACAACACTTTGTGCCAGAGATATATTAACTTGCCGCTGAACACGGCCACATAGTTCAGGGATGCCCTTCTAGGAGAAATATTTCCTTCCGGGGACCTTCCATTGTGGTGTGCAAATGGCCACAAATTTTCTAAAGGCCTCCGGGTCCACCAAATTAAATGGCAGTATCTGGCGGGCTAGCAGTTCCAACAAGCTAGCGGTCAGCCGCTGGGCAAGAAGATTATCCGGTGTCATAATTTTTTACGCTAGAACATTTGGGTCATGGAAGCCTGCCTTGTGCCAGATGAACATGATGACGGCACGGTGGAAGGTGGAGTGGAGGACAAATGAAAGGAGAAGAGGCAGGACGTGGATCACCTGGAATGTGGCTTTGAGGGTTCTGACAGCGTTGTTCCCACTGGGCTCGGTGATAGGAGGCCAGGTGCCTTCTTACGACTATATTCCCTTGGTGAGTGTAGTGCTTACCGCGACTTATGTGTAGAGTTGAGCAAACACCTGGATGTTCGGGTTCGAGAAGTTCGGCCGAACTTTCCGAAAATGTTCGACTTCGCCCCGAACCCAAACCCCATTGAAGTCAATGGGGACCCGAACTTTTTGGCACAAAAAAGGATGTAAAATAGCCCAGGAAAGGGCTAGAGGGCTGCAAAAGACAGCAAGATGTAGGTAAATCCCCTGCAAACAAATGTGGATAGGGAAATGAATAAAAAAAATACAAATAATAATTAACCAATATCAATTGGAGAGAGGTCCGATAGCCGAGAATCAGGCTTCATGTCACCCAGCACTGGAACAGGCCACGGTCAGATATTTTTAGGCCCAGGCACCCAGACAGAGAAGAGGGGTCCCATAGCAGAGAATCGGGCTTCATGTCATAGCAGAGAATCAGTCTTCATGTCACCCACCACTGGAACATTCCACTGTCAGATATTTTTAGGCCCCGACACCCAGACAGAGGAGAGAGGTCCCATAGCAGAGAATCAGGCTTCATGTCATAGCAGAGAATCAGGCTTCATGTCACCCACCACTGGAACATGCCACTGTCAGATATTGGTTCATATTTGAATATGGTTCATATTTATGAACGCCAGCTTGTCCACATTGGCTGTAGACAGGCGGCTGCGTTTGTCTGTAATGACGCCCCCTGCCGTGCTGAATACACATTCAGACCTCCAAGGCATAAAAGGCTAGCTCTGGCCACGTGGACAATTTGGAGACCCATAAGTTGAATGGGGCCGAACCATCAGTCAGTACGTGGAGGGGTGTGCACACGTACTGTTCCACCATGTTAGTGAAATGTTGCCTCCTGCTAACACGTTCCGCATTAGGTGGTGGTGCAGTTCGCTGTGGCGTGGTGACAAAACTTTTACACATCTCTGCCATGCAAACCCTGCCCTCAGAGGAGCTGGCCGTGACACAGCTGCATTGGTGACATCTTGCTCCTCCTCTGCCTTTGCTTTGGGCTTCCACTTGTTCCCCTGTGATATTTGGGAATGCTCTCAGTAGCGCGTCTACCAACGTGCGCTTGTACTCACACACCTTCCTATCACGCTCCAGTGCAGGAAGTAAGGTGGGCACATTGTCTTTGTACCGGGGATCCAGCAGGGTGGCAACCCAGTAGTCCGCACACGTTAAAATTAGAGTTGAGCGAACACCTGGATGTTCGGGTTCGAGAAGTTCGGCTGAAATTCCCGGAAATGTTCGGGTTCTGGATCCGAACCCGACCCGAACTTTGTCCCGAACCCGAACCCCATTGAAGTCAATGGGGACCCAAACTTTTCGGCACTAAAAAGACTGTAAAACAGCCCAGGAAAGGGCTAGAGGGCTGCAAAAGGCAGCAACATGTAGGTAAATCCCCTGCAAACAAATTTGGATAGGGAAATGAATAAAAATAAAAATAAAATAAATAAAAATTAACCAATATCAATTGGAGAGAGGTCCCATAGCAGAGAATCTGGCTTCACGTCACCCACCACTGTAACAGTCCATTGTCATATATTTAGGCCCCGGCAGAGGAGAGAGGTCCCGTAACAGAGAATCTGGCTTCATGTCACAAGAGAATCAGTCTTCATATCATAGCAGAGAATCATGCTTCACGTCACCCACCACTGTAACAGTCCATTGTCATAAATTTAGGCCCCGGAACCCAGGCAGAAGAGAAAGGTCCCGTAACAGAGAATCTGGTTTCATGTCACCAGAGAATCAGTCTTCATGTCATAGCATAGAATCATGCTTCACGTCACCCACCACTGGAACAGTCCATTGTCATAAATTTAGGCCCCGGCACCCAGGCAGAGGAGAGAGGTCCCTTAACAGAGAATCTGGCTTCATGTCAGCAGAGAATCAGTCTTCATATCATAGCAGAGAATCATGCTTCACGTCACCCAACACTGGAACAGTCCATTGTCAGATATTTAGGCCCAGGCACCCAGGCAGAGAAGAGAGGTCCCGTAAAAGAGAATCTGGCTTCATGTCAGCAGAGAATCAGTCTTCATATCATAGCAGAGAATCATGCTTCACGTCACCCACCACTGCAACAGTACATTGTCATATATTTAGGCCCCGGCACCCAGGCAGAGGAGAGAGGTCCCGTAACAGAGAATCTGGCTTCATGTCAGCAGAGAATCAGTCTTCATGTCATAGCAGAGAAGCAGGCTTCACGTCACCCAACGCTGTAACAGTCCATTGTCATAAATTTAGGCCCCGACACCCAGACAGAGGAGAGGTTAATTCAACTTCGGGTTGCCCCACAATATAATGGTAAAATGAAAATAAAAATAGGATTGAATGAGGAAGTGCCCTGGAGTACAATATTATATGGTTAAGGGGAGGTAGTTAATGTCTAATCTGCACAAGGGATGGACAGGTCCTGTGGGATCCATGCCTGGTTCATTTTTATGAACGTCAGCTTGTCCACATTGGCTGTAGACAGACGGCTGCGTTTGTCTGTAATGACGCCCCCTGCCGTGCTGAATACACGTTCCGACAAAACGCTGGCCGCCGGGCAGGCCAGCACCTCCAAGGCATAAAAGGCTAGCTCTGGCCGCGTGGACAATCTAGAGACCCGGAAGTTGAATGGGGCCGAACCATCAGTTAGTACGTGGAGGGGTGTGCACACGTACTGTTCCACCATGTTAGTGAAATGTTGCCTCCTGCTAACACGTTGCGTATCAGGTGGTGGTGCAGTTAGCTGTGGCGTGTTGACAAAACTTTTCCACATCTATGCCATGCTAACCCTGCCCTCAGAGAAGCTGGCCGCAACCTCTTGCTCCTCCTCTGCCTTGGCCTTGGGCTTCCACTTGTTCCCCTGTGACATTTGGGAATGCTCTCAGTAGCGCGTCTACCAATGTGCGCTTATACTTGCGCATCTTCCTATCATGCTCCAGTGCAGGAAGTAAGGTGGGCACATTGTCTTTGTACCGTGGATCCAGCAGGGTGGCAACCCAGTAGTCCGCACACGTTAAAATGTAGTCGCTCATGTGTGCCAGGCTGCCCAGGGGTAAGGACAAGCTGTCCTCTGTGGGAGGCGTATCGTCATCGTCCTGCGTTTCCCCCCAGCCACACACCAGTGATGGGCCCGAGCTGCGTTGGGTGCCACCCCGCTGTGACCATGCTTCATCCTCATCCTCCTCCACCTCCTCCTCATCCTCGTCCTCCAGTAGTGGGCCCTGGCTGGCCATATTTGTACCTGGCCTCTGCTGTTGCAAAAAACCTCCCTCTGAGTCACTTCTAAGAGACTGGCCTGAAAGTGCAAAAAATGACCCCTCTTCCTCCTCCTCCTCCTGGGCCACCTCCTCTTCCATCATCGCCCTAAGTGTTTTCTCAAGGAGACATAGAAGTGGTATTGTAACGCTGATAACGGCGTCATCGCCACTGGCCATGTTGGTGGAGTACTCGAAACAGCGCAACAGGGCACACAGGTCTCGCATGGAGGCCCAGTCATTGGTGGTGAAGTGGTGCTGTTCCGCAGTGCGACTGACCCGTGCGTGCTGCAGCTGAAACTCCACTATGGCCTGCTGCTGCTTGCACAGTCTGTCCAGCATGTGCAAGGTGGAGTTCCACCTGGTGGGCGCGTCGCATATGAGGCGGTGAGCGGGAAGGACGAAGTTACGCTGTAGCGCAGACAGGCGAGCAGCGGCAGGATGTGAACGCCGGAAGCGCGAACAGACGGCCCTCACTTTATGCAGCAGCTCTGACATGTCGGGGTAGTTGTGAATGAACTTATGCACCACCAAATTCAGCACATGCGCCAAGCAAGGGATGTGCGTCAAACCGGCTAGTCCCAGAGCTGCAATGAGATTTCGCCCATTATCGCACACCACCAGGCCAGGCTTGAGGCTCACCGGCAGCAACCACTCGTCGGTCTGTTGTTCTATACCTGGCCACAACTCCTGTGCGGTGTGGGGCCTGTCCTCCAAACATATGAGTTTCAGAATGGCCTGCTGACGTTTACCCCGGGCTGTGCTGAAGTTGGTGGTAAAGGTGTGTGGCTGACTGGATGAGCAGGTGGAAGAAGAGGAGGAGGAAGCTGAGTAGGAGGAGGTGGCAACAGGAGGCAAAGAATGTTGCCCTGCGATCCTTGGCGGCGGAAGGACGTGCGCCAAACAGCTCTCCGCCTGGGGCCCAGCCGCCACTACATTTACCCAGTGTGCAGTTAGGGAGATATAGCGTCCCTGGCCGTGCTTACTGGTCCATGTATCTGTGGTTAGGTGGACCTTGCCACAGATGGCGTTGCGCAATGCACACTTGATTTTATCGGATACTTGGTTGTGCAGGGAAGGCACTTCTCTCTTGGAGAAGTAGTGCCGGCTGGGAACAACATACTGTGGGACAGCAAGCGACATGAGCTGTTTGAAGCTGTCTGTGTCTACCAGCCTAAATGACAGCATTTCATAGGCCAGTAGTTTAGAAATGCTGGCATTCAGGGCCAGGGATCGAGGGTGGCTAGGTGGGAATTTACGCTTTCTCTCAAATGTTTATGAGATAAAGAGCTGAACGCTGCCGTGTGACATGGTTGAGATGCTTGGTGACGGAGGTGGGGGTGTTGGTGGTACATCCCCTGTTTGCTGGGCGGCAGGTGCC
Source organism: Bufo gargarizans (assembly GCF_014858855.1). NCBI lineage: Eukaryota > Metazoa > Chordata > Amphibia > Anura > Bufonidae > Bufo > Bufo gargarizans. The sequence continues at coordinate 404,795,812 of NC_058082.1, read as the reverse complement.
AACGTTTCTCCAGAAGCGGAGGAAGAGGCCGAGGCGGCAGCAGCAGAAGAGGTAGCAGGGGGAGCCTGAGTGACTTCCTTGTTTTTAAGGTGTTTACTCCACTGCAGTTCATGCTTTGCATGCAAGTGCCTGGTCATGCAGGTTGTGCTAAGGTTCAGAACGTTAATGCCTCGCTTCAGGCTCTGATGGCACAGCGTGCAAACCACTCGGGTCTTGTCGTCAGCACATTGTTTGAAGAAGTGCCATGCCTGGGAACTCCTTGAAGCTGCCTTTGGGGTGCTCGGTCCCAGATGGCGGCGGTCAGTAGCAGGCGGAGTCTCTTGGCGGCGGGTGTTCTGCTTTTGCCCACTGCTCCCTCTTTTGCTACGCTGTTGGCTCGGTCTCACCACTGCCTCTTCCTCGGAACTGTGAAAGTCAGTGGCACGACCTTCATTCCATGTGGTGTCTAGGACCTCATCGTCCCCTGCATCGTCTTCCACCCAGTCTTGATCCCTGACCACCTGTTCACTCTGCACACTGCAGAAAGACGCAGCAGTTGGCACCTGTGTTTCGTCATCATCAGAGACGTGCTGAGGTGGTATTCCCATGTCCTCATCATCAGGAAACATAAGTGGTTGTGCGTCAGTGCATTCTATGTCTTTCACCGCTGGGGAAGGGCTAGGTGGATGCCCTTGGGAAACCCTGCCAGCGGAGTCTTTAAACAGCATAATAGACTGCTGCATAACTTGAGGCTCAGACAGTTTCCCTGGTATGCATGGGGGTGATGTGACAGACTGAGGGGCTTGGTTTTCAGGCGCCATCTGTGTGCTTTCTGCAGAAGACTGGGTGGGAGATAATGTGAACGTGCTGGATCCACTGTCGGCCACCCAATTGACTAATGCCTGTACCTGCTCAGGCCTTACCATCCTTAGAACGGCATTGGGCCCCACCATATATCGCAGTAAATTATGGCGGCTACTGGGACATGAGGTAGTTGGTACACTAGGACGTGTGGCTGTGGCAGAACGGCCACGTCCTCTCCCAGCACCAGAGGGTCCACTAACACCACCACGACCATGTCCGCGTCCTTTACTAGATGTTTTCCTCATTGTTATCGTTCACCACAACAACAAAAATATTATTTGGCCCAATGTATTGAAATCAAATTCAGGCCTTTTTTTACAGACACCTAACACTATCTGGCTATCTATTTAGGTACCGTATTACACTAATACAGGCACAGCAGTAACCACAGATTTAGCTGACTATAAATTTGAGGCCTATTATTTAGGCGCTGGGTGACAGGTATACGTTTACAGAAAGAATTAGACTTGGATATGCACAGTAGCGTGTGTGTGAAGTTATTGAGAATGATCCTATCAGCACCTTGAATCTAATATACCCTTTTAGGGATAAATTTAAAGTAGGCCTGATACAGCAGAAACCACTAATTTAGAGAATTGCTAAATTGGGAATTGTATTTCAACCCAGAACAAAAACTGTGCTTTGATGGACACTAAATAACTTGCCCAGCCACAGCAATAACCACAGATTTAGCTGACTATAAATTTGAGGCCTATTATTTAGGCGCTGGGTGACAGGTATACGTTTACAGACAGAATTAGACTGGGATATGCACAGTAGCGTGTGTGTGAAGTTATTGAGAATGACCCTATCAGCACCTTGAATCTAATATACCCTTTTAGGGATAAATTTAAAGTAGGCCTGATACAGCAGAAACCACTAATTTAGAGAATTGCTAAATTGGGAATTGTATTTCAACCCAGAACAAAAACTGTGCTTTGACGGACACTAAATAACTTGCCCAGCCACAGCAATAACCACAGATTTAGCTGACTATAAATTTGAGGGTTAAATGCACTTGGTGACAGGCTCAGCTTGCCCCTGATGTAGTATATGGCCAAAAAATAACCACACTATTGATGGTTAAATGCACTTGGTGTGACAGCTTGACCCTGATGTAGGATTTAGCCAAAGAAAAACACACTATTGAGATTAAATGCACTTGGTGGCAGCTTGTGCTTGCGCACCACAAGACACAAAATGGCCACCGATCACCCCAGAAAAAAGTGAATCAAAAACGCTCTGGGCAGCCTAAAAACAGTGAGCAATTGAAAAGCAGCAGTTCAATGATCCACAGCTGCAGATCGATCACTGAATGAAGTTTTTTGGATGAGTTAATCACTGCCTAATCTCGCCCTAACGTCGCAGCTGCAACCTCTCCCTACACTGATCAGAGCAAAGTGACAGGCGGCGCTACGTGACTCCAGCTTAAATAGAGGCTGGGTCACATGCTGCACTGGCCAATCACAGCCATGCCAATAGTACGCATGGCTGTGACGGCCTCTTGGGGCAAGTAGTATGACGCTTGTTGATTGGCTGCTTTGCAGCCTTTCAAAAAGCGCCAAGAAAGCGACGAACACCGAACCCGGACTTTTAAGAAAATGTTCGGGTTCGGGTCCGTGTCACGGACACCCCAAAATTCGGTACGAACCCGAACTATTCAGTTCGGGTTCGCTCATCTCTAGTTAAAATGTGTGCAACTTTGCTGTCGTTGCGCAGGCACTGCAGCATGTAGTCGCTCATGTGTGCCAGGCTGCCCAGAGGTAAGGACAAGCTGTCTTCTGTGGGAGGCGTATCGTCATCGTGCTCCGTTTCCCCCCAGACACTCACCAGTGATGGGCCCGAGCTACCTTGGGTGCCACCCCACTGTGAACATGCTTCATCCTCATCCTCCTCCATTTGTACCTGGCCTCTGCTGTTGCAAAAAAACTCCCTCTGAGTCACTTCTAAGAGACTCGCCTGAAAGTACTAAAAATGACCCCTCTTTCTCCTCCCCTTCCTGGGCCACCTCCTCTTCCACCATTGTCCTAAGTGTTTTCTCAAGGAGACATAGAAGTGGTATTGTAACGCTGATAACGGCGTCATCGCCACTGGCCATGTTGGTGGAGTACTCAAAACAGCGCAACAGGGCACACAGGTCTCAAACCGGCTAGTCCCAGAGCTGCAAAGAAGCTGGTATTCTTTTGTAGGGTCTTTTAGCAATTTACTGTAGGTGTTTCCTTCTCCTAATTGTTTTCTACACTCCTCATCATATTTAGATGTATCTTGTATCACAATTCCTTTATCTGCTGGATGTATTGTGATTTTATTATTTTTCTGCAACTGTTTTAGTCCCTCTATTTCTTGTGGCTTAATGTTATTACATTTTTTGGGTGGATTTTTCCATTTCTAAGTTTTTTCTAAAGGTTCCTATTTGTTCACCTACTTATTGTCTAGGATATATACAGGATTTTTATTTTAAAGACTTGTGTTATTTTGTTGAGAGAGCGATTTTCTTCTCATATGTTCTTTTTTTTTATTTCTTTAGGCATAGCCTTCTTACAATTTTTTTAGTCCCTTATTCAACAGCTTTTTGGGGGTCTCAGTCAACGTACATTGACTGAGATTAATAATGGAATCCTCCTCTTTTATCTGTTTCTCACCCATCTGTTGTTTCTGTTGATTCTGTTTTCCCTGTCCACTTTGTATCTTCTTTTTTGTGGCTGTAGTTCTAAATATTGGTCCTGATGTGTTTGAGGATGTTGTCTCTGAGGTCTCCGAGTTTGTGTTAACTGTCTCTCCCTTATTGGTGAATTGTATTGCCTTCCATACTCCACCAGAGTTGGTTCCCTGTGCCTCAAATTGTAACTGTGATTCAGAGTTTTGTAGTGTTCCCCCATTTGTGCCTGGTGTTTTATCTGTGCTCGTGCTCTGTGATGAGGGGGTGTTTTGTCTAAAAAAATTAACTTCCGTAAGAGCTTCAAACCAATTTGAAGTTGGAATATTAAATATGTTGTTAGTGATTCCAGTGTTTTTTTTTTGTGTGCTATTTTCAAGAATACTTTCTTCCTGTACTCCTTCCCTTTCCTTATTTTGTGTCCTTGATTGTAATTCTTTATGTTTGTTAAAGTGAAATTTGTTTGCTTTTTTAAACATAATTTCCCGCTCCAAATCATTTAAACCTTTACAGATACGTGTCTGAGATTTTTTCTAAAATAAATGTCCTTTGTTTTACAAAAATCTGTGTGAGTGCTATTGATTAAGTTAGGGTACTTTCACACTTGCGTTTTTCTTTTCCAGCATAGAGTTCCGTCACAGGGGCTCTATACGGGAGAAGAACTGATCAGTTTTATCCCCATGCATTCTGAATGGAGAGTAATCCGTTCAGTTTGCATTAGGATGTCTTCAGCTCAGTCGTTTTGACTGATCAGGCAAAAGAGAAAACCGCAGTGTGCTACGGTTTTCTCTCCGGTGAAAAAAACTGTAGACTTGCCTGAATGCCGGATCTGGCATTTTTTCCCCATAGGAATGTATTAGAGCCGGATCCGGCATTTAGAATACCGGAATGCCGTATCCGTCCTTCCGGCCTGCGCATGCGCAGACCGGTAAAAATGAAAACCGGAGAGACGGATCCGTCCTTGCAATGCATTTGTGAGATGTATCCGCATCCGGATCCGGATCACAAATGCTTTCAGTCAGCGGCAGATCGGTGGATCCGGCGGCCAGTTCCAACTACGGAACTGCCCACCGGATCACACTGCCACAAGTGTGAAAGTAGCCTAAGAAAACAATTCCACTCCTCATTAAAACCATCTCCGCATAGTTCTTGTGCTGGTTGTTTGTTAAGGGTCAAGCCCTTTGGTGCCATATTGTTCACTATATATTGATTTAGGGATTTAATTTCCCAGTGCCACATATAGTACTACAGGCACTACATATCATACTACAGTCGATATGAACCAAAGGATGTTACACGCAGTTTGAATGATATTGTGCTCACCTTGTAGGGTTGTGATAAGCCACAACTGTTACAGAGTAGAGAACTAAAGTCCAGCTAGAGAATTAACCCTTATATATAGTAGTTACTTAAATATTTTATTTTATTTCATATCTCAATACACATACTGAATGTCCATAGTAGGTACCAATACACATATGGCTAGGTAAGTTTAGTTTTGAGTGGGGACGGTATCCCTATATTAAACCCTAATCTAGACCATATGCCCAGGGACGGCCCCTGATGGTGGGGACTCCCTGTCCTCGAGCCTAATGCTAACAGCTCCTATATAACCCTCGTTGTTAGGGAGCGCCTATATAGTAAAGGACCTACCTGGACAGCTACACAAAACAAACATTAAATAAGTGCGCCATGTATACAGCCCTAGTGATAAATGACTATCAGAAGGTACACGCCGCACCGGACTAACTAGTTAAAAAAAACACCCTCTTATAAGGATGTTTATGGTCACTCAGGTATATGGACCAAAACGATACACTTAGAACCCCAACGCGTTTCCCCACGGTGTGGGATCATCAGGGGGCAAATGGAACTCTCAATTTAATTAGATAGTATAGCAGGGATGGCCAACCTGAGGCTCTCCAGCTGTTGCAAAACTACAACTCCCAGCATGCCCAGACTGCCTTCTGCTAGCAGCCTACAGCAGGGCATGGTGGGAGTTGTAGTCTTAAAACAGCTGGAGAGCCACAGGTTGGCCATGCCTGTAGTATAGTATAACAAATAGCTGCAAAAGTTAGGCAGCATGTAGCCGATGTGTCACACTGAGAGAGTGGAGGCCCAGATCATGAGGCCACTCTATTAGTGAAAGTTTCACATCCTCATCAGTGTGATGGTGTCTGTTACCACAGTAGTTTGAACTGGACCCTTACAGTTTACACAGTGGTGTTATTAGGAAGGTTTGGAGGGAGCTTTGGGTGTATTCTATCACTTAACCAAGGTCACTAAGTACCCGGATGTAGGTTTTCATTTCAGGTATTAAGATATCGCTCCTCCAGTAATACGCTAAATGTCAGCCAGGCACAGACTGTTATATGGGACCAGCGTCCACGTATGACATAGAGCTTGGATAGGTCCTTAATTATGTAGGTCTGAGCCCGCAGATATGGCTATTGGGACATTTAGGTGGTCAAGATGTCAGGTCCCCCCATGTCTTTCCTCCTGGGGTCCAGACTAAATTTCCCAGTGCCACATATAGTACTACAGGCACTACATATCATACTACAGTCGATATGAACCAAAGGATGTTACACGCAGTTTGAATGATATTGTGCTCACCTTGTAGGGTTGTGATAAGCCACAACTGTTACAGTGTAGAGAACTGGTAGAAAACCAGGATGATGGTAAGCATCGGGTGTCCAGGATAACGCTGCGGTAATAACCGCACATGGAGAGGAATGTGCAGCAGATTCTGGGGAACCTCAGGGTAGCATAGTAGAAAAAGTAAAGACTCCAGTGCTCAACCAGTTGAAGATGATCTGAACTTTATTTATTATGAAACCATAACATGTTTTGGGGCCAAAGACTCTTCTTCAGATGGATGATACATGCAATACATATAACACATGCAACACACCAATTTATATACCGAAAGGATCGAAACAAGACAGCCCCTAATGAAGGTGGAGGGATCAGAAGTGTTAACAGGAAGTAAAACTGAAAATCATTCTAGGCTGTTAAATTGTTAATTTAATAAGTATGGGAAAGATATATATTTAAATGAATGGCTAAAAAGAAAAACAAATGGTTAATACCGCTGCGTTATCCTGGACACCTGCTGCTAACCATCATCATGCAACAAATCAGAGGAAATAAACTCCCAAACACTGTACCTTATCAGTTAAAAGTTTTACTAGTTTGGTATAAAATACTCAAATATGCTCAAATATAACACATTAGATTAAACTTACTTACTTACTGAAGAGCTGGTCAGGGAACCAGTGAACACAAAAATGAACGGTCTTACCAGATGCAGCTTGTATAGTTTGAGGGATTGTTCAGAGGGATAGACCCGGGAAGAGCTGGGTGATGACCCTATTATGTTCCTACTTGGCCTTGACTAAGCTAATTGTCCAGTTTAGGCTACTTTCACACTTGCATTTTGTGCGGATCTGTCATGGACAAATCCATTCAATAATACAACCGTCTGCATTAGTTCAGAATGTATCCGTTTGTACTATCTTTAACATAGCCAAGATGGATCCGTCTTGAACACCATTGAAAGTCAATGGAGGACAGATCTGTTTTCTATTGTGCCAGATTGTGTCAGTGAAAATGGATTCGTCCTTATTGACTTACATTGTCAGGATGGATCTGTTTGGCTCAGTTTCATCAGACGGACACCAAAACGCTGCAAGCACTGTTTTGGTATTCACCTCCAAAGCGGATTGGAGACTGAACTGATGCAAACTGATGCATTCTGAGCGGATCCTTTTCCATTCAGAATGCACTGGGGCTGAGCTGATCCATTTTGGACCGCTTGTGAGAGCCCTGAACAGATCTCACAAACGGAAAGCCAAAACTCAAGTGTGAAAGTAGGCTTAGTCGGAGCACCGGCCTCGAAAGGGGCGACCCCTCTGGACTGTCCCTATTCAATACTTAGGATACCCTATTTGAGCCATAATTCAGGTGGTTCCAGCTTTGCATTGGTGCTGTAAATGATAGAAATGGGGAATCCCAGATAAAACAATAAGATTTGCCCAATGCGTTTGTATTGGATGAGGACACAAGAGGACACAAATGAGACTAATGCGTTCGCTGAGCCATAAGCTCACGCATGCGGCTTGGATACACATGTCAGTGCCTGGAATTGGCCTCACAGGACGCACTGCACATGAGGAGTGAATAAATTAGCAGTGGGGCGGTGTTGGGCTCCAGGAGAAGGGGAGCGTCTGGGCTCCAACGGCCAGAGAGACAGCCCCTTGGGCTCCTTACTCAGGTAATTGCCATATTAATAAAAAGCGATTTTGTAGACAAATGACAACACTTAGGGTAGTAATACTAGTATATTTTAATACAAAACGAGCAGACTGATGTGATGATGTTAAAAGCTCTGTCACTAAAATCCAGGTGACAGAATCCCTTTAATTGCATAATTGGGGTGATATTGCTGTCTGATACTAAAGATTTTGGTGTGTGCACATTATTTTTTACATAAGTAAATCTGTTAATCCTTAATAGTGTAATTGGGGTTAAATTGCGGCCCGATACTACACATTTTGGGGTGTTCACGTTCTTTTATATATAAGTGCATCCATTCATCCTTGATTCTGGGGTGAAATTGTGGTCTGATACTACAGACTTTAGGGTGTTCTGGGGTCCCCAATCAGACCTCAGATAAGACCTCCATGTGAATGACCCCCCAATCAGACCTCCATAAGTTCAATAATCAGACCTCAGATAAGATCTCCATGTGAATGATCCCCAAACAGACCACCATAAGTCCCCAAATCACACCTCAGATCAAACCGCCATATGAATGACACCCACTATCAGATAAGATTTTTTTTTTTAAATCAGCTTACCTCTCCTGCTCTGGACGCCAAAAAAAGTTTGCCTTATAGGGCATAAAATATGGTATATACACATTTGTTTACATTGTTTCTTATCTATTTAATATTTACACTCCATGCATATTTATATATGTATAGTCATTTGTTCTAATTCAGTTCCTGTACGTAATACTGTGGCAGCTCCTCTGTTCTTATTAACTTAAGTTTTATTTTAGTCTATTTTATTTATTTTTATTATTTTTTACCCTGTACTTTGAACTTGGTACCTGGATTATTATTTCCATTATAGTTGTCTTGCCTTATAGGTTAGTTACACTCAATATAAATTAGCTCTCCCTTCATTTTTTCTTTCTTCTTAGGATAAACTATTCCCTTAACTGCTCCCTACTGCCCATGAGCTTATCCAGTGAGCAGCAACATCACTGTCTCATGTAGCCTACTCCTACAAGCTTCAGCTCATCCTGTGCAGTAATTAGCATGGGCACATTAGAGCATATTGTATCAGATCACTCTGAACATCACATTCCATCAAGCAGCAGATGGATAGTTTCTGTTGTTACCTAGCAACCAGGGGGCGCGTCTCCAGCATCCTCCCTCTGAAGTGTCCTGCTCATTTTTAACAGCATTGCAACTTCTCCTGTGCCAATTAATGTTTATTTTTATTTTTAGGCTACTGTCACATTAGCGGCAGCGTTCTCCGGCAGGCTATTCTGGCGAGAGGCGGCCGTAATACAACTATGACATTACAACGAGTTAAAACTACGACAACTATGAGTTTTTTTTCGGCTGCCTCTCGGCAGAACAGCCTACCAGAGAACACTGCCGCTAATGTGAAAGTAGCCTAAAAATAAAAACCGGACCTCAGGCCCGCCCCCATTATAGTGAATGGGGTCAGATCGGACTTTTAACACCAAAACAGCCCACTGGAGAAGGCTACCACTAGTGTGAAAGTAGCCTTAGCCATTCAAGTTCTGATGAAAGGTACAAAAAAATTCTACAGCACTGAAAGTTCCCAAGAGAACAGGGGCCATTATCATTCTTAAATGGTAGAAGCTTAGAACAACCAGGACTCCTAGAGCTGGATGCTCCTCCAAACTTAATTTGGCAAAAAGACCCTGGTAAGAAAGGTGACCAAAACCCAATGGTTACTGAGCTCCAAAGATCCTGTGTGCAGATGCAGAATCCAGAAGGTCAACCATCTCTGCAGCATTCCTTCAATCTGGGCTTTATGACAGAGTAGCCAGAAAGAAGCCTCTCCTCAGTAAAATATGAAGCACGGACAAATCTAAATTTCCCTCGGAAACAAGGGAAAAAAGAGAAAAAGGAGTGCACAATAGGGTAGTATGTTCAAAGCACCAGATAGGGATATCAGAGTGAGAAATATCCAAACTCACCTTATAGGGTTGTGCTCCGGCAGGCACAACGCTACTGTAAACTTGATAAAAATAAGACCATTTGAACCAGGGTTGCAGCCGCAGATTTTTGGGATCTTTTGGCTGGGATGTCCAGTCCCTCCAAAAGAATTCGTAGGTAAAGAGAAGAAGAAGTTCTGCATCGGCGCAAATCCACCAGTATGATCAGTCTTAATAGATTATTTTTGTTTTTAATTGGAAACAACGCGTTTCGGGGATGAAACATTCCCCTTCATCAGTTTACAAATATACATAGCAAGTATTACATTATTTATAGGTAAATAACTCCTAAAAAACCGCCAAAAACGATGTACCTGGGTGACGCCCCTTGTGGGAGGAGTTATCACCAGGTATCATCTGCATTTACAATATTTCCGAATATCATTAAATAAATGTGACTGTGAACAGTTTATATATTATACATAAAGATCGCATGGGTCTTGTATCAAAATTCTTTGTAAATCATATTTTCTTTCTGTGGGTCAAACATATTGAGTATCGCTCCCGGTCATGTGATCACTGGTATTAGTGTCACATGACTCGGGAGTCCGGAAGTCTATGCTGGCGTGGTGCCGCTCGCTAGTATAGGGCGGAAGTGGAGAGGCCCAGGTCGCTTCAAACTGCGCATGTCTGCGCTGGCCGCCCGCCTGGATCTCTCGCAGGATGATGGCCGCACTCTGCTCGCTCAAGCTGCGCATGCCCGTGCTGGCCGGCAGCTAGGATGTCACATGATCGTATCTTTGCGATCATGTGACCTACCCCACTTGTCGTTCTGGTCTAGGGGATACTGAGGATCTATTTATAGAGCTGGATCGAGCTAATTTAGAAACATATATGAAACGCATGAATAAATCAATGGAAATGTTTAAATAACCATTAGGGGTAATGATAAGAAAGAAATAGTAGATTTCTGTATGTCCCCAGTAAAGGGAATTATATATGTAAATACATGTATATACACCAGGTATATCAGTATAAGTATGAATGCATCTATAGAAGTATATATATATTATGTATACATGAAAATGGTAATAAAAATAAATAGATCTTTTTTATATATATTTAATAAATAAAGCATGAATTAGATATGTATATAAAAAATGTATAAAAAATCCTTATAAAATGTGAAATTCCATAAAAAATTCCATAAAAAAATGTGAAATCACATAAAAAACTATAAAAAAAATATATATATAAAAAATATATATAAAAAAATTAAAAAATTAAATAAAATTAAAAAAGTGTATATATGTGTATAGAGGTAAGAATAGATAGGTAGATAAATAAATTAATATCCCCATTACAAATTAATTTCAAACGCCTCATTCAGACCATACGGGTTCAAACTATTGATTTTAAAAATCCAATACGTCTCTCAACGTCTGATGTACTGGGCGTCTGTTTGGAGATGTAATGGAATATGTTCAATAGGTGTTATAGTGAACCCCGCTGGGTTCCCTTCATGGTGTTCTGCCGCATGTCTGGACACACTATGTTTCATATACTTTTTTCGGATTTTTGAACGGTGTGTGTTGAAACGTTTGCGTAGAGTTTGTATTGTACGGCCCACATATTGTAGGTGGCAGGGGCACTCCAATAAATAAATAGCATGATTCGAGTTGCAGGTCAAGTGGGATTGAATTTCAAATGATTCCCCAGTGCTCTTACTATGAAAAGATGAACGTTGATAGATATTAGTGCAACAGAGGCATCTCGAATGGCCACATTTAAAACTCCCTTTTGGAGCATCACTCTCTTTTTCATCGTTGGGGTGATGTGTTGTAGATCTCATTTTGCTGGGAGCCAGTATATTTTTAAGGGTTTTGGCTCTTCTGTACGTGAATTTCGGATTTTCCGGAATGATTTGACTCAGTATTGGATCTCTTTTGAGGATATGCCAGTATTTCCCCAGAGTTGTCTTGATGGCATTGTGGTTTTGATTGTATGTTGTTATAAAATTAAAACAGTATGAATGGGTATCATCTTTGTTGTCGTTCTTTTTGTCATCGCTTTTTCTGGAGGGGGCTAGACTTTCAAGTTGGGTTAGTTTGTTCACTTTTTCTCTAGCTCCTGAAATGATGTTGCTAGGGTACCCTTTTTGATTGATAGCTATTGCTATCCACCTTTTTAAAGAAGGTTTGTGTTTGGATTTTATTGTTCCAAAACAATAAAATCCAAACACGAACCTTCTTTAAAAAGGTGGATAGCAATAGCTATCTGGATTTTAGTAGTACACACTATAGAAAGTGGAAGACAAATGTCCCCTTTAGCCAGTTCAAACGCATCCGCAGGAATTGCACACTAGACTCAGATTTCAGTTCACAATGCAATATTTTGACATCTCGCTTCAATCAAAAAGGGTACCCTAGCAACATCATTTCAGGAGCCAGAGAAAAAGTGAACAAACTAACCCAACTTGAAAGTCTAGCCCCCTCCAGAAAAAGCGATGACAAAAAGAACGACAACAAAGATGATACCCATTCATACTGTTTTAATTTTATAACAACATACAATCAAAACCACAATGCCATCAAGACAACTCTGGGGAAATACTGGCATATCCTCAAAAGAGATCCAATACTGAGTCAAATCATTCCGGAAAATCCGAAATTCACGTACAGAAGAGCCAAAACCCTTAAAAATATACTGGCCCCCAGCAAAATGAGATCTACAACACATCACCCCAACGATGAAAAAGAGAGTGATGCTCCGAAAGGGAGTTTTAAATGTGGCCATTCGAGATGCCTCTGTTGCACTAATATCTATCAACGTTCATCTTTTCATAGTAAGAGCACTGGGGAATCATTTGAAATTCAATCCCACTTGACCTGCAACTCGAATCATGTTATTTATTTATTGGAGTGCCTCTGCCACCTACAATATGTGGGCCGTACAATACAAACTCTACGCAAACGTTTCAACACACACCGTTCAAAAATCCGAAAAAAGTATATGAAACACAGTGTGTCCAGACATGCGGCAGAAAACCATGAAGGGAACCCAGCGGGGTTCACTATAACACCTATTGAACATATTCCATTACATCTCCAAACAGACGCCCAGTACATCAGACGTCGAGAGATGTATTGGATTTTTAAAATCAATAGTTTGAACCCGTATGGTCTGAATGAGGCGTTTGAAATTAATTTGTAATGGGGATATTTATTTATTTATCTACCTATCTATTCTTACCTCTATACACATATATACACTTTTTTAATTTTTTTTTTTTTTATATATATATATATTTTTATATATATTTTTTTTTATAGTTTTTTATGTGATTTCACATTTTTTTATGGAATGTTTTATGGAATTTCACATTTTATAAGGATTTTTTATAAATTTTTTATATACATATCTAATTCATGCTTTATTTATTAAATATATATAAAGATCTATTTATTTTTATTACCATTTTCATGTATAAATAATATATATATACTTCTATAGATGCATTCATACTTATACTGATATACCTGCTGTATATACATGTATTTACATATATAATTCCCTTTACTGGAGACATACAGAAATCTACTATTTCTTTCTTATCATTACCACTAATGGTTATTTAAACATTTCCATTGATTTATTCATGCGTTTCATATATTTTTCTAAATTAGCTCGATCCAGCTCTATAAATAGATCCTCAGTATCCCCTAGACCAGAACGACAAGTGGGGTAGGTCACATGATCGCAAAGATACGATCATGTGACATCCTAGCTGCCGGCCAGCACGGGCATGCGCAGCTTGAGCGAGCAGAGTGCGGCCATCATCCTGTGAGAGATCCAGGCCGCCGGCCAGCGCAGACATGCGCAGTTTGAAGCGACCTGGGCCTCTCCACTTGCGCCCTATACTAGCGAGCGGCACCACGCCAGCATAGACTTCCGGACTCCCGAGTCATGTGACACTAATACCAGTGATCACATGACCGGGAGCGATACTCAATATGTTTGACCCACAGAAAGAAAATATGATTTACAAAGAATTTTGATACAAGACCCATGCGATCTTTATGTATAATATATAAACTGTTCACAGTCACATTTATTTAATGATATTCGGAAATATTGTAAATGCAGATGATACCTGGTGATAACTCCTCCCACAAGGGGCGTCGCCCAGGTACATCGTTTTTGGCGGTTTTTTAGGAGTTATTTACCTATAAATAATGTAATACTTGCTATGTATATTTGTAACCTGATGAAGGGGAGTGTTTCATCCCCGAAACGCGTTGTTTCCAATTAAAAACAAAAATAATCTATTAAGACTGATCATACTGGTGGATTTGCGCCGATGCAGAACTTCTTCTCCTCAGTAAAAAGACACATAAAAGTTTGTACAAAAGCACCTAAAGGACTCTTAGACTCTGCGAAACAAGATTATCGCGTCTTATTGAACCAAGATTGACATTTTTTAAATCAATCCTAAGCACTATGTTTGGAGGAGACCAGTCACTACCCAATACAGTGAAGCATAGTGATCCCAGCATCATGCTATGGTAGTGTTTTTTTAGCGGCTGGCACAGGGAGACTGGTCAAAATTAAGGGAAGGCTGAATGGAACAAAGTACAGAGTTATTATTGAAACCTGATCCAGTGTGCCCTGGACCTCGGAAGCTGGAGGTTCATTTTCCAACAAAACAATGACTCAAAGCACAAACTATAGCAAACATTTCAAACATTCTGTTTTTACTTTCTCATTATGGGCTACTGAGTGCAGAATGAAGGGGTAAATGTGAACTTTTTTTTATTTTAGTACAAGGGTGCAGCATACCAAAATGTGAAAATGTGCAGTATGCCATAAAGTCATAGAGGTGCAAGTACTACTTCCAGTACTCCCACCTACAAAAAGAAAAGAGGTTCCCTTGTCCAAAATGTACAGTCCTGAAGAGAGGTGACCATGCACTCAGTTTTTTCAATTGTATTTTTTTTGTAGTTACAAAACCGTAAACTACCAAGTCGATAGCTCCACTCATGAATGGCCACCTTCTCTAAAGTACTCCCAGAGGGAGTGAGGAGATCTATAAAAGATGGTTACACAGTGAACCATAAGTACTTACCTGTCTCTGCTCCCACACTGCACACCACTCTTCTCTGACATGGGAAATACATATGAGCAGCCACAAGACAAGCATGTCTGTGACCAGATAGCTAGGAGCCACAAAGAATGGCATGATAGACTGACTGCATGCGGCCCCTGGGCCATAGGTGAACCTTTGCTGTATGACATGTGTATGTTGGTCCTCCAGAACAGAATTACTCTGTTATGTACAGTAATTTTAATTTGTACTGGCTCCATTTGACCCTGCATGGATCTTATTTAGCATTGCTCTTTCAATATCTCATTGTGTTTGATTTACAGTATGTCTCAGATTAGATAAAAATAGAGAATATCCATAAAGAGCGACAATCTTTGCTTTCCATCTTTCATTAAAGCAAACAGGAATTGGTACATTGCTGTAATACAAAGTAAGTACAAAGCATCCCATCATAATGACTCCCTTTGGCATCTTAACTCATAAGCAATGAGCAATCATAGAAGGCCATTGTCCATTATTAATAGTCCCACATACAAAGAAGTTTGGTGAGGTAGACTTAATCCTTAAATACGATTTATCTTTTGGCCAGCAGCTTCAATAAGCTGGCTAGGAAGTACAGCTCCCAGCACTGAACAATAAAAATAGTTCTTCAGTTTATTATTGGTAATAAATCAAGAACAGATTTCTAAGACAATTCCTTGCTTGAAGTTAAGATACTGTTCAAAAAGAAAAAGAGCAAAAATTTGATTGACTTAGCAAAAGGATGGTCTTTTAAGGTGGCTGAGTTGAATTTATAGGCATAGGACAGAATTACTGTATATTCAATTTTGAATAAAAGGAAATAAGTCACCATTTGCAGCATTTTGACAGAGGTGAAAAAAATAGAGGTTTTCTTGTAGAATGTTAAAAAAAATTCAGATAGTTGAATCATTGACTGAATATATAGTATACATTAATTCAGCCTGTTGCTGGTTTGTTATAACCCTTGATGATTTATAGGTTGTTTAGTGCACGACTCCAATAAAAATAACATGCCACTGGATTTTTATCTCTCTTACAAAGAAAAGAGAAAAACAGAACATTGGGTTATGTCTACAGAATATAGAGAAGCCACTCCCAGGGTTGTCAACATGATTTTTCTTTCTAGAAAACCTATCCAAATAATATGAGCAGTGGACACTCAGTAAGAATACATATAGAGAATTATGATAAATTATAAAAGTTAAGTAATATATACTGCATGTGTTTCTCATTAGTGATAGCCAAACCTCGGCCGGAACGGTTTACTAACGCGCATTCGCAATTAAATGTTTGCGAACCGGTTCTATGTAGATAGTACTGATTAGTGCACTAAGTATTGTTGTAACATCACAGGACTATGTCTGTAGCATGTATGGACATGAAAAATATGCACATTGCACATTTATTTTCCTGCCGCACACTATATGCCCCCCCCTCACACACACACACACACACACACAGTCTATAGATTAGATTTTTTGTCCTGTTGGTCAGGACTCAGGCATAGCTTTCTATGTCTTACAGGCAGTATTTGCTGGTTCATTTAGAGTTACCCAGGGTGCACCACGGGGAAGTGAACCAGCTTTACACCCCATACCGTACCGTCACTTCACTAGACAGGTACATCTCTGCTCAGCTGGCCAATATCCGATTGCTCAGACCCCATACACATACAATCTCCATTCAATCCGACCTTATAACGGTAACAGTAAATCTAATATTTCACCTTCAAAAACTTATATACTTTTTACTGTTTTGTTAAGAACATTATTTTCAATACTTGTATTCTAAAAATGTGGGATTATATGCTTGCATCTTTATCCTGCAGCGCATGTTGGTGTGGGGCTATGACCGCACCCGGGTCCAGGCTGACAAGCAGCAAATTGTCCGGGTGCTCCGTTATGAGTAGAGATGTCGCGAACATAAAATTTTCCGTTCGCGAACGGCAAACGTGAATTTTCACAAATGTTCGTAAACAGGCGAACCGCCATAGACTTCAATAGGCCGGCAAATTTTAAAACCCACAGGGACTCTTTCTGGCCACAATAGTGATGGAAAAGTTGTTTCAAGGGGACTAACACCTGGATTTTCCCATGGAAAATTACGTATTTGACACAGAGTCGGGTTTTAATCCATAAAGGGCATAAATCACCTAACATTCCTAAATAGTTTGGAATAACGTGCTTTAAAACATCCAGTGTGTGTATACGATCAGGTATGATGTTGTATCGATCAGGTAGTGCAAGGGTTACGCCCACTTCACAGTGACAGACCAAACTCTGAAAGACCAAACTCCCCGTTTAACGCACCGCAAACAACCACAAACAGTCCATTTGCACAAGCTCAAACTCCTCATTTGCACAAGGTTGGATACCAAGCTAGCCATGTCCCGTTCCTTGTCCTCACTGATGTCATTGAAGGTCTCTTCCTCAACCCAGCCACGTACAACACCAAGGGTCCCCAAAAGGTGACAACAAGCCCCCTGGGATGCCTGCTGTGGTTGATCTTCCACCTCCTCAAAGCCACCTTCCTCCTCTGACTCCTCTTCTTCAGACTCCTCTCTCTGCGTTGTCGCAGGTCCAGCAATCGACGATGACAAGGCTGCTTCTGGTGGTGATGGTGACCACAACTCTTTCTCTTCATGCTCATCTACGGCCTGATCCAGCACTCTTCGCAGGGCACGCTCCAGAAAAAACGCATATGGGATGAGGTCGATGATGTTGCCTTGGGTTTGACTAACCAGGTTTGTCACCTCCGCAAAAGGACGCATGAGCCTACAGCCCTTGTGCATGAGCGTTCAGTAACGCGGCCAAAAAATTCCCAGCTCCGCAGAGGCTGTCTTCTTTTTTTAAATAAATAACAAATCTATTTTTACCAGTTTAATCTCTGTTTTGTCCCCTATCAGGGGCCAGTGTAAGGAATAGATTTTAGGAACCGGGAGATGGAAAAACGTGCTTGGTCGGTCCTCTTACTTCCAATTTGGGGCACTGCGCGTGCGCCGTGCAATGTATTGTGCAATCCCAATATGAGTGGTATGTTAAGTAGTACTATTCCTATCGGTTTAATCCCTGTTATGTCCCCTATCCGGGGTCGGTGTATGGAATAGATTTTAGGAATCGGGAGATGGAAAAAGATGTTGGTCGGTCCTCTTACTTCCATTTTGGGGCACTGCGCATACGCCTTGCAATGTACTGTGCCACCAGATATGAGTGGTGTGTTAAGTAGTACTATTCCTATCAGTTTAATCCCTGTTACGTCCCCTATCAGGGGAAGTGTATGGAATAGATTTTAGGAACCGGGAGATGGAAAAAGATGCTTGGTTGGTTCTGCTGCTTCCAATTTGCACAGTACACGTGCAATGTACTGTGCAATCCCAATATGAGTATCAGGGGATGTGTATCCCAATATGAGTATATCAGGGGACGTGTATCGAATAGATTGTAGACAACCGCAAAGAGTTGTCAATAGTTGACACACTCATGACATAAATGTTATTCCTCTATGCGTCAATCTTGGTGTAGTGATGACTGTGCTCGTGCGCACGTTTGGGAGATTGCAGTCTATGGCGGTTTTTCAAAGCCTATGGTCATGCTGAGGTAGTTCAGTGACAGTTAAGTGACCCAGAAAGCAATGATTCTGCAGTGTGGGACCATTTTTGGCCTAGTGGGCTTTAATGATCACCTTAGATGATCACAAAGAAAATTAATGATTTTTCTATGCAATATTATCCAGCCAATCGCTTTTGGTCTGTTCACAATGAAGCAACGACCTTATCATTTGGGGTGTGCCAACATTGCTATTGCCAGCACACTCATAGAGGTGATTGCTTCATTGTGATACGCAAGCCCCTTCACCACAACAAGGTAACAATCACAAAGAGGAATTGGCACATGTATGTGCCTTTTTTTTGTTTGGTTTTTGCAGCCACAGTGCCGCACCAGAGGCCAGAAAAATTTGGCACGTACACATGCCTGAAAAAACAGGTACTGCTGCAGCCGCTGCTGTAGCAGCAGACGGAAAAATTTATGTTTTCCAGGCAGAAAGTGCTCTAAAACATTGAGGCTTGAACCCTAGTTGGTGGCGGAGAAGTCACGCAAGTCATCCGGCATGCAGAGATAAAATACAGCAGAGTGTGGACAATTTTTAGCCCAAGGCATCTCATCTCATCAGGCCTTTTTTACTCAAATGTATCGCCCACTGTCAGTCCCTTCGGGATCCATGTCTCATTCATCTTAATAAAGGTGAGGTAATCTAGACTTTTTTGACCTAGGCGACTTCTCTTCTCAGTGATAATACCTCCTGCTGCACTGAAGGTCCTTTCTGACAGAACACTTGAAACGGGGCAGGCCAGAAGTTCTATCGCAAATCGGGATAGCTCAGGCCACAGGTCAAGCCTACACACCCAGTAGTCAAGGGGTTCATCGCTCCTCAGAGTGTCGATATCTGCAGTTAAGGCGAGGTAGTCTGCTACCTGTAGGCCGAGTCGTTCTCTGAGGGTGGACCCCGAAGGGCTGTTGCGATGCGTAGGACTTAAAAAGCTCTGCATGTCCTCCATCAACAACACGTCTGTAAAGCGTCCTGTTGTGCTGTGACATCACCCTTATACGCTGTGTAAAACATACTATTTAACTTGTTTTGGAACTGCTGCATCCTTTCCGACTTCCGGTAATTCGGTAACATTTCAGGTACTTTCTGCTTATACCGGGGGTCTAGTAGCTTGGCCACCCAGTACAGGTCATTATACGAGGGTCCCTCAACAGGCATGTCAGCATGAAAGACCCCATTTGCACAAGGTTGGATGCTGAGCTACTCAATGTCCCGTTCCTCGTCCTGACTGATTTTACTGAAGGTCTGTTCTTCCCCCCAGCCACGTACAACACCACAGGTACCAGATAGTTGACAACAAGCACCCTGGGATGCCTGCTGTGTTTGGTCTTCCTCCTCCTCAAAGCCACATTCCTCCTCTGACTCCTCTTCCTCGGACTCCTCTTCCAGCATTGCCGCAGGTCCAGCAAGCGATGCTGATAAGGCTGTTTCTGGTGGTGATGGTGACCACAACTCTTCCTCTTCACTCTCATCTACGGCCTGATCCAGCACTCTTCGCAGCGCACGCTCCAGGAAGAAAACAAATGGGATGATGTTGCTGATGGTGCCTTCGATGCGACTGACTAGGTTTGTCAGCTCCTCAAAAGGACGCATGAGCCTACAGGCATTGCGCATGAGAGTCCAATAATGTGGCAAAAAAATACCCAGCTCCGCAGAGGCTGTCCTAGCACCCCCCTGGTCATACAAATACTCGTTGTCGGCTTTTTCTTGTTGGAGCAGGTGGTCGAACATTAGGAGTGTTGAATTCCAACGTGTCGGGCTGTCGCAAATCAAGCGCCTCACTGGCATGTTGTTTTGCCTCTGAATATCTGAAAAGTGTGCCATGGCCGTGTAGGAACGCCTGAAATGGCCACACACCTTCCTGGCCTGCTTGAAGATGTCCTGTAAGCCTGTGTACGTATGCACAAAGCGTTGTATGTTCAGATTCAACCCATGTGCCATGCACGGCACATGTGTCAACTTGCCCAAATTCAATGCCGCCAACAAATTGCTTCCATTGTCACACACCACTTTGCCAATCTCCAGTTGGTGCGGAGTCAGCCACTGATCCACCTGTGCGTTCAGGGCAGACAGGAGTGCTGGTCCGGTGTGACTCTCTGCTTTCAGGCAAGTCAACCCCAAGACAGTGTGACACTGTCGTATCCAGGATGTGGAATAGCCCCTGGGGAGCTGGGGGTGTGCAGTTGATGTGGAGCAAGATGCAGCAGCAGAAGAGGACTCAGCCGAGGAGGTTAGCGAAGAGGATGGAGTAGGAAGAGTAGAGGAGGTGGCAGCAGGCCTACCTGCAAGTCATGGCGGTGTCACCAACTCCTCTGCAGAGCCGCGCATTCCATGCTTGGCAGCCGTCAGCAGGTTTACCGAATGCGCAGTGTAGGTGATATACCTGCCCTGACCGTGCTTTGCAGACCAGGTATCAGTGGTCAGATTAACCCTTGCCCCAACACTGTGTGCCAGACATGCCATGACTTCCTTTTCCACAATAGAGTACAGGTTGGGGATTGCCTTTTGTGAAAAGAAATTTCAGCCAGGTACCTTCCACTGCGGTGTCCCAACAGCTACAAATTTTTTGAAGGCTTCAGACTCCACCAGCTTGTATGGCAAAAGCTGGCAGGCTAAGAGTTCAGACAATCCAGCTGTCAGACGCCGGGCAAGGGGATGACTCTGTGACATTGGCTTCTTATGCTCAAACATGTCCTTGACAGACACCTGACTGTGGGCAGATGAGCAGGAACTGCTCAAGGCGAGAGGCGGAGTGGTGGGTGGTTGATAGGGAGCAAGGAGGACAGCAGTGGTTGACGTGGCTGAAGATGCTGGACCAGTAGGAGGATAGTGGCTTTGAGTTTGTGTGCTGCTTGTACTCGTCATCATGTGTTGATCCCATTAGCGTTTGTGATGTTAGATCATGTGCCTTCGCAAAGCAGTTGTACCTAGGTGGGTGTTGGACTTCCCACGACTCAGTTTCTTTTGGCACAGGTTGCAAATGGCATCGCTGTTATCAGAGGCAGACACGCAAAATTAATGCCACACCGCTGAGCTGGTGGCAACAGCATGCATTGATTGGCGTGCTGTCTGGCTGACCCCGGGTGCCGATACATGCTGTCTGACTGTGCCACTAGCTCCTTGCGACGTCCTCCCCTGCTTCCAACTCGTCTCCTACTCCTCTCTGTCTCCCCATCTGAACTTTCCACCTGTTCTTCTTCTCTTCGAGCGGGTACCCATGTGACATCCACGGACAACTCGTCATCATCAACCGCTTCACTTGTATCTGACAACTCAGCAAAGAAAGCATAGGTGGGTACAACATCATCATCATCACAACGTACGTCCATGTGTATAATGCTGCCTGACTGAGACATATCCCTGTTATCTACATCCCCTGGCAATAATGGTTGAGCATCACTCATTTCTTCCAACTGATGTATAAATAACTCCTCTGACAGATCAAGTGAAGCAGCTGTGGTGCTAGTGTTGGTGGTGGCGGTAGGCGGGCGAGTTGTAACTGGAGAGGTGCCCGAAGCTGAGCTGGAGGAGGATGGTGAGTCAAGGTTCCGAGTGGAAGCTGTAGAAGATTGGGTGTCCTGTGTTAGCCAGTCAACTATGTCCTCAGAACTTTTCGAGTTCAGGGTACGTGCCCTCTGAACACTGGGCATTATTCTAAGGCCAAAGGAAATCACAGCACTATGACGGCCCATGCGGGATTACGATTAGTGGTACCATGCGTGCAAGCTACTGTGACACCAGATATGAGTGGTGGCACTGTGCACTGGCAGTAGTTGGCACAGTACACACTGACGCTGTAGGCCTGACACACACGCCTGCAGCCAAGTAACTGCAATTATATTACAGTCAAAATTGCATTTTTCTTTTTAATGCAATCTACTGTGACACCAGATATGAGTGGCACTGCTGGCACTGTGCACTGGCAGTAGTTGGCACAGTACACGCTGTAGGCCTGACACACATGCTTGCAGGCAACTAACTGCAATTATATTACAGTCAAAAAAGTTTTTGTTTTTTTATGTAATCTACTGTGACACCAGATATAAGTGGCACTGGTGGCACTGTGCACTGGCAGTAGTTGGCACAGTACACGCAGATGCTATAGACCTGACACACACGCTTGCAGGCAACTAACTGCAATTATATTACAGTCCAAAAAGATTTTTTTTTATGTAATATACTGTGACACCAGATATAAGTGGCACTGGTGGCACTGTGCACTGGCAGTAGTTGGCACAGTACACGCTGACGCTAAAGGCCTAACATAATCACTTGCAGGCAACTAACTGCAATTATATTACAGTCAAAAAGTGAATCTAAGATGGATGCTGTCCTGGCTTTTTACTAGGAGGTGGGAGGGTCTGGGAGGGAGGGTATGCTGCTGATTGGCTGGAACGTGTCTGCTGACTGTGATGTACAGGGTCAAAATTTGCTCAATGATGACAAATAGGGGGCGGACCGAACATCGCATATGTTCGCCCGCCGCGGTAAACGCTAACAAGTGATGTTCGCCGGAAACTGTTCGCCGGTGAATAGTTCGGGACATCTCTAGTTATGAGCTCATTCGGAAATTTTATGCCACACACCCGAAGACGACCACCCCTGCGGAACGGCCTGCCTCTTCCTCTGCCTGTCATTTTCAAAATGACCCTGTGCCAAAGTCTCTAGAGAAGAGCAGTATTTGTGGAAGTTAATATATGGCAGGCCTCAATCAGTTGTTAGTTGAAGCAGGTATATCAAAACCCGCAATCTGTATTTTGTGGATGCAGGTATATGAAAAACCTCTACCACTATTTTGTGGAAGCTGATAGATCGCAGCCCTCAATCAGTATTTTAGGTTGGGATGTGTTAATGTGCTGAAACATCTCAATTGGCTGTCCTGTCCTGATGGATGTGTCATGATTCAAAGTTTGGCGCAATGCAAAAGAATATGGCGGATATCACCATATGTTCGCATGTTCGGCGAATCGCGAATGAGCAAAGTTTGCCGCAAAACGACTGCAGGGCAAACTGCAAGGCCATCTCTATTTCTCATTATAGTCATATCAAGTTAAACACATTAACAATATTTTCTGTGACCTGAAAAATAAAGATAATTGCAATAATAACAAACTGCCCAAGCTCCCACGGCTTAAAAAAAAAAAATCATAGACACATGAATTAGGTCAAATTTTTTTATGGACTTTCTAGGACTTTAGGGATGGTTGGCAATCCTGGCCACTTTGTTCAGGACAGTGTTAAATTTAAATTATTTTATTTTATTTTCACTGGAATATTATCCAGGGCTGAATTAATTGTGAAACATAGTGATTTTATTACCAAAATGTATCTACCCCATGCGTATCTCAGCACAGATGCTGTGTCTGCAACATCATCATAGTTGCCGTTCACAAAACGTTATAGCTATTATTTAGTTACTGTAATTAACAGTAATGGCAGCACCTAGTGGAACAAAGAAAGGGAAAAGCTATCTTTGTTGTGCCAATAGGGTGTCAACTGGATTCTGCTGCAGTTGGAAGCTGTAGGGATTTCCCAAATGGTAGCCTTCGCATAAATACACGGCAGCCTTTTTGCAGAGAAAATCAAAGTAATAAATGTATTTTATTGTTGGCACACAACAAGTCAACAGGTGGCAGTCATCAGTTTACTCCAGTTTACTCACTTAAAGAAAAGCAATTCAGTCCTGTATCTGGTAACCTCACACATGCATGATTAAGGCACAGTACTGTAATCCCCACAGAGTGGAGGGGGGGATCTCGCTTTGCTCTCCGTCTCTCGGCAGAGACCCTCCGACTTTCACTCAGATCAAAAACACCCAGCTATCCAGAGCTCCACCGTCAGCCAGGAATTCACACACCACCTGACCCTGCTGGCTAACTTTTGTTAGCCAGTCAAAACCCAGCCTGGACCATGGGGAGTAGTCACTCTACCAGCATTATGACTACTCCCAGTAAGAGCCGTCCCGGATTAGCTTTTCATAGCTATACTAACTACCAAAGTGTACATCAGCAACTGCTGCTGATAGATGCACTAATGGCTCCTACTTTACCAAGGCCACCAACCTCGGTGACACATATCTCCCGTCTATAATAGTTCCATACCCCCCTTCCCAAATCCAGGGGTCTAGGAAACTCCAGCAAACATGCAGTGTACTCTTGACAGAGCATCTGCATTCCCTTGTAGTCTGCCTGGCCTATGCTCTACTGAAAACCTAAAGTCCTGTAGGGCTAGAAACCAGCGGGTGACAAGGGCGTTCTTACCCTTTTTCTCTCTTAACCATTTCAGAGGGGCATGATCCGAGACCAGTTTAAACCTCCGACCCAGGAGGTAGTATCGGAGATAAACAAGGGCCCATTTAATGACCAAGCATTCCCTGGGGACAGTTTTCTGCTGAGGTAACACACGGGATGTTCCTCCTCATTTACGACTTGAGACACATCACTGCCCCTTGGCCTACCTCTGATGCATCTGCCTGAATAATAATTTACCGGGAGAAGTCAAGGGCTACCAAGATGCTCTGTCTACATAGAGCGTACTTAAGCTTTTGAAAGGCTTCTTCAGCTTCCGAGGACCACTTGATCATAGAAGATTTTCCCCCTTTTGTAAGGTCGGTCAGGGGTACTGCTATATCTGTAAACTTAGGGACAAATCTCCTGTAATATCCCACAATACCGAGAAATGCTTTCACCTGTTTCTTGGCAAGTAGGCGGGGCCATTCTTGGATAGCTTCCACTTTAGATATCTGGGGTTGTATTATTCCTCTTCCTACGATGTATCCCAAGTATCTAGCCTCTTCCAACCCCATGCCACACTTACTTGGATTTATAGTGAATCCGGCCTTTCGTAGCGCATCTAGTATAGTTTGAACTTTACTGAAGTAGCTCTCTCAATCTTGATGGAAGATCACTATATTATTAAAGTAAGCGGCTGTATAGTCCCGGTGTGGGCATAAGATCTGGTCCATAGCTCTCTGAAAGGTGGTGGGGGCCCCTAGTAATCCAAACGACATTCTAACGTACTGGAAAGACCCTTCCGGATTAGAGAACACAGTTTTTTCCTTAACCTCTTTTGACAACGGAATTTGCCAATATCCCTTTGTAAGATTTAGGGTTGTTATGTAGCGAGCTGGCCCTAGTCTCTTAATAAACTCATCCACTCAGGGCATGGGATAAGCATCTACTTTGGAAACTTCGTTTAATTTGCGGTAGCCATTGCAAATCTGCCATTCTCCATTGGGCTTTGGGACTAGCACTATGGGACTAGACCACCCACTTTTTGATTCCTCAATTACCCCCAGTTTTAACATTCTCTGGACCTCTTTGGAAACTATCTCCCTTCGGGCTTCGGGTATCCTGTACAGTTTTAAATTTACTTGCGCCTGAGGCTCTGTTAGAATATCATGTTCCACGACCTTGGTTAACCCGGGGGTTTCCGTGAACAAGTCCCTATTCTGCTGTAACAGGAGCTGGCATTGATATTTTTGGGACGGGGACAGGTTTCAGCAATTTTTTAATTGTCGATGGTAGCGTCTGGTTGAGTCAACAGACATGGGCTCTCAGGGGGGTCACTAACCTTCCATGGTTTTAGCAAGTTGACTGATGTACCGGGTAGTTCCCTTCGCCCACCCTCTCAGTTATCTCATAGGGTCCTTGTCACTTGGCTAGGAACTTGCTTTCTACTGTGGGGGTTAAGACAAGAACCCGGTCCACTGGACTGAACTGTCTAAGATGGGCCATCCTGTTGTATATGATTGCTTGCACATCCTGTGTCTGGAGCATATGCTCTTTCACAATAGGTGTTTCCTTAGCTATTTGATCCTGCAATGTAGAGACATGTTTAAAGACACTTTGATAAGGCGTGACCTCACTCTCCCAGGTCTTCTTAGGCTACTTTCACACTAGCGTTGTTTTAATCCGGCGTTCAATTCCGACACCGGAACTGCCCGCCGGATCCGGAAAAACGTGTGAAAACGGATTACATTTGAATCCTGATCAGGCTTTCGATCACAATGGAAAAATGCATTGGAAAAAACGGATCCGCCATTTATGGACTTTAACTTTTTTTTCACATTTTTCGGGTTTAACATGCAAAAGCCGGATCCGTTTTGACTGAACACACGGGGCCGGATCCGGCGTTAATGCAAGTCAATGGGAAAAAAGCCTGATCAGACGTTCAGTCAAAGTGTTCAGGCTTTTTGGCCGGAGGTAAAAATACTGCATGCTACGTTTTTCTGAAAAGCCTGATCAGTCAAAAAGACTGAACAGAAGACATCCTGATGCATCCTGAGGGACGGACTCTCCATTCAGAATGCATTAGGATAAAACTGATCAGTTCTTTTCTTTTCCGGATTTGAGCCCCTAGGACGGAACTCAGCGCCGGAAAAGAAAAACGCTAGTGTGAAAGTACCCTTAGTGATATCTAACAGGCCTCATAGATGCCTTTCATACAACAATTCAAAAGGTGAGAAACCTGATGACACTTGGGGTACCTCTCTGATTAAGAACAGTAGATAAGGCAACAGGTAATCTCAATCTCGGCCATCTTTCTCAACCACTTTTTTCAACATGGCCTTCACAGTTTTATTGAAGTGTTCCACCAGGCCATCTGCCTGGGGGTGGTATACCAAGGTACGCATACTGAGGGCTGAGGCAGTTTGCGACTAGAGAGGTCACTGCAGGACTTGAAATAATCCTTAATCTCTCTGTAATTCCCAGACCAATAAAACTTCTGTGAAACCCTTTCAAGGGTCTTATCAGCCCTAAGTGTGTCATAAGACATGGCTATGTGCCAGGTCCATTACCATGCATCGGTATGATTTAGGAACCACAAGCTGTTCCACTAATTCTTCCTGGATTTTAGTCACCCGGTATAACACATTTTTATTCTTTGCAAAGTGAAGGTACCTTTTGTCTGCCCCTGGCTCTTGAGGTGCACCATCGACAACCTCCACATTATCTCAGAACTAAGTGGTCCCAAAGTTTTCCCTAGACACCTTTAAGTTGGGGACTGTCTCCTCGAAGACAGACTCCTCCTCATCCTCGCCTACCATGGCCGAGAATGGAAATTCAGGTACCAACTCAGTGTCAAGGAGCACTGGGCTGTATGCGCCCTCCGGGTATGGTTGCGGTATTGCCTTGGCACGCAAATCCCAGAAGAAAGGACAATATCGGCCAATAATCATGCCATGCATCAACCCATGCACGATCCCTACCTGGTGGTACACCATACCCTCTTCTGTCTTTAAGGTGACCTGGGCTATTGGGTAAACCTTGGTATCACCATGAATGCAGGTGACTCCCAAGGTCTTCCCAGGAACCAATTTATGAGGAATACGGGCCCTTATGAGCATGACAAGGCTCCCCGAGTCCAGAAGTCCAGTTGTGCGGTTTCCATTAACATTAATTGCACAAAAAGGAAGTCCCTTCTCAACGCTTGGAATCGCACTGCACGCGAACATTGAGGTTTGTCTCCCCACAGAACAGTCCATTTGTTCTGGGCTGATAGGACACTGGGCTGACATATGCCCCGGGCCATGACACCTGCAGCAGATGACCTCTCTTAAGGAAGGTCATGGTGTTGGCTATAGTAGACTCTGGGCCTCATAACGTTCACCACGGGGGGGTTTAGCCCCTTTTTCCAAACTTCAGAGTCAACCTGGGCCTTCCAGTAGGGTGAGTTCAGGGATTTTGAGGCAGCGAGGGTGGGCTCTGTGGCATAGTACCTCTCTACCAAGCATATTAAGTAATCTGAAGTCTGTGGGTTTTCTTGTGCAACCCAGCATTTGTACCGGCTTAGAGAGAGCATGAATGAATCTGTCCATTACAAAACCACTCCACCATTTTGGCTGGGGAAGAGATGTCCAGCTGCAGCCATTCTTGGACGAGGTGCAGGAGGTCAAACATTTGAGACCTGGGAGGCTTGCCTCTCTTAAACCCCCACTGGTGTACCCTTTGAGCTCGGATGGTGATGATTACCCGCAGACATGCCAATATTTCTGCTTTTAGTCTGGAGTATTCCCGTGCATCCTGCAATGATAAATTATGATAAATCTTCTGGGGTTTGCCTGAGAGAAAGGGGGGCCCACTGCTCAGTGCTCAGCTGGTAATCTCACGCTCAGTGACTCACTCAAATATGGTCAGGAAGGCTTCTACGTCGTCCTCTGCGGTCATTTTTTGTAATGCGAACTGCATACTTTTCCTTCCGCCCGAATTCTGATTAGCCCCATACCTCACTGGTTGGGCTGCTACCCCATCTCTTAGGGCTGCAATTTGCTCTGTCAGAAGCCGGTCTGTCTCCTTTTGATGGACATTAGCCTGCCATTGAGCCTGCAAAGCCTCTGCTGTTCCAAGGCTTGTCGTTGCTGCTCCAATGCCTGTTGCTGCTGCAGGTTGCTCTGTACCATCTGCTTGATAAGATCCTCAATTTTTTAAGACTCTTGTTGAAGTTCCGCTGCTACTTTAACCCAGGAAATAAAATAAAAAAGTCCATTCAGTAATTTAGGCACTAGCCCTTTAAGAGTCCAAACAGAGGGAAAAAAAACTGCTCCTGGCGTTTTAACTTGTTGCTGCTTTCTGGCAACCCTGAAAATTTGCTTGCATCTTCCACCAATTGCAGGAATTTCCCAAATGGTAGCCTTTGGATAAATGCAGAGCAGCCTTTTTGCTGTGAATTTTAAAGTAATACATGTATTTTATTGTTGGCACACAACAAGTCAAGAGGTGGCAGTGATCAGCTTACTTCAGCCGACACTTAAAGAAAAAAAATTCAGTCCCGTATCTGGTAACCTCACACAGGTATGATTAAGGCGCAGTATCCGCAATCCTATGGAGTGGAGGGGGGATCTCGCTTTGCCCTCTGTCTCTCGGCAGAGACCCTCCGGCTTTTACTCAGATCAAAAACACCCAGCTATCCAGAGCTCCACCATCAGCCATGTAATCACACACCACCTGACTCTGCTGGCGAACTTTTGTAAGTTAGTCAAAACCCAGGCCTGGACCGTGGGGAGTAGTCACCTGACCAGCACTATGACAACTCCCAGTAAGAGCCGTCCTGGATTCGTTTTTCATAGCTATATTAACTACCTCGGAACCTCAGTGACACATATTTCCTGTCTATGATAGTCCCTTGTGCCTTCCTACAGAGCCTAATAACAACCCTCAGGTTTGCTACTATTAAGGGCATAGTAGGCTCTGCCTAGTTTTACATTAATAGACTACAAAAGATTTGAATAGGGTTGAGCGAACCTGAACTGTAAGGTTCGGGTTCGTACCGAACTTTAGGATTTTTGGACCCCAAACCCGAACATTTCAGTAAAAGTTTGGGTTCGGTGTTCGGCGCTTTATTGGCGCTTTTTGAAAGGCTGCAGAGCAAGTGGTTAACTGTCCTACTAATGGCATGGCTGTTATTGGCCAGTGTAGAATGTGACTCAGCCTCTATATAAGCTGGAGTCACGTAGCACTGCACGCCACTCTGCTGTGCTTAGTGTAGGGAAAGGATGCTGCTAATGATTTCAAATTTGTTGGGCAATTTACAACATCTGGTGCATTTGCAGGCTTAGTCAGTGTGCAATTTAAGCTAAAAATACAGCCATCATGTATGCTCATCTGCAGGTTCGATTTATATTTATATTAATAAATTGCTGGCTCTCTCTGGCACATTATGGAGTATTTTTAGTGATCTGGAGCTCCGATTTTTATCCTTAATATGCTGGCCTTTTATCTTTAAACCTCTCTCCCCCTCCCTCCCTCCACCCTTTATGTTATAATTGCCTGAATAGTATGGCCTCTTCCTGTCATCTTCCGGCGCCGGCATCGAGCCATATGCGGTTCACGATGCGTTCCACGGCGCCGGAAGTGACGGAGGCTGGAAGCCCTTATGCGTTCCACCGTGCTTTC
Organism: Bufo gargarizans; assembly: GCF_014858855.1. Lineage (NCBI taxonomy): Eukaryota > Metazoa > Chordata > Amphibia > Anura > Bufonidae > Bufo > Bufo gargarizans. The sequence goes on along the minus strand of NC_058082.1, from coordinate 404,765,486 downwards.
CGGGAGCAGGAAGTGCCTCCCCGGCGGCTGGATGCACCGATCTGACCCTATAAATGGGTCTAAATCTTTGCTGGCACCTTACCTGGGCCCTGAGCAGGCTACTGGGGGAGCTTATGGCCGGTATCAACAGCATGTAAGTAGCAGGATGAGCCAAATACCTGTATTTTGGATCATTATAGCCTGTATTTTTTTAGTTACCTCATACCTAATTCTTCTCCATTTGTATGCACCTCTCTAGGTAACTCCTGTTGGGATGCTTATATCTTGCCTTCTGGTAACATTTTATTTTATGCCTCCTCCTTTGAACATCTCTAGCTAAGTATCGCTCCATTTATATTATCGCCATTGTATCATTTACCATTTATGAGGTTTAACACTGACAAATGTAAAGTTATGCACATGGGAAGGAATAATGCAAGTCACCCGTACTTATTAAATGGTAAAACACTCAGTAACACTGACATGGAAAAAGATCTAGGAATTTTAATAAACAGCAAACTAAGCTGCAGAAAACAGTGTCAGACAGCTGCTGCCAAGGCCAATAAGATAATGGATTGCATCAAAAGGGGCATAGATGCCCGTGATGAGAACATAGTCCTACCACTTTACAAATCGCTAGTCAGACCACACATGGAGTACTGTGTACAGTTCTGGGCTCCTGTAAACAAGGCAGACATAGCAGAGCTGGAGAGGGTCCAGAGGAGGGCAACTAAAGTAATAACTGGAATGGGGCAACTACAGTACCCTGAAAGATGATCAAAATTGGGGTTATTCACTTTAGAAAAAAGACGACTGAGAGGAGATCTAATTAAGGCTCCTTTCACACCTGCGTTCAGGTGTCCGCTCGTGAGCTCCGTTTGAAGGGGCTCACAAGCGGCCCTGAACGCAGCCGTCTGGCCCTAATGCATTCTCAGTGGAGGCGGATCCACTGAGAATGCATCCGCCTGCCAGCGCTCAGCCTCCGCTCCGCTCAGTGAGCGGACACCTGAACGCTGCAAGCAGCGTTCGGGTGTCCGCCTGGCCGTGCGGAGGCGAGCGGATCCGTTCCGACTTATAATGGAAGTCAATGGGGACGGATCCGCTTGAAGATGACACCATATGGCTCAATCTTCAAGCGGATCCGTCCCCCATTGACTTTCAATGTAAAGTCTGAACGGATCCGCTCAGGCTACTTTCACACTTAGAAATTTTTTCCAAGTTATAATGCAGACGGATCCGTTCTGAACGGAGCCACCGTCTGCATTAATATGAGCGGATCCGTTCAGAACGGATCCAATCAAACGCTAGTGTGAAAGTAGCCTAATATGTATAAATATATCAGGGGTCAGTACAGATATCTATCCCATCATCTATTCATTCCCAGGACGGTGACTGTGACGAGGGAACATCCTCTGCGTCTGGAGGAAAGAAGGTTTGTACACAAACATAGAAGAGGATTCTTTACTGTAAGAGCAGTAAGACTATGGAACTCTCTGCCTGAGGAGGTGGTGATGGTGAGTACAATAAAGGAATTCAAGAGGGGCCTGGATGTATTTCTGGAGTGTAATCCAGGGATTTATTCTGATTGCCTGATTGGAGTCGGGAAGGAATTTTTATTCCCCTAAAGTGAGGAAAATTGGCTTCTACCTCACAGGGGCCTTCCTCTGGATCAACTTGCAGGATGACAGGCCGAACTGGATGGACAAATGTCTTTTTTCGGCCTTATGTACTATGTTACTATGTCACTATGTTACATCTATATCATGGTTGGACTATGTCCTAATGTTGTACCTACTTCCTGATGAGCCTGACCTTATACAGGTGAAACACGTTGAGGTTTGTGTAATAGGATGTGCATACTAAAAAATATGTGCATATTATTTATTTGAGAGGAACGGTGACTTTTCCAGTATCCTGGATCGCCTTCCATTATTCTCTTTTTGCATCTGCAAAATATTGTACTTAATCGTCGGATTGGACAGGTGGCGACTCCACCTTTTTTGGACCACCTTCCATTTCCGGTGTATCTTCCCTTATTAAGAGTGTATATTTTCTCTTCCCTGTTAGGGCTAATCTAGGGATTTCATAGCCTTAGGTTCGGGGACAGGGAACCCCCACCATCAGGGGGTCACCCTGGGCTGAGCAGTTATTAGGGCCTTTAGGGTAAGCATTGTGTCTGCCCTGCCCTTTTTTCAGACCCTGTCCTTTTTTGGTTTATTCCTCGAGCCACTAAGTCTACAGACATTGTTGCATCACTAGTAAACATTTTATGTAGGGGGCCACTACTCCCCTGTCAAAAGAAATTTATATATAACCCTTTTGAAAGGTAGTACACTTTGTCGGTATATACATACCTATACCCGCACTATCATTAATAAAGGTATTTTTAAAAGTCACAAATTTCTAAAGCTATATACATCATTTTCTGGGGTTTTAAAAACACACTTTTTTGCAAAAAAAACACAATTTTCCTGATCTGCAGGTGTTAAATTTAAGTTTAATATATACAGCTTTCATATTATGTTACAAAAAAAATACACTTTTTTTTGGCAATATACAACATCTGGATTAGTCAGTGTGCAATTTAAGCTACAAATACAGACATCATTTTCTGAGGTTTTAAAAACACACTTTTTTTGCCCAAAAACACTATTTTCCTGATCTGCAAGTGTTAAATTCAAGTTTAATGTATACAGCTTTCCTTTTCTGTTACCAAAAAAACTCTTTTTTGGCAATATACAACATCTGGATTAGTCAGTTTGCAAGTTAAGCTAGAAATACAGCCATCACTTTCCGGGGATTTAAAAACACACTTTTTTCCCAAAAACCACTATTTTCAGTCCTTGCGGCATCATCACGTGTGAAATTACAGGGTTATATACTGCTGTCAAATTCTGTTATTAAACAAACAAAAAATATTTAGTTGGCAGCCTTTGCTGCAGATGTCATTGTGAGATACCGCCTTAACATATTGTCTTTCTATTCAGTTATTTGAAATAAAGGCATTTTGGGCACAATTCTTTGATAGTGTCCTAATGTGGATCAGGGTGTGTAAGATACAACCTTTAAATACAGGGGTTCTATTCAGGTATTTGAAATACAGCCATTTTGGGCCAACAAATTTAATTGCGGCCTAGTGTGGATCAGGGGTTATATTCAGATATTTGAAATACCACCATTTGGCGCACAAATCTTTAATTGAGGCCTCCTGTGGGTCAGGCCGTGTGAGATACATCCTGTATGTACATGGCTTATATTCTTTCATTAATAAAACACCCCTTTTAGGGCAAAATACACAATATTTCAGGCCTTGCAGCATTTTGATGTTTGAAATTCCTGGGTTATATACTGCTGCCATATTCAGTTATTAAACAAACACCCATTTGGTCAAAAAAAGGTTATTTGGCAGCCTTTGCTGCATATGTCATTGTGAGATGCACCATTTATACATTTGGGTTATATTCAGATATTTGAAATACCACCATTAAGTGGACAAATCTTTAATTGAGGCCTACTGTGGGTAAGACCGTTTGAGATACACCCTGTATATACAGGGCTTATATTATTTCATTAATGAAACACACTTTTTGGGGTAAAATACACAATATTTCAGGCCTTGCAGCATCTTGAAGTTTGAAATTCCTGGGTTATATACTGCTGCCATATTCAGTTATTAAACAAACACCCATTTGGGCAAAAAAAGTTTATTTGGCAGCCTTTGCTGCATATGTCAATGTGAGATACACCCTTTATACATTTGGTTTATATTCAGATATTTGAAATACTGCCATTTGGTGCGCAAATCTTTAATTGAGGCCTACTGTGGGTCAGGCCGTGTGAGATACACCCTTTAAATACAGGGGTTTGATTCAGGTATTTCAAACACAGCCATTTTGGGCAAACAAATCTTTAATTGAGGCCTACTGTGGGTCAGGCCGTGTGAGAGACACCCTTTAAATACAGGGGTTTGATTCAGGTATTTGAAATACAGCTATTTTGGGCAAACAAATCTTTAATTGAGGCCTACTGTGGGTCAGGCCGTGTGAGATACACCCTTTAAATACAGGGGTTTGATTCAGGTGTTTCAAATACAGCCAATTTGGGCAAACAAATCTTTAATTGAGGACTACTGTGGGTCAGGCCATGTGAGATATACCCTTTACATACTGTCATTATATTCTACTATTAATTAAACACCCATTTAGGGCAAGATCCTACATTCGAGAAATATGAGTAGAGCGTCAAATAAGGGACATGGCCCAGGTCGTGGTGCTGCTGGTAGAGCTCCTGTTGCAGGGAGAGGATGTGGTCGATCTGTACCAGCTACACGCACTAGTGGAAACACCTTCCTCAGGTGCGAGTAGGCAACAGAACCTGCAGCGGTATTTGGTTGGGCCTAATGCGGCTCTACGAATAGTGAGGCCTGAACAAGTACAGGTGATAGTAGATTGGGTCGCTGACAGTGGACCCAGTTCCTTCACATTGTCTTCCACCCAGTCTCCTGCTGAAAGACAAACAGTTGGCATCTACAGCAGATGTCCATCAATCTTTCACCTCACCCCCTTGCAAATCAGCCAAGCAGTCTGAGCCCCAAGTCATGCAGCAGTCTCTTCTGCTTTTTGATGACTCTGTTAGCAGGGTTTTCTAGGGCCATCCACCTAGCCCTGCCCCAGAAGTGGAAGAGATTGAGTGCACCGATGTCCAACCACTTATCTTTCAAGATGAATACATGGGAGGACCATTGCAGCACGTCTCGGATGATGACGAAATACAGGTGCCCACTGCTGGGGCTTTCAAAAGTGTGCAGACTGACAAGGAAGGCACGGGTGAAGACTGGGTGGAAGATGATGTGGAGGACGATGAGGTCCTCGACCCCACATGGAATCAAAGTCATGCGAGTGACCTATGTAGTTCGGAGGAAGAGGCGGTAGTCACACAGAGCCATCAGCACAGCAGAAGAAGGAGCAGGGTGCAAAAGCGGAGCGGCCATCCTCTAGACAGTACGCCTGCTACTGCCCACTGCGACAAGGGAACGAGCACACCAAAGCCAGCTCCAAGGAGTTCCCTGGCATGGCAGTTCTTCAGACAATGTGCTGACAACAAGACACAAGTGGTTTGCACGCTGTGCAATCAGAGCCTGAAACAATGCCAGAAGATGCCAGTAGCACATAGGTTAATAAATGTCAAGCTCAGAGTCTTGTCTACAAATGCTCACAGTTTAGGGAATAAGATCAATGAACTTGAGGCTATAATGGCATCTGAGAATATAGATTTAGTGGCTAGCCAAGTCAAAGAATTATAAGATCTACTAGTTGAGGAAATATCTAAAATGACATTGAAGGGGGAAGTTAGCATTATGGGAGACTTTAATCTTCCTGATGTAAACTGGAAAACCAAAATAGCTAGTTCTGCAAGGAGTACAAATATTCTAAATTCCCTACTGGGATTATCTCTACAGCAAGTATTTGAGGACCCAACCTGGAAGGAGGCCATTTTAGATTTAGAATTCACAAATGGGAATTTGGTCTCTGATATTACTGTAGGGGAAAGCTTGGGATCTAGTGATTACCAGTCAGTTTGGTTTACTATAAGTACATTGACTGATTCACACCACACAAAAACTTTAGATTTTAGAAAAACAGATTTTTCTAAAATTAGATTAGTGGTATACGAGTCCCTATCAGACTGGAACAGTTTCAATGGAGTCCATGAGAAATGGGACTACTTAAAAGTGGCACTATTGAAGAAAAATTGAATTAGGCTTGTCAGTAAAAGCAAAAAAAGGAAGAGACCACTGTGGTACTCAGCAGAAGTGGCCAAATTCATTCAAAACAAAAAGATAGCATTTAGTAATTATAAAAAATAAAAATAAAATGAGGATGACAGGCAAATTTATAAGATTAGGCAGAGAGAGGCCAAATAAGTTATAAGAGCTTCTAAAGCACAGGCAGAAGAGAAATTAGCTCAGTCAGTGAAAAAAGGCAATAAGGCATTTTTCAGATACATAAATGAAAAAAGGAAACTAAGACAAGGAATTGCCAAATTAAAAACAAAAGAAGGAAGATATATGGAAGAAGATAAAGAACTAGCCGACTGCCTCAATGAATACTTCTGTTCAGTTTTTACAAAGGAAAATGAAGGAAAAGGACCTCAGTTAGGAAGGAAGACTAATGAATATTTTGATGCATGTGTCTTTACAGAGGAAGAGGTTCTAAGTCAGCTGTCTAAAATTAATACAAATAAGTCACAGGGGCCTGATGGGATACACCCAAAGCTATTAAAAGAGCTCAGCGGTGAACTAGCAAAACAATTAACAGATTAATTTAACCAATCACTGGTAACAGGCGTCGTCCCAGAAGATTGGAAATTAGCAAATGTTGTGCCCATTCACAATAAAGGTAGTAGGGAGGAATCGGGAAAACTATAGGCCAGTAAGCCTGACATCAATAGTGGGGAAATTAATGGAAACCATACTTAAGGATCTTGTAGAAGGCTTGCACAGTAAAATATAAATTTTCGCAGATGACACTAAACTGTGTAAAGTAATTAACACTGAAGAGGACAGTATACTACTACAGAGCAATCTGGATAGATTGGAGGCTTGGGCAGATAAGTGGCAGATGAGGTTTAACACTGACAAATGTAAAGTTATGCACATGGGAAGGAATAATGCAAATCACCCGTACTTATTAAATGGTAAAACACTCGGTAACACTGACATGGAAAAGGATCTAGGAATTTTAATAAACAGCAAACTAAGCTGCAAAAAACAGTGTCAGACAGCTGCTGCCAAGGCCAATAAGATAATGGGTTGCATCAAAAGGGGCAGTAATTAGATCTAATTAATATGTATAAATATATCAGGGGACAGTACAGAAATCTATCCCATCATCTATTCATTCCCAGGACTGTGACTGTGACGAGGGGACATCCTCTGCGTCTGGAGGAAAGAAGGTTTGCACACAAACATAGAAGAGGATACTTTACGGTACGAGCAGTGAGACTATGGAACTCTCTGCCTGAGGAGGTGGTGATGGTGAGTACAATAAAGGAATTCAAGAGGGGCCTGGATGTATTTCTGGAGCGTAATAATGTTACAGGCTATAGCTACTAGAGAGAGATCGTTGATCCAGGGAGTTATTCTGATTGCCTCATTGGAGTCGGGAAGGAATTTTTATTCCCCTAAAGTGAGGAAAATTGGCTTCTACCTCAAAGGGTTTTTTTTGCCTTCCTCTGGATCAACTTGCAGGATGACAGGCCGAACTGGATGGACAAATGTCTTTTTTCGGCCTTATGTACTATGTTACTATGATTGTGGAACATCTAAAATCCCATGGATTGAAAGTTGAAAAACAGCATGAGTTTACTTCATGGAGATCATGCCAAACTAATCTTATTGATTTTTTTGATTGGGTCACTAAAATAATAAATGGTGGAGGTGCAGTAGACATCGCTTATCTAGACTTTAGTAAGGCTTTTGATACTGTCCCACATAGAAGGCTCATCAATAAATTGCAGTCTTTGGGCTTGGACTCCCATATTGTTGAATGGATTAGGCAGTGGCTGAGGGACAAACAACAGAGGGTTGTAGTCAATGGAGTATATTCATAACATGGTCTTGTTACCTCAGGGATCTGTTCTGGGACCCATATTGTTTAATATCTTTATCAGCAAAATTGCAGAAGGCATTGATGGTAAGGTGTGTGTTTTTGCTGGTCACACAAAGATTTGTAGCAGGGTTGATGTTCCTGGAGGGATACACCAAATGGAAAAGTATTTAGGAAAATTTGAGGAATGGTCAAAAATCTGGCAACTAAAATTTAATGCTGATAAGTGCAAGTTAATGCACCTAAGGCGTAAAAACCCAAGAGCAGAATATAAAATCAGTGATACATTTCTAACCTCAGTATCTGAGGAAAGGGATTTAGGGGTCATTATTTCAGAAGACTTAAAGGTAGGCAGACAATGTCATAGAGCAGCAGGAAATGCTAGCAGAATGCTTGGGTGTATAGGGAGAGGCATTACCAGTAGAAAGAGGCAGGTGCTCATGCAGCTCTACAGAGCACTAGTGAGAGCTCATTTGGAGTAATGTGCGCAGTACTGGAGACCATATCTCCAGAAGGATATTGATCCTTTTGTGAGAGTTCAGAGAAGAGCTACTAAACTAGTACATGGATTGCAGGATAAAACTTACAAGGAAAGATTAAAGGACCTTAACATGTATAGCTTGGAAGAAAGACGAGGCAGAGGGGATTTGATAGAAACTTTTAAATACATAAAGGGAATCAACAAGGTAAAGGAGGAGAGAATATTTTAAAGAAGAAAAACTGCTACAAGAGGATATATTTTTTTAAATTAAAGGGGCAAAGTTTTTAAAGTAATATCAGAAAGTATTACTTTACTGAGAGAGTAGTGGATGCATGGAATAGACTTCCTGCAGAAGTGGTAGCTGCAAATACAGTGAAGGAGTTTAAGCATGCATGGGATAGGCATAAGGCCATCCTTCATATAAGATAGGGCCAGCTGCTATTCATAGTATTCAGTATATTGAGCAGACTGGATGGGCCAAATGGTTGTTATCGGCCAACACATTCGATGTTTCTATGTTTCCATGAGGCATAAACGTTCTCAACCTGAGCACAACCTGCATGACCAGGCAGTGGCGTAGCTATAGGGGTCGCAGCGGTCGCACTTGCGACCGGGCCCCTAAGTCAGGGGGGCCCACTGGGCCCCCCAGGAGAGACGGGGTAAAGCCCTAACTCATGGAGTGGTCTGACGGGGCCCGGCATTAAGTACAGTGACAATGCCGGGCTCCGTCTGAGCACTCTTCAAGCAAGTACTGTACTGTATAATATGAGCGGGGGGGAAGGGGTGGTTGGCGCAGAGGCAAAGGCACTCACACAGACACCCGGCAGTTTTTGTCACTGCCGGCTGGGCTCTATTCAGAATGAAGCAGGGCTCCAGTGCTCCCTCTGCTAGCCGCACATCGCACTGCTGGCTGTGGGAGGAGCGCTGAAAGACCGGGAATGAGTGTGGGAGCAAATTATCAAGGTAAGCATTGTTTTTTTTTTTTTTTTTTTTCCCCTAAAGCTGCAGACTGGGGGAGGGGGGAAGGAAGGCACCGATGATGATGCCCTCTGTGCAGTGTGTGGTTCCCTCCCTAGTACTGATGATGATGATGGTGCCCCCTGTGCAGTGTGTGACTCCCTTTCTGGCACTGATGATGGTGGGCATCTCTAATCTGGCATAACTACTGTGAGGGGGCACATATCTGGGCATTGCTACTATGAAGGGACACATATCTGGTATAACTACTGTGAGGGGCACATATCTGGGCATAACTACTGTGAGGGGGCACATATCTGGGCATCGCTACTATAAAGGGACACATATATGGTATAACTACTGTGAAGGGCACATATCTGGGCATAACTACAGTGAGGGGCACATATCTGGGCATAACTACAGTGAGGGGCACATATCTGGGCATAACTACTGTGAGGGGGCAGATATCTGGGCATAACTACTGTGAGGGGGCACATATCTGGGCATAACTACTGTGAGGGGCACATATCTGGGCATAACTACTGTGAGGGGCACATATCTGGGCATAACTACTGTGAGGGGGCACACATCTGGGGATCGCTACTATGAAGGGACACATATCTGGAATAACTACTGTGAGGGGCACATATCTGGTATTACTACTGTGAGGGGCACATATCTGGGCATAACTACTGTGAGGGGGCACATATCTGGGCATCGCTACTATGAAGGGACACATATCTGGTATAACTACTGTGAGGGGGCACATACCTGGATATAACTACTGTGAGTGGGACACATATCTGGGCACTCAAAAGTGGGCATAACTACTGTGACAGGAACAAAGGTGGGCATAACTGTTGTGAGGGGCCACAAGAAGGACATATCTTTTGTGAAGGGGCCACAAGATGGGCATTAGTACTGTGAGTGGCCACAATGTGGGCATTAGTACTATGTAGCAGCATTTAGGGGAAATGTCCTAGATTACCCTGCTATACATTGGCATGGCTCAGTCTTACAGGACCAGCACAGCGCCCCCTGCTGGTGATTTCACAGGGGCAGTCACCATCCCTTCCTTATGTGATTATTCTTTTTTTTCTCTATCACCGCAGGGACCTTGTTTTGGATCCAGTGGACATCATGCCAACGCCAGTGACACCCTGGATGAGGTAGGACCAGATTTTATTAGGCCTGGGTGAGTGTAGCCTTGCATTGGGCTTAGTATAAAAAAAATTGCAGCCTCTTTGTAAAAATTGGGGGGGGGGGGGGCCGATTCAAGTTTTGCACTGGGGCCCATAACAGTCTAGTTGCACCCCTGTGACCAGGCATTTAAGTGCAAAGCACAAGCTCTAGTGGAGGAGTAGACATTTCAAAAACCAAGAAAGGTCTCTGGCTCCTCTTGCTTCCTCTTCTGCTGCAGTTGCGGCCTCTTCATCCACCTCTGGAGTGACAGTGCCACCCGCCACCCGGCAGAGGATCTGCCAGCAACACCAACACCTGAGTCACCAAGCATCTCCACAATGTCCCACGGAAGCATTCAGCTCTCCATCTCCCAAACGCTGGAGAGGAAGAGGAAGTACCCCCTTACCACCCGTGATCCCTAGCCCTGAATGCCAGCATTTCTTAATTACTGGCCTTTGAAATGCTGTCATTCTGTCTGGTGGAGACGGATAGTTTTAAAGGCCTTATGACGGTGGCTGTCCCACATTACGCTGTGCCCAGCCGCCACTACTTTTCAAGGAGAGCCATCCCTTCGCAACCAAGTAGGGGACAAAATCAGGTGTGCACAGCGCAACGCCATCTATGGCAAGGTGCACCTCACTACGGATGCGTGGACCAGTAAGCACGGTCGGGGACGTTATAGCTCCATAACAGCACACTTGGTAAATGCAGTGGCGCCTGGGACTGAAGCAAAAAGCAGTTTGGCGCATGTCCTTCCACCACCGAGGTGTGACGGTCATGTACACTACACACAGGGGGGAGGATAGTGACCTCTGCGCTCCACCCTCACCCCTGGCCCCTGGCCCCTGCCTACTTGACTCACAAGTCCTAATGACAGGGGACAACTAGACGGCAGAGAATAGTCAGGAACCTAGAATTAACAAGCAACCTGTAGCCAGCAGGCTGCCTGTATTTATAGTGGGGTCTGAGGGTCATGTGACGTGGCCAGTGTCACATGACCGACAGACAGACAAGTTGAGCACCGAGGCAGACCTAGGAGCAGGGAGCATCCCAGATAGCAAAGCCGCCCTGGGAACAAGGCCAAACACAGATCCTTGCTCCCAAAGCTAAGCAGCAGGTCTGCGGCTGATAAGAAGCCGAGTGCGCCAAAGGCCCCCCGTGACAGTACCCCCCCCCCTTTTACAAGGGGCCACCGGACCCAAGACTTCAGGTGATGGCCTTTCAGGGTGTTCTAAATTAAATTTTCATCTAGGAGCATGAACCTCCCTGGCGGGTACCCAAGATCTCTCTTCGGCTCCATACCCCTTCCAGTGAATCAGGTACCGTAAGGAATTACACACTCTCGTGACATCCACTATCTTAGACACCACATACTCGACAGCATCACTAACAAGAACCAGTAGAAGCAAGGCTTTCAACGGTACAGCAGGTTCAAAATACTTTTTAAGTAGAGATTTATGAAATACATTATGAATGTGGAACGACTCGGGCAGCTCCAACTTAAACGATACCAGATTAATCACCTCTGTGATCTTATAGGGTCCAATAAAACGAGGAGCACATTTTCTAGCAGCTACCTTGAGAGATAGATTCTTGGAGGACAACCATACTTTATCCCCAACCTGAAAGTTCACCACCTTGAACGTCTCCTATTGGCCTTAAGTTTTTGAGAAATTTTAGCCTTTTCTAGGTTCGATTGAACCCGGGCCCAAACTGTGCACAGTTCGGAGGAGAGTTTATCCGCTTCAGGGTTAGAGGAAGGAGACGGACGACCCAGAATGAAAACGGGGATGAAAACCATGGTTACAAAAGAAAGCGGAGACCCAAGCAGAAGAATTGACACGGTTATTCAAAGCAAATTCAGCCAATGGAAGGAATTTAACCCATAATAGCTGGTCATCAGCAACATACGACCTCAGGAATTGTTCCACAGACTGATTAAGGCGTTCAGTCTGCCCATTACTCTCAGGGTGGTAAGCGGAGGAAAAAGACAACAAAATCTGACATCTTTGACAGAAAGCCCTCCAAAATTTGAACACAAACTGCACACCCCTGTCAGATACAATATTTTCCAGGATACCATGTACAATTTCTTTCACAAAAATAGACGCCAGGGTCTTGGCATTCGGGAGTTTAGACAGAGGAATGAAATGAACCATCTTGCTAAACCTATCGACCACTACCCAAAAACCAGTCTTACCCTCCACTCCAGAAAATGCCTCCACTCCTCAAATGCCCACTTAATGGCCAGCAACTCCCAATTCCCTATGTCGTAGTTTCTCTCGGTGGAAGAAAATTTTCTGGAAAATAATGCACACGGTCTCAGGTTAGTTAGACTAGCAGGACCTTGTGAAAGGACTGCTCCTGCACCGTCCTCAGATGCATCCACCTCCACAATGAAAGGTCTCTCCTGATCTGGCTGGATCAGAATGGGAGCGCTGCTGAATGCCTTTTTTTGTGTTTCAAACAAAGTAATGGTCTCAGTAGACCAGTTCTCCATATCCACCCCTTTCTTAGTAAGGTCGGTCAACGTTTTAGCAATTACTGAAAAATTCTTAATAAATTTACGGTAGTAATTGTCAAAACCTAAGAACCGTTGTAAGGCCTTTAAGGATGAAGGCCTTACCCATTCCTTAATAGCTAGAACCTTACCAGGATCCATCTTGAAGGCATGAGGGGTCAGGACATGCCCTAGAAACAGTATCTCCTATACACAAAAGACACATTTCTCTTGTTTAGCGGACAACTGATTCTCCCTTAACATCTCTAATACTTGTCTGAGACACATGAGATTTGAAATCAGGAGAAAATATCAAAATGTTGTCAAGATAGACAATGACACATTTACCTAAAAACTCTCTAAGAATATCATTCATAAAGTTTTGGAACACAGCTGGGGCATTGCTGAGTCCAAAAGGCATAACCTGATATTCTAAGTGTCCTGCCGGAGTATTGAATGCCGTCTTCCATTTGTCTCCCTCTTTGATTCGGATTAGATTATATGCCCCTTTCAGGTCAATCTTAGAAAACCAGGTTGCCCCCAGAACCTGGTTAAATAAATCCGGAATCAGTGGGAGAAAGTATCTATTCTGGATAGTAATCGATACAAGACCTAAGACCACCATCTTTCTTCTTAACGAATAAAAACCCAGCTCCCATAGGAGAGACAGAAGGTCTAATGTGCCCCTTACCGAGGCTTTCCTTAATATAATCCTCCATGGCCTTGCGTTCGATTATAAATATGCCCCTTAGGAAACCTGGCACCTTCTACTAACTCTATGGTGCAATCATAAGGTCTATGGGGTGGTAGAACCTCCGGGGTAGGTGATGAGAACACATCAGAATATTCCCTAATGACCGTGGGTAATATGTCAGATTCTACTGAGACTCCAGCTTGTACCACAGAGAAGCACGAGTCACACTTAGGTCCCCATTTCACCAACTCCCCCCTGGACCAATCAATAGTGGGGTTGTGCAATCGGAGCCAAGGCAACCCAAGTACCACCTCGACTGGTAAGTTCTCCAGGACTAAGAGGGAACATTTCTTAGAGTGGCACACCCCCACAGTTAAAGAAATCTCTGAGGTACATGACCTCACCATACCACCTACCAGGGGAGTAGTGTCAATAGCCATGACATGGATAGGTGTAGGAAGAGAAAAAAATTGAATACCCAGTCTAATGGCGTACTCAGAGTCAATAAAGCTGACCGCAGAACCAGAGTCAATAAAGGCCTTACCTGGTCATTTATTAACCCCCAGAGATATTGTTATAGGTACCAAAAGCTTACATTTTGTAATATCAGGGTGTACCTGGTCTTTAGGTTGCCTTGCCTTGGGAGACTAAACGGAGAGGGCCTTCTTAGGACACTGGTTGATCCAATAGTCAGGATCTCCGCAGTAAAAACACACTCCACGTCTGCGGCACAGATTCCCTTGAGTCATGCCGACCTGCATGGGTTCTTCAGTAGAGACCTCAGCGTTGTTTCTGGGATAGACCTCAGGCTGGACCACCACCTGAGAAGAGAACTGTCGTTCCTGTCATCTCTCTCTAACCCGTCGGTCAAGTTGGACTACAAGGGTCTTCATCTCCTCTAGAGTCTCTGGAAGCTGATAACTCACTAGAAGATCCTTTAAGTTATCAGACAGACCTGACCTGAACTGACTCTTAAGTGCTGGTTCATTCCATCCTGAGGGAACACACCACCTTCTGAATTGGGTGCAATACTCCTCCGCACGTAGATCGCCCTGAACCAGAACCTTTAGAGCAGTCTCGGCTACCAGTGTCCTGTCTGGTTCATCATACAGGGTACCCAGGGCCTGAAAAAAAAAAAAAAATCCACTGATGTTAAACAACTGGCGTCAGCAGGTAAAGAAAATGCACAGTCCTGGGGATCACCCTTTAACCGGGAAAAGACAGTGCCCACGCGTTGACTCTCAGGGCCAGAGGATACCGGGTGCAAATGGAAAAAAAGTTTACAATTTTCTTTAAAGGAAAGAAACTTCTTCAGATCTCCAGAAAAGGTCTCAGGAAGCTTAATCTGTGGCTCTAAATGCAGTCTGGAGGCCTGAGAGATGGAAGTACCTTGTCCTAGCTCAAAAGAACAGAGTTTCTCCCCTAGCTCCTGCACCATCTGCGTCAGGTTAGAGACATAGTCAGTCAGGGTCACCAGAGGATTCATGATACAGTGGTTAGGTTATGGCCTGTTAATCTGTGACGGTCACGTACACTACACACAGGGGGGTGGTAGTGACCACTGCGCTGCACCCTCACCCCTGGCCCTGCCTACTTGCCTTGCAAATCCTAAGGACAGGGGACAACTAGACGGCAGTCCCTAACTTAGGATACGTGCTGGGAAGACAGACAAGACAAATAATGGGACGTGAATGGACCAGGTCAATACCTAGAGAGCTATGCAGTACTAAGGAATAAGCAGAGTCAGGAACATAGAATTAATAGGCAACCTGTGGCCAGCAGGCTTTCTGTATTTATAGTGGGGTCTGAGGGTCATGTGACGTGGCCAGCATCACATGAACGACAGACCGACAAGTCGAGCACCGAGTGATCAGCTCAGCGCTCATGGCAGACCTAGGAGCAGGGAGCCTCCCAGCTAGCAGAGCCGCCCTGGGAACGAGGCCAAACACAGATCCTTGCTCCCGAAGCTAAGTAGCAGGTCTGCTGCTGATGGGAGACCGAGTGTGCCTTTGGCGCCCCGTGACACAAGGATTTCAGGGCGCTTCAGTTTGCCTCCTGTTGCTTCCTCCTCCTACTCTGCTTCCTCATCCTCTACCAGCTCCTCATCCGGTCAGTGTAACACCTTCACCACCAATTTCAGCACAGCCAAACGACAGCAGGCAATTTTAAAACGTATCTGTTTGGGGGACAAACCTCACACTGCGCAGGAGCTGTGGACAGGCCTTGAATAACAGACCTATGATGAGTGGTTGGTGCCAGTCAGCCTTAAGCCCTGCCTGGTGGTGTGCGATAATGGGCGAAATCTCGTAGCAGCTCTGGGACTATCTGGTTTGACGCACATCCCTTGTCTGGCGCATGTGCTGAATTTGGTGGTGCAGAGATTTCTTAAAAATTCCCCCAATATGTCCGAGCTGCTGCGGTCCGTCTGTGCGCGCTTTTGGCGTTCTCATCCTGCTGCTGCTCGCCTGTCAGTGCTGCAGCGTAACTTCGGCCTTCCCGCTCACCGCCTCATATGCGATGTGCCCACAAGGTGGAAATCCACTTTTGCACATGCTGGCCAGACTGTGCGACCAGCAGCAAGCGATAGTGGAGTTTCAGCTGCAGCACGCACGGGTGAGTTTCGCTCGGCGATACAGCTCCACTTCACCATCAATGACTGGGCCTCCATACGAGACCTGTGTTCCTTGTTGCGCTTTTTCGAGTACTCCACCAACATGGCCAGTGCCGATAATGCCGTTCTCAGCATTACTATCCCACTTCTGTGCCTCCTTTAAAAAATGCTCCTGGCGATGATGGAAGAGGATGTGGCACAGGAGGAGGAGGAGGAAGAGGGATCATTTTGTAGGGTTTCCGGCCAGTCATTCCCAAGTGGCTCCGAGGGTGGGTTCCTGCACTCACAATTGTCCAGCCAGGGCACAGTTCTGGAGGATGAGGAGGAGGAACCATATTCACAGCAGGGTGGCACCCAGACCAGGTCATGTCCATCACTGGTGCGTGGCTGGGGGGATACAGAGGACACAGACAATACACCTCCCACAGAGGACAACTTTTCGTTGCCTCTGGGCATCCTGGCACACATGAGCGATTACATGCTGCAGTGTCTCCGCAACGACCACCGAGTTGCCCACATTCTAACTTGTGCTGATTACTGGGTGGCCACGCTGCTGGATCACCAATACAAGGACAACGTACCATCCTTAATTTCCTCACTGGAGTGTGATCGTAAGATGTGCGAATACAAGCGCGCTGATGGTGGCACAGTGGAAGTACTAGGCGAAGGCAGAGGATGATGAAGAGGTTGCCAACGCAGCTGGGGCACCACCAGCACCTCAGAAGGCAGGGTTAGCATGGCCGAAATGTGGAAAAGCTTTGTTAGCACGCCACAACAACCAGCACCACTAGCTGATATGGAACGTCTTAGCAGGAGGCCGCATTTAAGCAATATGGTGGAGGAGTATGTGTGCACACGCCTACACGTACTGAATGACGGGTCTGCCCCCTTCAACTTCTGAGTCTCCAAATTGGGCACATGGCCTGAGCTTGCCTTTTACGCCTTGGAGGTGCTGGCCTGCCCTGCAGCCAGTGTATTATCTGAATGTGTGTTTTGCACGGAAGGGGGCGTCATCACAGACAAGCACAGCCGTCTGTCCACAGCCAATGTGGACAAGCTCACGTTCATTAAAATGAACCAGGCATGGATCCTTTAGGACTTGTTCGTACCTTGTGCAGAATAGACATGTATACCGGCCATTGCTATACTGCAGCGCAATTGCTCATTCTTGTACTTTGGATATTTCATACTCTTTTAGAGTGTACCCTAATAAAAAAATAAAAAATTTAAACCAAAAACCTCTGTTGGCTACCTCGTCCTCCTCCACCGCCGCTTCCACCTACACCGCTACGTCCACCGCCTCCTCAAACTCCTACTCCATATGGAACTTCACCTCATAAATCAAATTTTTTTTTTTTTACTTTTTATTTTATATCATTTCACTACTTTGTCATTTACATTTTCTGGTGAAATTCACAAATTTTGGGGTGTATAGTACCACTACTATACCTAAGAGAAAGGTTAAAAAAAAAATTGTCACCAATTTTGGGGTGTATAGTACCACTGCCATACCTAGTAGACAGTTAAAAAAAAATAATCAAAAATTTGTCTGTTACATTTTGGGTGTGATGTACCACTGCTATACCTAGAAGACAGGTTAAAAAAAATATGTTATTTACATTTTTGGCTCGAATTCACCAATTTGTGGGTGTATAGTACCACTGCTATACCTAGTAGACAGTTAAAAAAAAAATCAATCATTTGTCACATTTTCTGGTGAAATTCACCAATTTTGGGTGTATAGTACCACAGCTATACCTATTAGACCTTTTTTAAAATTCACCAATTTTTGGGTGTATAGTAACACTGCTATACCTAGTAGACAGGTAAAAAAAAAATATGTCATTTACATTTTCTGGTGAAATTCTAAAATTTTTGGGTGTGATGCTATATCTACTAGACAGGTTAAAACTAGACAGGTTAAAAAAAAAATGTGTCTGTTACATTTTCGGTAGGGATGAGCGAACCCGAACTGTATAGTTCGGGTTCGTACCGAATTTTGGGGTGTGCGTGACACGGACCCGAACCCGAACATTTTCGTAAAAGTCCGGGTTCGATGTTCATCGCTTTCTTGGCGCTTTTTGAAAGGCTGCAAAGCAGCCAATCAACAAGCGTCATACTACTTGCCCCAAGAGGCCATCACAGCCATGCCTACTATTGGCATGGCTGTGATTGGCCAGTGTAGCATGTGACCCAGCCTCTATTTAAGCTGGAGTCACGTAGCGCTGCACGTCACTCTGCTCTGATCAGTGTAGGGAGAGGTTACAGCTGCGACGTTAGGGTGAGATTAGGCAGTGATTAACTCCTCCAAAAGACTTCATTCAGAGATCGATCTGCAGCTGTGGATGATTGAACTGCTGCCATTCAATTGCTCACTTTTTTTAGGCTGCCCAGAGCGTTTTTCATTCACTTTTTTCTGGGGTGATCGGCGGCCATTTTTTCTCTTGTGGTGCGCCAGCACAAGCTGCCACCAAGTACATTTAACTCTCAATAGTGTGGTTATTTTTTGGCTATATCCTACATCAGGGTGAAGCTGTCACACCAAGTGCATTTAACCATCAATAGTGTGGTTATTTTTTGGCCATATACTACATCAGGGGCAAGCTGTCACCAAGTGCATTTAACCCTCAATAGTGTGGTTGTTTTTTGGCTATATCCTACATCAGGGTGAAGCTGTCACACCAAGTGCATTTAACCATCAATAGTGTGGTTATTTTTTGGCCATATACTACATCAGGGGCAAGCTGTCACCAAGTGCATTTAACCCTCAATAGTGTGGTTGTTTGTTGGCTACATCCTACATCAGAGTGAAGCTGTCACACCAAGTGCATTTAACCATCAATAGTGTGGTTATTTTTTGGCCATATACTACATCAGGGGCAAGCTGAGCCTGTTACCAAGTGCATTTAACCCTCAATAGTGTGGTTGTTTTTTGGCTATATCCTACATCAGTGTTAAGCTGTCACACCAAGTGCATTTAACCATCAATAGTGTGGTTATTTTTTGGCCATTTACTACATCAGGAGGAAGCTGTCACCAAGTGCATTTAAACCTCAATAGTGTGGTTGTTTTTTGGCTATATCCTACATCAGGGGCAAGCTGAGCCTGTGACCAAGTGCATTTAACCCTCAATAGTGTGGTTGTTTTTTGGCTATATCCTACATCAGGGTGAAGCTGTCACACCAAGTGCATTTAACCATCAAGATTGTGGTTATTGTTTGGCTATATCCTACATCAGGGTCAAGCTGTCACACCAAGTGCATTTAACCATCAATAGTGTGGTTATTTTTTGGCCATATCCCAGTCTAACTCTGTCTGTAAACGTATACCTGTCACCCAGCGCCTAAATAATAGGCCTCAAATTTATAGTCAGCTAAATCTGTGGTTATTGCTGTAGCTGGGCAAGTTATTTAGTGTCCGTGAAAGCACAGTTTTTGTTCTGGGTTGAAATACAATTCCCAATTTAGCAATTCTCTAAATTAGTGGTTTCCGCTGTATCAGGCCTACTTTAAATTTATCCCTAAAAGGGTATATTAGATTCAAGGTGCAGATAGGGTCATTCTCAATAACTTCACACACACGCTACTGTGCATATCCCAGTCTAATTCTGTCTGTAAACGTATACCTGTCACCCAGCGCCTAAATAATAGGCCTCAAATTTATAGTCAGCTAAATCTGTGGTTATTGCTGTAGCTGGGCAAGTTATTTAGTGTCCGTCAAAGCACAGTGTTTGTTCTGGGTTGAAATACAATTCCCAATTTAGCAATTCTCTAAATTAGTGGTTTCTGCTGTATCAGGCATACTTTAAATCTATCCCTAAAAGGGTATATAAGATTCAAGGTGCATATAGGGTCATTCTCAATAACTTCACACACATGCTACTGTGCATATCCCAGTCTAATTCTGTCTGTAAACGTATACCTGTCACCCAGCGCCTAAATAATAGGCCTCGAATCTATAGTCAGCTAAATCTGTGGTTACTACTGTGCCTGTATTAGTGTAATACGGTACCTAAATAGATAGCCAGATAGTGTTAGGTGTCTGTAAAAAAAGGCCTGAATTTGAATTCAATACATTGGGCCAAATAATATTTTTGTTGTTGTGGTGAACGATAACAATGAGGAAAACATCTAGTAAAGGACGCGGACATGGTCGTGGTGGTGTTAGTGGACCCTCTGGTGCTGGGACAGGACGTGGCCGTTCTGCAACAGCCACACGTCCTAGTGTACCATAATTTACAGCGATATTTGGTGGGGCCCAATGCCGTTGTAAGGATGGTAAGGCCTGAGCAGGTACAGGCATTAGTCAATTGGGTGGCCGACAGTGGATCCAGCACGTTCACATTATCTCCCACCCAGTCTTCTGCAGAAAGCGCACAGATGGCGCCTGAAAACCAAGCCCATCAGTCTGTCACATCACCCCCATGCATACCAGGGAAACTGTCTGAGCCTCAAGTTATGCAGCAGTCTCTTATGCCATTTGAAGACTCTGTTGGCAGGGTTTCCCAAGGGCATCCACCTAGCCCTTCCCCAGCGGTGGAAGACAAAGAATGCACTGACGCACAACCACTTATGTTTCCTGATGATGAGGACATGGGAATACCACCTCAGCACGTCTCTGATGATGACGAAACACAGGTGCCAACTGCTGCGTCTTTCTGCAGTGTGCAGACTGAACAGGAGGTCAAGGATCAAGACTGGGTGGAAGACGATGCAGGGAACTGTGAAAGTCAGTGGCACGACCCCACATGGAATGAAGGTCGTGCTACTGACTTTCACAGTTTGGAGGAAGAGGCAGTGGTGAGACCGAGCCAACAGCGTAGCAAAAGAGGGAGCAGTGGGCAAAAGCAGAACACCCGCCGCCAAGAGACTCCGCCTGCTACTGACCGCCGCCATCTGGGACCGAGCACCCCAAAGGCAGCTTCAAGGAGTTCCCTGGCATGGCACTTCTTCAAACAATGTGCTGACGACAAGACCCGAGTGGTTTTCACGCTGTGCCATCAGAGCCTGAAGCGAGGCATTAACGTTCTGAACCTTAGCATAACCTGCATGAACAGGCACCTGCATGCAAAGCATGAACTGCAGTGGAGTAAACACCTTAAAAACAAGGAAGTCACTCAGGCTCCCCCTGCTACCTCTTCTGCTGATGCTGCTGCCGCCTCGGCCTCTTCTGCTGCTGCCGCCTCGGCCTCTTCCTCCGCCTCTGGAGGAACGTTGGCACCTGCCGCCCAGCAAACAGGGGATGTACCACCAACACCACCACCTCCGTCACCAAGCATCTCAACCATGTCACACGGCAGCGTTCAGCTCTCCATCTCACAAACATTTGAGAGAAAGCGTTAATTCACACCTAGCCACCCTCGATCCCTGGCCCTGAATGCCAGCATTTCTAAACTACTGGCCTATAAAATGCTGTCATTTAGGCTGGTGGACACAGACAGCTTCAAACAGCTCATGTCGCTTGCTGTCCCACAGTATGTTGTGCCCAGCCGTCACTACTTTTCCAAGAGAGCCGTGCCTTCCCTGCACAACCAAGTATCCGATAAAATCAAGTGTTCACTGTGCAACGCCATCTGTGGAAAGGTCCACCTAACCACAGATACGTGGACCAGTAAGCACGGCCAGGGACGCTATATCTCCCTAACTGCACACTGGGTAAATATAGTGGCAGCTGGGCCCCAGGCGGAGAGCTGTTTGGCGCACGTCCTTCCGCCGCCAAGGATCACAGGGCAACATTCTTTGCCTCCTGTTGCCACCTCCTCCTACTCAGCTTCCTCCTCCTCTTCTTCCACCTGCTCATCCAGTCTGCCACACACCTTCACCACCAACTTCAGCACAGCCCGGGGTAAACGTCAGCAGGCCATTCTGATAATCATATGTTTGGGGGACAGGCCCCACACCGCACAGGAGTTGTGGCGGGGTATAGAACAACAGACCGACGAGTGGTTGCTGCCGGTGAGCCTCAAGCCCGGCCTGGTGGTGTGCGATAATGGGCAAAATCTCGTTGCAGCTCTGGGACTAGCCGGTTTGTTGAATTTGGTGGTGCAGAAGTTCATTCACAACTACCCCGACATGTCAGAGCTGCTGCATAAACTGCGTGCCGTCTGTTCGCTCTTCCAGCGTTCACATCCTGCCGCTGCTCGCCTGTCTGCGCTACAGCGTAACTTCTGCCTTCCGGCTCACCGCCTCATATGCGATGTGCCCACCAGGTGGAAATCCACCTTGCACATGCTGGACAGACTGTGCGAGCAGCAGCAGGCCATAGTGGAGTTTCAGCTGCAGCACGCACGGGTCAGTCGCACTGCGGAACAGCACCACTTCACCACCAATGATTGTGCCTCCATGCGAGACCTGTGTGCCCTGTTGCGCTGTTTCGAGTACCCCACCAACATGGCCAGTGGCGATGACGCTGTTATCAGCGTTACAATACCACTTCAATGTCTCTTTGAGAAAACACTTAGGGCGATGATGGAAGAGGAGGTGGCCCAGGAGGAGGAGGATGTGGAAGAGGGGTCATTTTTAGCACTTTCAGGCCAGTCTCTTCGAAGTGACTCAGAGGGAGGTTTTTTGCAACAGCAGAGGCCAGGTACAAATGTGGCCAGCCAGGGCCCACTACTGGAGGACGAGGAGGACGAGGATGAGGAGGAGGATGAGAATGAAGCATGGTCACAGTGGGGTGGCACCCAACGCAGCTCGGGCCCATCACTGGTGCGTGGCTGGGGGGAAACACAGGACGATGACGATACGCCTCCCACAGAGGACAGCTTGTCCTTACCCCTGGGCAGCCTGGCACACATGAGCAACTACATGCTGCAGTGCCTGCGCAACGACAGCAGAGTTGCCCACATTTTAACGTGTGTGGACTACTGGGTTGCCACCCTGCTGGATCCATGGTACAAAGACAATGTGCCCACCTTACTTCCTGCACTGGAGCGTCATAGGAAGATGCGCGAGTACAAGCGCACGTTGGTAGACGTGCTACTGAAAGCATTCCCAAATGTCACAGGGGAACAAGTGGAAGCCCAAGGCAGAGGAGGAGCAAGAGGTCGCCAAGGCAGCTGTGTCTTGGCCAGCTCCTCTGAGGGCAGGGTTAGCATGGCAGAGATGTGGAAAAGTTTTGTCAACACGCCACAGCTAACTGCACCACCACCTGATACGCAACGTGTTAGCAGGAGGCAACATTTCACTAACATGGTGGAACAGTACGTGTGCACACCCCTCCATGTACTGACTGATGGTTCGGCCCCATTTAACTTCTGGGTCTCCAAATTGTCCACGTGGCCAGAGCTAGCCTTTTATGCCTTGGAGGTGCTGACCTGCCCGGCAGCCAGCGTTTTGTCTGAACATGTATTCAGCACGGCAGGGGGCGTCATTACAGACAAACGCAGCCGCCTGTCTACAGCCAATGTGGACAAGCTGACTTTCATAAAAATGAAGCAGGCATGGATCCCACAGGACCTGTCCATTCCTTGTGCAGATTAGACATTAACTACCTCCCCTTAACCATATATTATTGTACTCCAGGGCACTTCCTCATTCAATCCTATTTTTATTTTCATTTTACCATTATATTGCGAGGCAACCCAAAGTTGAATGAACCTCTCCTCTGTCTGGGTCATGGGGCCAAAATATATGACAATAGACTGTTCCAATGTTGGGTGACGTGAAGCATGATTCTCTGCTATGACATGCATACTGATTCTCTGCTGACATGAAGCCAGATTCTCTGTTACGGGACCTCTCTCCTCTGCCTGGGTGCCTGGGCCTAAATATATGACAATGGACTGTTACAGTGGTGGCTGACGTGATGCCTGATTCTCTGCTATGACATGCAGACTGATTCTGTGCTGACATGAAGCCAGATTCTCTGTTCCGGGACCTCTCTCCTCTGCCTGGGTGCCTGGGCCTAAATATATGACAATGGACTGTTACAGTGGTGGCTGACGTGAAGCCTGATTCTCTGCTATGACTTGCAGACTGATTCTCTGCTGACATGAAGCCAGATTCTCTGTTACGGGACCTCTCACCTCTGCCTGGGTGCCTGGGCCTAAATATATGACAATGGACTGTTACAGTGGTGGCTGACGTGAAGCCTGATTCTCTGCTATGACATGCAGACTGATTCTCTGCTGACATGAAGCCAGATTCTCTGTTATGGGACCTCTCTCCTCTGCCTGTGTGCCTGGGCCTAAATATCTGACAATGGACTGTTACAGTGGTGGGTGACGTGAAGCCTGATTCTCTGCTATGACATGCAGACTGATTCTCTGCTGACATGAAGCAAGATTCTCTGTTACGGGACCTCTCTCCTCTGCCTGGGTGCCTGGGCCTAAATATATGACAATGGACTGTTACAGTGGTGGCTGACGTGAATCCTGATTCTCTGCTATGACATGCAGACTGATTCTCTGCTGACATTAAGCCAGATTCTCTGTTACGGGACCTCTCTCCTCTGCCTGGGTGCCTGGGCCTAAATATATGACAATGGACTGTTCCAGTGGTGGCTGACGTGAAGCCTGATTCTCTGCTATGACATGCAGACTATTTCTCTGCTGACATGAGGCCAGATTCTCTGTTATGGGACCTCTCTCCTCTGCCTGGGTGCCTGGGCCTAAATATATGACAATGGACTGTTACAGTGGTGGCTGACGTGAAGCCTGATTCTCTGCTATGACATGCAGACTGATTCTCTGCTGACATGAAGCCAGATTCTCTGTTAAGGGACCTCTCTCCTCTGCCTGGGTGCCTGGGACTAAATATCTGACAATGGACTGTTACAGTGGTGGATGACGTGAAGCCAGATTCTCTGCTATGGGACCTCTCTCCAATTGATATTGGTTAATTTTTATTTATTTTATTTTTATTTTAATTCATTTCCCTATCCACATTTGTTTGCAGGGGATTTACCTACATGTTGCTGCCTTTTGCAGCCCTCTAGCTGTTTCCTGGGCTGTTTTACAGCCTTTTTAGTGCCGAAAAGTTCGGGTCCCCATTGACTTCAATGGGGTTCGGGACGAAGTTTGGGTCGGGTTCGGATCCCGAACCTGAACATTTCCGGGAAGTTCGGCCGAACTTCTCGAACCCGAACATCCAGGTGTTCGCTCAACTCTAATTTTCGGGTGAAATTCACAAATTTTTGGGTGTGATATACCACTCGGGTGAAATTCATTAATTTTTGTAATTTTCTGTAATTTTTTTGTTACATTCTTGGGTTGACATTATACAATTTTAGACATGAATAAACCCCTGCTCTGCATAGGTGACAGGGAATAAAATTTCTAAATAATGCTTCTTTAATTGATGTGCTCCACCTCCTTTGATTCAATTCTTAAACTTAAACAAGTTGTACAACATTTGCACTTCAATAATGTGTCCCACATTTCCGCTATACTCTTTTGGCCAACATTTGTGCCTCAATAGCTTTTCCCACAAATTTAGCTTGACTCTTTTGGCCCACATTTGGGCTTCTGTAATTTGCACAATATTTTCGTCTTAATAGCTTTTCCCACATTTCCGCTTGACTCTTTTGGCCCACGTTTGGGCTTCTGTAATTTGTCCCACATTTGCACCTCAATAGCTTTTCCCCCATTTCTGCTCGATCCCAATTTTTTTTAAATTAATTTATCTCCCTTAAAATTGGTCTATTTTTCTCACAATCCCTCTCTCTCCGCCCTGGAACCCTGATTCCCCGCCACCCGTGATCAACATGGTAGGCGCATAAAAGAACATCAAAAGTTGATAGAGCAGATATCAAATTGATCGTGAACATCACAGAGACGTGCAACAGGGTGGGGCAGTAAGTATGCACACGCCTACACAAACTGGCTGACAGGAGTCAGCCCCTGCAACTTTTGGGTCTCCAAATTGGGCACATGGCCTGAGCTTGCCCTTTACCCCTTGGAGGTGCTGTCCTGCCCTGCAGCCAGTGTATTGTCTGAATGTGTGTTTAGAAAATTTTTAACCAAAAAGCAGTGTAGGCTACCTCCTTCTCCTCCACCGCCACTTCCACATACACTGCTACATCCATCGCCTCCTCAACCTCCTACTCCATGTGGACCTCGTCCTCCTAGATCAAGATTATTATTTTTTTACGTATTTTATGTTATTTAAAGTCATTTTCCTATCCACATTTTTTTGTAGAGCACTTGCCATACTCTTAACCACATTTTGATGATATTTGCAGCCCTCTAGCTCTTTCCATGACATTTTTACAGCCATTTTAGTGCTCAAAAATTTGGGTCCCTATTGACTTCAATGGGGTTCGGGTTTGGGGTCAAGTTCAGGTCAAGTTCTGGTCCCGAACTCGAACTTTTTTCTGAAGTTCGGCCACACCCGTTGAAACCGAACATCCAGGTGTCCGCTCAACTCTAGATTTGAACACAGAAATGCTTAATATGAAAAGCATTAAAAAATATCCTCAAGTGGGGCATACAAAAATATAAGAAAAAATTAAAGGAAAAATTGATTTCCTTTTCTATGAAATTGATTTTTTTTTTTCAAATCAAAGTAATAAGTGGATAAAATTACTATATTCTAGCAACCAGTATTTTTTTTTTACTAGGTGTGCATCGGCTTACTATTGATGATCTATCTTCAGGAGTCAGACATTACTTTTTCTCCCAATCTAATACTGATGACCTACCTGATATGTCATCATTATCTTTACACTGCATAACCCCTTTAAATTTAAAACACAAAGGGCCAGATTTATCATTAGCTCAAGTCAGAAAAATGGAGTGAAAAAGTAAAAAAAAAAATTGCACAATCGCTAAAACTGCGCAAAAATGTGTGACTTTTTTCTGCTCTGCACTATGCTCACTAGTTTTCTGAAAGTGGGCATGTTTTCTTATGTAAACGAATCTCTAGACATATTTACTATTGCGACTATTTAAAAAGTCACAAAAAAGTCGCAAAAAAAAGTCCAATTTTACTCCAGTGTGGACCATGCTTATCTTATGAGACTTTTGAATCAAACATGCAACTTTTTTTATAAAGACGCGCAACTTTTGTAAAGCTGCTTACTGACGGATAAACTGCTACCATCAAACCACATTTATTACAATCTTAAAGGGCCGATCATAAATTTGACTTGGCTAAAACTGACTTTAGCCATATGTGAAAGTGGAGTAAGCTGTCAGAGTAATGATAAATCTGGCCCAAAGACTGGGTGCCTGTAAGCTGTCACTAAAGGGCAGATGAGTTGCTTGTTAAACAGTGATGGCCTTAAGGATTGCGATCCTCCGAACATGCGAACATATGGCGATGTCCGTGTACATCATATTCTTTTGCAATGCGCCGAAATATGAGACATCCATCAGGTGGGACAGGACAGCCAATTGAGACATTTCAGCACATGGACACACCCCCAACCCTATAACAGAACCCGATCTGGCAGCCAGTTTTACATTATGGGCCAGATTTGCACAATCGATAAAGCGATAAAACTGCAGAATATTTTTTTACTTTTATTGGCTTTGCGCTATGTTCGCCAGTTTTCTGAAAGTGGGCGTGTTTTATTATGTAAATTCATCTCTAGACAGATTTACTATTGCGACAATTTAAAAAAGTAGCAAAAAATTGCGCCAAAAATAGCACAATTTCACTCCAGTGAGGACCATGCTTGTCTTATGCGACTTTTTAATAGAACTTGCAACCTTTTCATAAAGATGTGCGACTTTTGAAAAGCCGTTAACTGAAGGATAAACTTCTACCGTCAAATCATATTTAACACAGTATTAAAGGACCGTTAATAAATCTCTGACTTAGTCAAAAGTAACTTTGGACATGCAGTATGTAAAAGCGGAGTATGATTTAAGTATAATGATAAATCTGGCCCTATGTGTTTTGCCAGTGTATGGAGATGTTGCATTTTGGAGCAGGTACAGGCTGTTAGGAACTTAGTGACACCAAATGCTAGCTAATAGGGCCACAAAAGTCCTTTTAACCTGTTAGGGACACAGGGCGTACAGGTACACCCTGATGTCCTGGTACTTAAGGACACAGGGCATACCTGTATGCCCTGTGTATTTCCGATCACCACCCCGTGGCGGGCGGTGATCGGAACCCGGTGCCTGCTCAAATCATTGAGCAAGCACCTTGGCTAAATGCGAGAGGGGGTCCAGTGACCCCCCCCCCCCGTGTTGCGATTGCCGCAAACAGATTTGCGGCTTTTACCTATTGCGGCGGGCTGCAGTGCCATTGGGTCCCCATGCGGCTGTAGGGGGGACCCGATAACATGGAAGGCAGCAAAATGCCTTCATTAGGCATCGGCGCTGCCTTCCAGTGATGAGCCTGTGAGATCCAGCCCCCTGGATCTCACAGGCCGGAAGCTGTATGAGTACTAAAACACAGTATTACTCATACAGCCAATGCATTCCAATACAGAAGTATTGGAATGCATTGTAAAAGGGATTAGACCCCCAAAAGTTGAAGTCCCAAAGTGTGACAAAAAATAAAGTAAATAAAAAGTTGAAAAAATAAAGTTTTCCCCCCAAAAAATTAAAGATTTCAAGTAAAAATAAACAAAAACATAATTTTCCCCAAATAAACTTAAAAAAAAAAATTGGTAAAAAGTAGAGAAAAAGAAAAGCAGACATATTAGATATTGCCGCGTCCATATCGACCGGCTCTATACACATATCACATGACCTAACCCCTGAGATGAACACCGTAAAAAATAAAAAATAAAAACTGTGCTAAATAAAAATAATATTGGGTCACCTCATATCGTAAAAAGTACAACAGTAAGTGATCAAAAAGGTGTATGCCCACCAAAATAGTACCAATCTAACCATCACCTCATCCCACACAAAATGAGACCCTATCTAAGACAATCGCCCACATTTTTTTTTTAAATATGGTTTAGAATATGGAGACACTAAAATAATAAAAAATATGGTTTAGATTATGGAGACACTTTTTTTTTGTTTTAAAAAAGCTGTTATTGTGTAAAACTTATGTAAATAAAAAAAAATTCTGTATCCGTATTGACTGGCTCTATTAAAATATCGCATGACATAACCCCTCAGATGAACACCGTAAAAAAAAAAAAGACACTAAAACATGATATTTTTTGTTTCAAAAATTATATTATTGTGCAAAACTTGCATAAATAAAAAAAGTATACATATTAGGCATCTCGCCGTCCGTAATAACCTGCTCTGTAAAAATATCACATTACCTAACCCCTCATGTGAACAAAAAAAAAAACGGTGTAAAAAAAGCCATTTTTTGTCACCTTAAATCACAAAAGTGTAATAGCAAGCGATCAAAAAGTCATATGCACCCAAAAATAGTGCCAATCAAACAGTCATCTCATCCCGCATAAATCATACCCTACCCAAGATAATCACCCCAAAACTGAAAACACTATGGCTCTCAGACTATGTAGACACTAAAACATGATTTTTGTTTCAAAAATCAAAATATTGTGTAAAACTTACTGTATTTTTTGCCCATAAGACACAATTTTTCCCCACAAAAAATGGGAGGAAAATGCCCCTGCGTCTTATGGGACAAATGCTGAAATTTTTACATCGCAGGCTGCGATGTATGAGCGAGCGGGGAGGGACTGGGAGGAGGAGCTAGGGGCCGGCAATTGTGGCGGGGCCGGTGCAGTCACTGTACTCCGGCCCCACAGCTCCAGTGCTGCACTATACAAATATAAAATGTCTCATTCAATTCAAAGTGATTAAACATGCCCCTCCACTTTTAATATTACCGTACACAGCTTCTGTAGAATGCAGGCAGGCCGGGCGGGCGGCAACGTAACTTCCTGATGTCACGTGCCTGCGCCGCCTATTTTTTACGGTAACATTAGGAGTGAGGGGGCATGTTTAATCACTTTTAATTGAATGAGACATTTTATATTTGTATACTGCAGCACTTGAGTGGCATAAAAGGCCTTTTCTGTCCGGTGAGTGCCTAATTTTTGGGGCCTATACTGGCCGACAGTTACATATTTATCCTGTGACCGCCTAATGCACCTCCAGCCACAGAATCCAAAGTTCTGTGCTGTCAGGTGAATGCTTATTGGCAATTTTTTTGGGCCCGTACTGTCTGACAGTTACATTTTTATCCTGTAACCACATATTGTACCTCCAGCCACAGAATCCAAAGTTTTTTGCTGTCAGGTGAATGCCTATTGCCTAATTTTTGGGGCCTGTACAGGCCAACAGTTATATTTTTTTATTTATAGCCACATGATCACACCCCTGTCTCACTCCTCTGCTTCTCAATATCGTGGTGTATGAACCCAATTCACCATAAGGACCTTCTAATATCACAGGCTCATGTGACTGTGTCCCCCACCCTGTACTGTGCCCCTCACCCTGTACTGTGACCCTTATACCCTGCATTGTGCCCTCTTATGACAACCTGTGCAGTGCCCCTAGTCATTCCCTGTACTGTGCCCTTATATACCCTTTTATCCGTGCACGGTATGGTGGTCTTATCCGGTCACTGTACAGAGGTGAATCCGGTTAATGTATGGCGGTGGTATCCAATAAATGGATGACCATAACTGTATGCCTTTCCTTGCCCATGCCATCCTTTTTTAGACCTGGCATGAGCAAGATAAATATGGAGATTGCAGTGCTCAGGACCTTTGCGCCACAATCTCTGTCAGAAATATGCCTAACATAGACGTATTTCTATATAATAAATGACCACCAAATTGTATTATTATTCGGGGGTAGGGATATTATTCGGGGGTAGCTTTGTCACTGATTCCTGGACATTGGTCTCCAGAATCTGCTGATACTGAGTGGAATCCATGCTTCCCCCAATTTTGACAACATTCCCAGTCCCTGCACTGGTCACACAGCCCCACAGCATGATGGAACCACCACCATATTTTACTGTAGGTAGCAGGTGTTTTTCTTGGAATGCTGTGTTCTTTTCCCTCCATGCATAACGCCCCTTGTTATGGCCAAATAAGCACCTTATTCCAAAATGAAGCTGGCTTGTCCAAATGTGCATTAGCCCACCTCAAGCTGCAC
Organism: Bufo gargarizans; assembly: GCF_014858855.1. Classification (NCBI taxonomy): domain Eukaryota; kingdom Metazoa; phylum Chordata; class Amphibia; order Anura; family Bufonidae; genus Bufo; species Bufo gargarizans. The sequence continues at coordinate 404,734,477 of NC_058082.1, read as the reverse complement.
TTTTTGTGCTGTGGGCGGAGAAAAGGCTTCCTTTGCATCACTCTCGCATACAGAATCTCCTTGTGTAAAGTGCGCCGAATGGTTGAACGATGCACAGTGACTCCATCTGCAGCAAGATGATTTTGTAGGTCTTTGGTGCTGGTCTGTGGGTTGACTCTGACTGTTCTCACCATTTGTCGCTTCTGTCTATCCGAGATTTTTCTTGGTCTGCCACTTCAAGCCTTAACTTGAACTGAGCCTGTGGTCTTCGATTTCCTCAATATGTTCCTAACTGTGTAAGCAGACAGCTGAAATCTCTGAGACAGCTTTCTGTATCCTTCCCCTAAACCATGATGGTGAACAATCTTTGTCTTCATGTCATTTGAGAGTTGTTTTGAGACCCCCATGTTGCTACTCTTCAGAGAAAATTAAAAGAGGGAAACTTACAATTGACCCCCTCATATACTCTTTCTCATAATTGGATTCACCTGTGTATGTAGGTCAAGGGTCACTGAGCTTACCAAGCCAATTTGAGTTCCAATAATTAGTTCTAAAGGTTTTGGAATCAATAAAATGACAACAGTGCCCAAATTTATGCACCTGCCTAATTTAGTTTAAACAATTATAGCACACTTTCTGTAAATCCAATAAACTTCATTTCACTTCTCAAATATCACTGTGTGTGTCTCCTATATGATATATTTAACTGACATTTTTTATCGTAACAACCAACGATTTATACAGGAAAATCATGACGATTGACAAGGTTGCCCAAACTTTTGCATCCCACTGTACCTGCGTCCACAAAGCTACTGCTTGAGGGTGATATACCAGCTTCAATTAACAACTGATTGAGGCCTGCCATATATCAGCTTCCACAAAATAGTGATAGAGGTTTTCCATATATCTGCGTCCACAAAATTACTGCTTGATGGTGATATACCAGCTTCAATTAACAACTGATTGAGGCCTGTCATATCAGCTTCCACAAAATAGTGATAGAGGTTTTCCATATACTTGCGTCCACAAAATACAGATTGCGGGTTTTGATATACCTGCTTCAACTAACAACTGATTGTGGCCTGCCATATTTCAGCTTCCACAAAAGTGTGATGGAGGTTTTCCATATTCCTGCGTCCACAAAATACAGATTGCGGGTTTTCATATACCTGTTTTAACTAACAATTGATTGAGTCCTGCCATATCTCAGCTTCCACAAAATAGTAATAGAGGTTTTCCATATACCTGCTTCCACAAAATACAGATTGCAGGTTTTGATATACCTGCTTCAACTAACAACTGATTGAGGCCTGCCATATTTCAGCTCCCACAAAATTGTGATAGAGGTTTTCTATATTTCTGCATCCATAAAATTACTGCTTGAGGGTGATATACCAGCTACAACTAACAACGGATTTAGACGCCTGCCATATATCAGCTTCCACAAATACTGCTCTTCTCTAAGGACTTTGGCACAGGGTCATTTTGAAAATGACAGGCAGAGGAAGAGGCAGGCCATTCCGTAGGGGTGGTAGGTGCACCAGGCCAGAGCCTTAGTACGAAGTTGGAGAAGTTGCGTGCAATTATGTCAAAGGACGCACCAGAGTTGGTTGAGTGGCTCACTCAGCCTTCCGCTTCTGCACTCTCCTGATCCTCTATATCTGCACCCTCTCACTCTCTGCTGTGTGCACCCCCAAAGATACCACCACCACCACCATAGCCCCTCTACTCGAGTCAGAGGAATTATTTTACCATCCATTACCAGACTTTACCGATGTACAGCCAATCTTGGCATCGGATGAGGAAGAGGAGGTAGCAACGGTCGCCACCCAGCAGTCTGACGACAGTACCCAGATCAGTCCAAGGAGAGTGGTCCCCGCTGTTGCCGCTTACTTCGAGATCTCAAGTTTAGATGGAGAGATGGAGCAGCAGATAGGGAGGAGAAGCAGGCAGAACTCGTAGTGCACAGGAGGCAAAAAGCAGACTGCAAATGTATCTGGAGCGAGCCATCCACCATGCACAGTCACATCTTGCGCTCCCCGGATGCCGGCACATGGCTCCGCAGTGTGGGCTTTTTTTAACGTGTCAGCTGCTGATAATAGTGTTGCCATCTGCAGCCTGTGCTGTCAACGCATATGTCACGGTAAGCTAAACACTCACATAGGGGCAAGCTCCTTAAGAAGGCAACTGGCCTCCCATCACCGAGCCCAGTGGGAGCATCGTTGCCAGAACCCACAAAGCCACACTCCTGGCACTTTATGTTCTGCCTCTTCTCCTTCTCCTCTCTCCTCACATTTGTCCTCCACTTCACCTTTCACCGTGCCATTGTCACATTCATCTGGCACAAAGCAGCCTTCCGTGGCCCAAATGTTTGAGCTTAAAAAATTATGGCGCCAGATAATCCTCTTGCCCAACGGCTAACCCCTGGATTGTCGGAACTGCTAGCCTTCCAACTGCTGGCATATAAATTGGTGGACTCAGAGGTCTTTAGAAAATTTGTGGCCATTGGCACACTGCAATGGAAGGTCCCCGGAAGTAAACATTTTTTCCAGAAAGACATCCCTGAACTATATGGCCACGTTCAGCGGCAAGTTAATATATCCAAGATACATCTGACCACAGACACGTGGTCTAGCAAACATGGGCAGGGAAGGTATATAACTTTTACTGCCCACTGGGTGAACCTTCTGATGGCCATCAAGCATGTAACCCATAGCACCTGTGTGGATTTGATGTCACCGCCACGGATTGCATGCAGGTCAGCTGTGCTGCAGCTGTTGTGTCTGAAAGCCAAATGCGACACTGGTTCTGCACTCCTTTCAGCTCTGCTCACAAAGGCTGATCAGTGACTAACTTCGCTCAATTTGACAGTTGGTAAAGTAGTGTGCGACAACGGTGCCAATCTGCTGAGCATGCTGAAACAGGGAAAAATGACACGTGCATGGTACACGTCCTGAACTTAGTTGTGCAGCGATTCGTTGCCAGATACCCCGAGGTCTATTACGTTTTGTGGGAGGCAAGGAATATCTCTGGCCATTTTAGAAGATCTTACACGGCCATGGTTCGCCTTGCTGACGTTAAGTGGCAATACCACTTGCCCATCAGACGTCTGATTTGTGACCGCCCGACGCGCTCCACCTTGTATATGCTTGATAGGCTGCTATAGCCAAAACGTGCTGTTAATGACGACCTGTACGAACTCTGCGGCAGGACAGGTTCTGGGGAGCTTGTTTTTTTTTTTCTCCGGCCCATTGTCTTCTCATGCGCGATGCACGCAGAATTCTGCGGCCATCTGATGAGATTCCCAAACTGGACAGTGGCAGCAAGGGTGCCATCAGTGACATTGTACCTTATGCCTTCTTTCTAAGGGTGTGCATTGCATTGTGTCATTGATCAAGCTGTCGAGGAGCAGGAGCTGGAAGATGAGGAAGTTGCAATGCTGAATGAATTCCCAGGAGGGGGGGGGCTACTCCATTTGAGACAAGTCATCAAGAGTCTGACGAGGAGTCAGAGGAGGATGGTGGCTGGGGGGAGGAGGAGGAGCAAGAAAAGCAGGCTTTAAACTTTTTGGGGATCCCTGGTGTTGTCCGTGGCTGGGGGGAAGAGACCGAGGACTAAATTCTCCTGGGCGATGAGTAGGAGCCAGGGCACTCCACCGCTTCCAATTTAGTGCAAATGGGGGCTTTAATACTCCAGTGTTTGAAGAGGGACTCCCGTATAAAAAGCATAAAGGTAAAGGACCTAAGGACCTGTACTGGGTGGCAACGTACATAGATCCCCGGCACAAACACAAAATGGCAGACATGTTACCAGCATCACAGAGGGCTGTCATAATGCAGCATTTCCAGGCCTTGCTGCAAGAGATGCTGAATTCTGCTTTTGCAGACACTGGAAGAGAAATTTCCACCCACAGCAAAACAGGTGTGGGTACCAATCCTACCGCGCCTGCAAAAAGAGGGTGGTTTGAAGATGTGTTGGTCACTTCAGATATATGATCATTCTTGCAGCAAACCCATCGACAGCCGCCTTTCGGATCCAGCCTCAGAGAGAGCCTAGACCGACAGGTGTCTGACGACATCGGGTTAATGGCCGATGTGGATGCTCTAAGAAGCAAGGAACCCCAGAGCTGGCACAATTTGCCATGGAACTCTTGGATTGTTAAAGTTTAAGCATTGAATGAAAGGAGTTAGCACGCATCAATTAATAAAGAATTTATAAAATTGTATTCCCTGTCAACTATGCAGAGCAGGGGTTTCTATCCGGCAAAATTTCAAAAATGTGACCTGACAATGTAATAGACAATTTATTTATTTTTTTATTTATGTTCCTGTCACCTATGCAGAGGTTCCCCAGTGACATCCACCATCCATTTTGATATCTTCTCTATCAACTTTCAATGTTATCTTCTGAGTTTACCATGTTGATCATGGTTATCGGCGAATCAGGATTCAACGCCAGAGAGGGAGCGAGAGAAAGAGAGACCACATCCAAGGGAGATACAAGTATACATTTTTTGGGGGATCGAACGGAAATATGGGAAAAGTTATTGAGGCACAAATGTGGGACAAATTACTGAAGCGCAAATGTGGGACAAATTATTAAAGTGCAAATGTGGTAAAAATTATTGAAGCGCAAATGTGGTAAAAATTATTGAAGCACAAATGTGGGACAAATTAGTAAAGCGCAAATGTTTGACAAATAATTGAAGCGCAAATGTGGGACAACTTGTTAAAGTTTAAGCATTGAATTAAAGGAAGTGGCGTGCATCAATTAAAGAAGAATTTCTGAAATTTTATTCCCTATCACCTATGCAGAGCAGGGGTTTATTCACGTCCAAAATTGTAAAATGTCAACCCAATAATGTAACAGAAAAATTTGTGAAATTTATTAACCTGTCTACTTGGTAGAGCAGGGGTCTATGACAGAAAAAAAAATGTTTATTGTCACCCAAAAATGTTAAATAAAAATTATTGAATTTTTTTTACCTGTCTACTAGGTATAGCAGTGGTACATCACACCCAAAAATTGGGGAATTTTACCCAAAAATGTAACTGACAATTTTATATATTTTTTAATCTGTCTACTAGGTAAAGCAGTGGTACATCACACCCAAAAAAATTGTGAATTTCACCCGAAAATGTAACTGACATATTTATTTATTTATTTTTACCTGTCTACTAGGTATAGCAGTGGTACATCACACCCAAAAATTGGTGAATCTCACCCGAAAATGTAACAGACAAAGTAGTGAAATGACATAAAATAAAATACGTACAAATAAATAAAAAAATAAAAATTAATTATGAGGTGGAGTTCCATATGGAGTAGAAGTTGGAGGAGGTGGTGGATGTAGCGGTGTAGGTGGAAGTGGCGGTGGGTGAGGACGAGGTAGCCAACACTGTTTTTTGGATTTAATTTAATTTTTTTTTTTTAAATTAGGGTACACTGCAAAATACAGAGAATGAGCAATTGCACTGCAGTATAATAATGTCTGGTTAAGGTCGGTATACATGTCTATTCTGCCCAAGGTATGAACAAGCGCTGTGAGATCCATGCCTGGTTCATTTTAATGAACGTGAGCTTGTCCACATTGGCTGTGGACAAACGACTGCGCTTGGTGAAATGCTGCCTTCTGCTAAGACGTTCCATATCAGCTGGTGGTGCTGGTTGTTGTGGCGTGTTGTGGCGTGCTGACAAAGCTTTTCCACATTTCGGCCATGCTAACCCTGCCTTCTGAGGTGCTGGCGGTGCCACAGCAGCGTTGGCGACCTCTTCCTCTGCCTTCACCTTGTGCTTCCACTGTGCCCCCGCTGTCAGGTGGGAATGCCACCATCAGAGGGTCTACCAGTGTGCGCTTGTACTCGTGCATCTTACGATCACGCTCCAGTAAGGGAATTAAGGATGGTACGTTGTCCTTGTAACGGGGATCCAGCACCGTGGCCACCCAGTAATCAGCACAAGTTAGAATGTGGGCAACTCGGCGGTCATTGCGGAGATACTGCAGCATGTAATTATTCATGTGTGCCAGGCTGCCCAGAGGCAACAAAAAGCTGTCCTCTGTGGGAGGTGTATCGTCTGTGTCATCTGTATCCCCCCAGCCATGCACCATTGATGGCCATGACCTGGTCTGGGTGCCATCCTGCTGTGAACATGGTTCCTCCTCCTCGATCTCCTCCTCATCCTCCACCTCATCATCCTCCAGAATTGTGCCCTGGCTGTACAATTGTGTACCTGGCATTTGTGGGTGCAGGAACGCACACTCGGAGCCACTTGTGAATAACTAGCCGAAAGCCCTACGAAATTATCCCTCTTCCTCCTCCTCCACCTGTGCCACATCCTCTTCCATTATCGCCAGCAGCGTTTTTTCAAGGAGGCATAGAAGTGGGATAGTTACGCTGAGAATGGTGTTATCGGCACTGGCCATGTTGGTTGAGTAGTCGAAACAGCGCAACAAGGAACACAGGTCTCGCATGGAGGCTCAGTCATTGGTGGTGAAGTGGTGCTGTCAATCACCCGTGCATGCTGCAGCTTAAACTCCACTATCGCTTGCTGCTGCTCGCACAGTCTTGCCAGCATGTGCAAGGTGGAGTTCCACCTTGTGGGCACGTCGCATATGAGGCGGTGAGAGGGAAGGCCAAAGTTACGCTGCAGGTTGAGAACCTCATCGTCCTCCACATCATCTTCCACCCAGTCTTCACCCCTGCCCTCCTTGTCGGTCTGCACACTTTTGAAAGCCACAGCAGTTGGCACCTGTGTTTCGTCATCATCCGAGACATGCTGTGATGGTCCTCCCATGTACTCATTTTGAAACATAAGTGGTTGGGCATTGGTGTACTCAATCTCTTCAACTTCTGGGGCAGGGATAGGTGGATAGCGCTGGGAAACACTGCTAACAGAGTCATCAAAAAGCAGAAGAGACTGCTGCATGACTTGGGGCTCAGACTGCTTGGCTGATTTGCAAGGGGGTGAGGTGAAAGACTGATGGACATCAGCTGCAGATGCCAACTGTAATCTTTCAGCAGGAGACTGGGTGGGAGACAATGTGAAGGAACTGGAGGCACTGTCAGCAACTCAATCTACTATCTCCTGTACATGTTCAGGCCTCACCATTCGTAAAGCCGCATTAGGCCCGATCAAATGCCGCTGCAGGTTCTGTCACCTACTCGCACCTGAGGAAGGTGTTTAACTTGTGCATGTAGCTGGCACAGATCGACTACGTCCTCTCCCTGCAGCAGGAGCTCCACCAGCAGCACCACGACCTGGGCCACGTCCCTTATTTGACTCTCTCCTCATATTTCTCAAATTTAGGAACTTGCCCTAAATGGGTGTTTATTTAATAACTGATTAGAACCACAGTATGTAAAGGGTATATCTCACATGTCCTGATACAGACTAGGCTGCAGTTAAAGTTTGTTGACCAAAATGGCTATTTTTCAAATAACTGAATAGAACCACAGTATGTAAAGGGTGTATCTCCCACGCCAAGATCCAGACTAGGCCACAATGAAAGTTTTTGGCCAAAAATTGTTGTTTTTCAAATTGTTGAATAGAACCACATTATCTACATATGGAGGAAGTAGAAAGGAAAGCCCTGACCACTTTCAAGGGAATTACACCGAGTCATTGGTTCAGATATGTGGATGACACTTGGGTTAAAATTCATAAACAAGAGTTACAAGCTTTCACCGACCACATCAACTTAGTGGATCATAACATCAATTTCACGCGGGAAGATATGCAGAACAACAAACTGGCGTTTCTGGACTGTCGTATAACAGTGTAAGAGTGAAGGAAGTTGGGAATAGAGGTCTATCGAAAACCAACACACACAGATCAGTACCTGCTATTTGATTCCCACCATCCTCTAGACCACAAACTGGGAGTCATCCAGACTCTACACCACCGGGCAGAGAAAATCCCCACCAGCACAGAGGCCAAGGCAAAGGAACTCAAACACCTCAGAGGGGCACTTAAAACTTGTGGGTATCCAGTTTGGGCCTTTGTCAAAACAGAAGGAAGGAGAAGAAAGACCACCAAGACTACCAGTGAGGGCGAGAAGCATGACAGACGCAAGAATATGGTTATCCCATATGTAGCTGGGGTGTCTGAGAAACTCAAAAGGATTTTTAATAAACATCACATTCCTGTTTGCTTTAAACCCAGCAACACACTGAGGCAACAACTGGTTCACCCCAAAGACCCAACGCTTAAACACAAGAGGGACAACATTGTGTACGCAGTCCAGTGCAATGAGGAATGCTCAGAACTGTATATTGGCGAAACAAAACAACAACTACATCAGCGTATGGCTCAGCATAGAAGAGCCAAAACCTCTGGTCAAGATTCAGCCGTGTACTTACATCTAAAAGGAACAGGTCACACCTTTGAAGACAGTCAAGTACGTGTTTTGGATAAGGAGGCCGATTGGTACAAACGAGGCGTGAAGGAGGCCATCTACGTAAAAATGGAGAAGCCAAGCTTGAATAGAGGTGGGGGGGTTAGACATTTATTGTCTGCCACATGCAATGCTGTCTTGACACCTTTTTCTGGGAAGTCTTTATCACCTACTGACTCCAATTAGGATAATGGAATCAACACCTTTGACCCAATGCTGGGTATAATTACCAGATGTGGATTCAGTTACATATTTATTCCCAGAATTTTTGTACAATTACTCAGAACTGAGAAAGCTCGTTGGAAGAACGAGTGAAACGTTTTCAAGAAATCTACAGTACGTCCAGTTGCCTTGAATTATTCTTTGCAGATATACACATTATCTAAAGGGTGTCTCTCACGCGCCCTGATCCAGACTAGGCCACAATTAAAGATTATTGCCCAAAATGGCTGTATTTCAAATAACTGAATAGAACCACAATATGTAAAGGGTGTATCTCACACCTACAGATCCAGACTAGGCCGCAATTTAAGTTTTTTGCCCAAACTGGGTGTTTGTTTAATAACTGAATATGACAGCAGTATATAACCCTTGAATTTCACACGTGCTGATGATGCAAAGGCAGAAAAATTGTGTATTCTGCCCAAAAAAGGGTGTTTAATTAATAGAAGAATATAACCACAGTATCTAAATGTTGTATCTCACTCATACTGATCCAGACTAGGCCGCAATTAAATGTGTTTGCCCAAAATTACTGTATTTCAAATAACTGAACAGAACCACAGTATGTATAGGGTGTATCTCACAATGACATATGCAGCAAAAGCTGCAAAATAAACTTTTTTAACTCAAATCGGGTGTTTGTTTAATAACTAAATATGACGGCAGTATATAACCCTTGAATTTTACACGTGCTGATGCTGCAAGGGCTGTAAAATTGTGTATTTTGGCAAAAAAGTGTGTTTTTAAAAACCCAGAAAATTATGGCTGTATTTCTAGCTTAAATTGCACACTGACTAATCCTGCAAATGCACCAGATGTTGTATATTGCCAAAAAGGGTGATTTTTTTTTAAACCAGATTATTAGTGCAGTATTTCAAGCTTGGATTTGAATGTCACAAAAGCTCAGATGCAGTGCTGGTGTACTAAGCTTGCATAAAATGGCCGCCGCTGCCGCCCACCTAACAGATGGGTAAAATTTATTTTTTTCTGTCACTGGGCTCAGGGCAGGGTAAAAAGATTGTGCACTGCATCCACACAACTAAATGTATGTCGCTGAAATCACAAGTCCAGCGTGCAGCGCTGCGTGACTCAAGCTTATATAGAGGCTCGGTCACATGCTGCACTGTCATTGGCCAGTAGGCATGGCTGTGATGGCTTCTACGGTCAGACAGTTAAACGCTTGTTGATTGGCTGCTCCGCAGCCTTTAAAAAAAGCACTAAGAAATCGCTGAACACCGAACCCAAACTTTTACAGAAATGTTCGGGTCCGGGATCTAAAAATCCTAAAGTTCAGTACAAACCCGAATTTACAGTTCGGGTTCGCTCAACCCTAATGGCCACTTATAATTGAATTTCCTCATGCCAGCCCACACATATCCGCCACCACCAGAACAAAGAATGGTCCTTGCCTAATGTCAGGTGCATGCCTAATTTTTAGGGCCTATGACAGTTATTTATTTATCCTGTGACCACCTAATGTACCTCCAGCCACAGAATCCTAAGTTATTTGCTGTCAGGTGAATGTCTATTGCCTAATTTTTGGGGCCTATACTGGCCAAAAGTTACATATTTATCCTGTGACCGCCTAATGTACTTCCAGCCACAGAATCCAAAGTTCTTTGCTGTCAGGTGATTCCTATTTTTTAAATTGTTGGGGCCTGTACTGGCCGACAGTATTTCTTTTTTTTCTCTAGCCACATAATCACACCCCTGTCTCACTCCTCTGCCTCTCATTATGGTGGCGTATGAACCCCATTCACCATAAGGACCTTCTAATGTCACAAGGGTCATGTGACTGTTCCCCCGACCCCGTACTGTGCCCCTCACCCTGTACTGTGCCTTCTTATACCCTGCATTGTGCCCTCTTACCACACTCTGTGCAGTGCCCCTAGTCATTCCCTGTACTGTGCCCTCTTATACCCTTTTATCCGGTCAAGGTATGGCCATGTTATCCGGTCACTGTACAGAGGTGTTATCCGGTCAATGTATGGTGGTGGTATCCAATAACTGGATGGCCATAATTGTATCCCTTTCCATGCACTCCATCCTTTCTAAGACCTGGCATGAGCAAGAAAAATATGCAGATTGCTGTGCTAATGACCTTTGCGCTACAATCTGATGTATAGTCTTGTGTACCCTTCGGGCCTCGATGCGCTTAGCTGACTAATTCAACAGGGAGGAATCTGTGTCAGAAATATGCCTAACAAACGTATTTCTATATAATAAATTACCACCTAATTGTATTATTATTCGGGTGTAGGGCTAATATCTTTATATTATACAGATTCTAGTATATTATACTGTGCCCTGTATTTCCCAGTAGAAAATTATCCTTGGGAAACACAGTCCTCATCCCTGACCACCAGGATCAGGTAGCGCTCTGTCAATACATGGCGGGCTCCCCTCTCCGCCACGCTGCTCCGCTGTGTACTGGTGCTTATTCTGACACTAGGGGTGGGTTCACATCACATTTTTGCCATCCATTTAATGCATACCAAAAATGTATGAGTTAACAGATGCCTAAGACTGATGCCGTACAGTGACGTCCGTTTACCATACAGTTCCATGGTAGAAAAAAAATTGACGTTAACATATGCATTTTTTAAATGAACTCTGCTGGATACAAAAACGTGGAGTGCTGCACATTTGTAAACATCAAACCAATAGGGAAAAAAAAAATTCTAGGCTCTAGCAGGACACATTTTTGAGAGTTTGCCTTTAAAACGCATAAAAATGGACCCTGATTAAAATACATATTTTTTGTGGAAATTTTTGCCAATGATCCCCCTCTGGTATATCACTGTCCATGATGTGAGACTATTTGTGTACTTCTAGTAAGTGTTTGCTGGTTGCAAATATGACCTGAAGGCTTTTCAGGTTCGCCTGCTATTAAAGTGAATGGGGCCTGCCGAAAACACGTGGTTCGCGAACAGTTGATCGCGAACGCCCGTTCACGTTTGCAAATCGTTCCGGCCGATGTTCGTCCATCACTAGACTTAAATACTGATGACCTATTCTCTGCATAGATCATCACAGTATCTGATCAGTGGGGGTCCGACAGCCTGGAACCCATCAGCTGTTTTTGAAGGCACAAGAGCTTCTGTGAGATCTACGGCCTTCTCTGTACTCGCCAAGCACAGCACTTTGCATAGTACATTGGCTGTACGTGGTATCACAGCTCAGCCCCATTCACTTCTATAGGACTGAGCTGCACCTACGCCATGTGAACGATGAATGTCTTGTCACATGGCATAGCGAAAGCTGAGAGAAGACTGCTGCCCTACTGTGAGCACTGCTGCCTTTTCAAACTGCTGAATGATGGGGGTCGGACCCCCACCAGTCAGACATTGATGACCTATCTAGAGGGTAGGTCGTCAGTAGACATGAGCGAAGTTTTGAAAAATTTGATATAGCAGCTTTGCCGAACTTCAACAAGAAATAACTTTCCATTGTATGGAGTGGGCACAATCACCGCAAATGGCAATTGCGCAGCCCCAGTCATTTAACCATTTCAGATGCTGTTTTCAACGCTGATCACAGCATCTGAGACTCAAAATCAGATTACACTCACCGCAGGTCCTTTGGTGGGTCTTCTTCCATCAAGATGGGAGCGGATGGCCACCCTGCGTTCAAGTGAATGAAGGAAGTATATTTTTATTTTACTTTCAGCCACCATTTTAGGAAAATGTTATTTGTTACAACGGAATTTGGCTTTGAGGCGAATTTAATTTTTCCTGAAATTCGTATCAAAGTACATTTCGGATAGTCTGATTCGCTCAACACTAGTCATCAGCATTTATGTCTCAGAAAGCCCTTTTAACTCTTTCTGGCAGTGAATAGCAAAACCCACAAATTACATGTCTCAGGGGAAAAAATATTTTTTATGTTGCTGCATTCTCAGACCCAAATTTTTTTTCTTTTTTTTTTCTATTTGTGGGATGGAAAGTAGTTTTCATTAGCTCCATTTAGAGGTACACAGGACTTATTCATTTTTTGAAGAAAGAAGAGAAAAAATAAATCCTGCTGTTATTTTTTATTGTTCATTGTGCAGTTCAGAAACACTTGACAATTGCTGCAATGCAACATATGTCAGTGTTGATTTTTTAATTTTTATTTTTTACAGGGTTTACCACATAAAACTACTTATTTTTACCATGGAATATTTAAAATAAACTTTATTAACATTTAGCATTTTTCTCACTTGATAAAGAAGTGAGTAGAAGCCTAAACCGAAGGGCCGCTGTGAATATAGTGTCCCTGGACTTCTTTTGGATGCGTAAAGGGAATGTGTCTGCAGAATTGACCTATTGTGTTAATTACATGACATAGAAGTCAATGAAGTCTCCTCCAGTTCATTGTGACTATGGCCCATGGTAAATGTTCTAAAGCATAGATTTAAATGCCTTTAACGACAGCTCAGGCAAAATTTCCGTCCCCGTAATCATGTTCAGTAAATAAAAACTTTTATAAAAGGATGTGTATCACTAGTAGAGTTAAGTGGACACCTGGATCTTCGGGTTCGATGGGTTCGGCTGTCACGGCTGAGGATGGGGAAAACCCTCAGCCGTGCGATAACAGAGGATGGTAGTCACGACTTGGCCAGAACCACAGAATTAGGGAGCAGGTCACCTCCTATTGCTTCCCTAATCTGACCCTAACTCCTAGCGACATGAGCCAACCTTTAAGGTAGGAGGGCTCATGCTCTGGAATCCCAGGTCCCTACTAGCCCTCCGCAGGTCCCTAAGCTAGGAGCTGGGTAGACTACCTGTTCCTCGTGGACATGGAGAAATAGGAGTCTAAAGATGGCCAAACTATAAAGACAGGGGAAACAGAAACAGTCATATGGCAATGGCAGGTAAGTGCAACTAGTACTAACACTTACCTGCCACAGACACAGAGCCTGGGACCCAAGTATCAGTGCTGCTGTCTACAAACATAAACGACAGAGCACATACACCACACAGGACACCAGGAAACCATACGCTGTAAAGAATAGACATGACACACAAACACATCCTCATAACATTGTGTATAAACAATACATAACAATTTGTTTATGACCACAAGGGTGGCCCCCACTGGCAGATGGAATTACCAGGAGGTTGTCTCCAGCAAAGCATGGCTGAAGAACCCCCCAGCTTCTGATCTCCAAAGAGGCTTTATAGCCCAAAGTGGCCACACCCACACAGACACACACAGGAGAGGGAATTAACCCTTCCAACACTAACCAGGGAGTGAAACCACTTAAAAGGGAAGTGTCCAAAAGAAGATCACACTGCAGCTGTTACCGCAGGCAACGACATGGGTGGCAACCATGTCCTGGGAGTCAGCCAGAAGGCCGAGACACTGCCACCACATGTACACATCCAAACCAAACGTTGCAACGGGCAGCCACAGTGAAGGGAAGAGTCACAGTGCACACCTAACATAAACTTCGTGCACACCAGACATGCAAAGTGCATAACATACACACACACCTAACTGAGAGGTTGCTAGGTGGAACCGCATGAACATTGCCGCAAGCTGCCTAGCACCAGCTCAGGCTGCTCTACTGCGACAATACAAAATAACTTGTTGCCCACGGCAACCACAAGTGAGGCAGCACACTAGCGGCCCTCACCTGTGGTTGAACACCCAATAAAAAACCGCAGGCAACAGCATGTGGTTCAGGAGTCACGACCATGACCATGGCCATGACACTCCCACCCCTCAAAGCCCCCCCATCAAAAAAAGAAAACTGGTGCGGGACCCAACAAGGGGATAGGAGAAAGGGAATCAGTGTCAGTAACTGCGAGTCTCCCCAGGACTGCTGCCAGACCCTGGAACAACACACAGGAACCAGTATCCGACTGCCAGCCTCTGGAACAACACACAGGAACCAGAGACCAGCAAAGAAACAGCCTGAGGAGACCGCACTGACATTGCGTCCACTCTCCACTCACGTCCCCACTCCAGTCGCTGCCAGCAGACACTCCTAACCAGCACGCAGCTGGTCCACTAACGGAATGCTGCCAGCAGACGACCAGAGATAGGAACATGGAGAGGGACGAGGGATCACCAACACGGACACGGAAGGTAAGGTGGCAGGGAATAAGCCACCAACCGCGCCGTTAACGGTGATCCCCAAAACGCTCTCCCTCCGGAGAATGCGCATACAGGCCGAAAGCAGAAGGCGCTGCATGCTGCACCCTCTTTCGAAGGCATGCTACCGCACACCAAAAAAACAAACGTGCAATATAAAAATAAGGGGATGCCAAAACGGAACACGGTGAAGGAATGGCGGGTAAAAGCCACTCACCGCGCCGTCAGCAGCGAAACCCCCACAACGCTCTCCCTCCGGAGAACGTGCATGCACGCCATCAGTATATGGCGATGCATGCTTCACCCTCTTTCGAGGAAACGCCGCGTGAGAAGCCAGTGTGGTCATACTGTCACGGCTGAGGATGGGGAAAACCCTCAGCCGTGCGATGACAGAGGATGGTAGTCACGACTTGGCCAGAACCACAGAATTAGGGAGCAGGTCACCTCCTATTGCTTCCCTAATCTGACCCTAAATCCTAGCGACATGAGCCGACCTTGAAGGTAGGAGGGCTCATGCTCTGGAACCTCGGGTCCCTACTAGCCCTCCGCAGGTCCCTAAGCTAGGAGCTGGGTAGACTACCTGTTCCTCGTGGACATGGAGAAATAGGAGTCTAAAGATGGCCAAACTATAAAGACAGGAGAAACAGAAACAGTCATTTGGCAATGGCAGGTAAGTGCAACTAGTACTAACACTTACCTGCCACAGACACAGAGCCTGGGACCCAAGTATCAGTGCTGCTGTCCACAAACACAAACGACAGAGCACACACACCACACAGGACACCAGGAAACCATACGCTGTAAAGAATAGACATGACACACAAACACATTCTCATAACATCGTGTATAAACAATACATAACAATTTGTTTATGACCACAAGGGTGGCCCCCATTGGCAGATGGAATTACCAGGAGGTTGTCTCCAGCAAAGCATGGCTGAAGAACCCCCCAGCTTCTGATCTCCAAAGAGGCTTTATAGCCCAAAGTGGCCACACCCACACAGACACACACAGGAGAGGGAATTAATCCTTCCAACACTAACCAGGGAGTGAAACCACTTAAAGGGGAAGTGTCCAAAAGAAGATCACACTGCAGCTGTTACCGCAGGCAACGACATGGGTGGCAACCATGTCCTGGGAGTCAGCCAGAAGGCCGAGACACTGCCACCACATGTACACATCCAAACCAAACGTTGCAACGGGCAGCCACAGTGAAGGGAAGAGTCACAGTGCACACCTAACATAAACTTTGTGCACACCAGACATACAAAGTGCATAACATACACACACACCTAACTGAGAGGTTGCTAGGTGGAACCACATGAACATTGCCACAAGCTGCCTAGCACCAGCTCAGGCTGCTCTACTGCGACAATACAAAATAACTTGTTGCCCGCGGCAACCACAAGTGAGGCAGCACACTAGCGGCCCTCACCTGTGGTTGAACACCCAATAACAAACCGCAGGCAACAGCTTGCGGTTCAGGAGTCACGACCATGATCATGGCCGTGACATTGGCCGAACTTAGTAACATAGTAACATAAGTACATAAGGCTGAAAAAATACATTTGTCCATCCAGCTTGGCCTGTCATCCTGCAAGTTGATCCAGAGAAAGCCAAAAAGAAAAGAAAAAAAACCCTGTGAGGTAGAAGCCAATTTTACCCACTTTAGGGGAATAAAAAATTCCTTCCCGACTCCAATCAGGAAATCAAAATAACTCCTTGGATCAATGACCCCTCTCTAGTAGCTATAGCCAATAATATTATTGCACAGTTGCAACACTTAGAGGCATTGACAATTTGCAAAAGAGTTTGCTTCTCACCGAGCAAGCACTTTTTGGAGTAGATGAGGGGGAGGGTGACAGAGAGGAGGCTGATGAACGTGAGGTAGATAGCTGGGTAACAGTTAGAAAGTGGGGTAGAGGGAAGAGTGCAAGGGAGGCTAGCCCTGACCTGACACACCCCAACAAGTTTGCACGTTTGGCAGATGAGGGGGATGTCAGTCCAGGAATGGCACTGCTGCAGCGGACACTTCCTCTGCCAGTCAGGGGAATGTCAGCTCCAGTAAGCAGGGAACCAGGGGAACAGGGCAGGCTAGACAGGTGCTGGTAGACTCCATTATTAGGAGAACAGATAGGGCAATCTGGCGCTAGAGTTTGACACATCGCGGATCGGGTTGACAGATTACAGGGAGTTGCTGGAGAAGATCCAGCGGTCATGGTCGATATCGGAACCAATGACAAAGTTAGAGGTAGGTGGAGAGTCCTTAAAAATGATTTCAGGGATTTAGGTCAAAAGCTTAGGGCAAAGACCTGAAAGGTAGTATTTTTCAAAATACTGCCTGTACCACGGCCACACAAGAAAGGCAGCGGAAGATTAGGGAGATTAACAAGTGTCTCAAGAACTCGTGCAGGAAGGAGGGGTTTGGGTTCCTGGAGAACTGGACCAACTTCTCTATCGGCTACAGGCTCTATCGTAGAGACAGGCTGCACCTCAATGGGGAAGGGGCAGCTGTGTTGGGGAGAAAGATGGAAAGAAGGTTGGAGTGTTTAAACTAGGGACTGGGGGGAGGGAAATTACATTATAGGAGGAGAAGATAGAGACCGGGGTCAAGGCAGTGGGACTGGGGGAGGAATGGAAGGAGGGAATATAACAGTTCAGAAGGAAAAGTGTAGGGTAAAAAATATACATAAACCTCTCAAATATATGTATACTAATGCCAAAAGTCTGACTAATAAAACTGGAGAACTGGAATTAGTGATTTGCGAGAAGGACTATGATATAGTGGGAATAACGGAAACATGGCTATGACTGGGCAGTTAATTTACAAGGTTACAGTCTGTTAAGAAAGGATCGTCAAAACCGGAGAGGGGGAGGGGTATGCCTTTATGTAAAGTCCTGCCTAAAGCACACACTCTGGGAATATATAAGTGAGGGATATGAACATGTGGAGCCACTGTGGGTAGAGATGCATGGAGCTAAAAACAATAATAAATTACTAATAGGAGTTTACTATAAACCACCTAATATAACAGAGTCCACAGAAAATCTACTACTAAACAATAAAGCCAAGGCAGCAAATCATAATGAGGTGGTTATTATGGGGGAATTCAACTACCCAAATATAGACTGGAAAAACTGAAACTTGTATACCTCATAAAGGAAACAGGTTCTTTGCAATAACCAAAGACAATTACCTCTTGCAACTGGTTCAGAATTCGACTAGAGGGACAACCATACTGGACTTAGTATTAACCAATAGGCCTGACAGAACAACAGATGTGCAGGTTGGGGGACACCTGGGAAATACTGACCATAAAGTAATAACCTTCCAATTATCATTCAAAAGAGAGTTTCTACAGGGAGGAACAAAAATACCAAACTTCAGAAAAGCTAAATTTAGCCAACTAAGAGAGGCCATAGGCCTAACTACCTGAGAGAAAGTCCTCAAACATATAATTTACAAAAGATACAGCCACAAAATGGTATACCTTTAAAGCATCCTAAAATCTCATTGTGAGGGGTACATACCTTATGGGAATAAAAGGTTAAGGAACAAAAAGAAACCAATTTGGAAAAATAGAACTGTAAAGAAAGCAATAAATGACAAAAAGAAGGCATATAAATCACTAAAACAGGAGGGTAGCATGGAAGCACTGAAAAACTATAAGGAAAAAAAATAGAACATGTAAAAAACAAATAAAAGCAGCCAAACTAGAGACCGAGAGATTAATTGCCAAAGAGAGTAAAACTAACCCTAAAATGTTCTTCAATTATATAAATGTTAAAAAGTATAAATCTGATAAATCTGGTCGGCCCTTTAAAGAGAAGCAGGGGGGGGGAGTCGCAGAGAGCGACGAGGAGAAAGCAAACTGTTAAATATTTTTCTCTCCAATGTATTCACTGAGGAAAATAAACTATCAGATTAAAGGCTGAATGTAAAAATAAATTCCCCATTAAAAGTGTCCTGTCTGACCCAGGAAGAAGTACAACAGCGACTTAAAATGATTAAAATAGACAAATCGCTAGGACCAGATGGCATACACTCCCGTATCCTAAGGGAATTAAGTATTGTCATAGCCAAACCCTTATTACTGATATTTGAGGACTCTATACTGACAGGGAATGTCCCACAGGATTGGTGCATAGCAAATGTGGTGCCAATATTATAAAAACAGAGACTGGAAACTATAGGCCGGTAAGTTTTGCATCTCTTGTGGGGAAGGTTTTCTGAGTAATACTATCTTAGAGCATCTCAAGGAAATAAGCAAATAACACCATATCAGCATGGCTTCGTGAGAAAACGGTCATGCCAAACTAATTTAATCAGTTTCTACGAGGAGGTAAGTTCCAGACTTGACAGCGGCAAATCAATGGAAGTCGTATATCTGGACTTCTCCAAAGCATTTGACACTGTACCACATAAAAGGTTAGTATATAAAATGAGAATGCTCGGACTGGGAGAAAATGTCTGTATGTGAGTAAGTAACTGGCTGAGTGATAGAAAACAGAGGGTGGTTATTAACGGTACACACTCAGATTGGGTCACTGTCACTAGTGGGTTATCTCAGGAGTCAGTATTGGGCCCTATTCTCTTCAATATATGTATTAATGATCTTGAAGAAGGCTTGCATAGTAAAATATCAATTTTCGCAGATGACTAGAGATGTCGCAAACATAAAATTTTCCGTTCGCGAATGGAGAACGCAAATTTCTGCAAATGTTCGCGAACGGGCGAACCGCCATTGACTATAATAGGCAGGCAAATTTGAAAACCCACAGGGACTCTTTCTAGCCACAGTAGTAATGGAAAAGTTGTTTCAAGGAGACTAACACCTGGACTGTGGCATGCCGGAGGGGGATCCATGGCAAAACTCCCATGGAAAATTACATAGTTGACGCAGAGTTGGATTTTAATCCATAAAGGGCATAAATCACCTAACAATCCAATTTTTTTTTTTTTAACAACGTGGTTTAAAACATCCAGTGTGTGTATACGATCAGGTATGATGTTGTATCGATCAGGTAGTGTAAGGGTTACGCTCGCTTCACAGACATTGACAGACCAAACTCCCCTTTTAAAGCACCGCAAAAAACTGCAAACAGTCCATTTGCCCAACAGCAAACTATCCATCTGCACAAGGTTGGATACCAAGCTAGCCATGTCCCATTGATGTCATTGAAGGTTTCTTCCTCCACCCAGCCACGTACAACACCAAGGGTCCCCGAAAGGTGAATTTAATAGATTTTTCGAATGGGGAGATGGTTAAAAAAAACGCTGGCTCCTTCCCCTTTGTTTGAATCCACGCCACGGTCACTGCGTCTGCGCCGTGCAATTTACTGTGACACCCGATATGAGTGGTATTTTCTGTAGTACTATTCTCATCAGTTTAATCCCTGTTATGTCCCCTATCCGGGGAAGTGTGTCGAATTGATTAATCATTGTCGAATAGGGATGAGCGAACTCGAACTGTATAGTTCGGGTTCGTACCTAATTTTGGGGTGTCCGTGACACGAACCCGGACATTTTCGTAAAAGTCCGGGTTCGGTGTTCGTCGCTTTCTTGGCGCTTTTATGACGCTTTCTTGGCGCTTTTTGAAAGGCTGCAAAGCAGCCAATCAACAAGCGTCATACTACTTGCCCCAAGAGGCCGTCACAGCCATGCCTACTATTGGCGTGGCTGTGATTGGCCAGAGCACCATGTGACCCAGCCTCTATTTAAGCTGGAGTCACATAGCGCCGCCCGTCACTCTGCTCTGATTAGCGTAGGGAGAGGTTGCGGCTGCGACAGTAGGGCGAGATTAGGCAGATTAACTCCTCCAAAGGACTTGATTAATTGATCGATCTGCAGCTGTGCATCATTGAGCTGCTGAAATTCAATTGCTCACGGTTTTTAGGCTGCCCCGACCGTTTGTCAGTCACTTTTTTCTGGGGTGATCGGCGGCCATTTTGTGTCTTGTGGTGCGCCAGCACAAGCTGCGACCAAGTGCATTTAACCCTCAATGGTGTGGTTGTTTTTTGGCTAAAGCCTACATCAGGGTGAAGCTGTCACACCAAGTGCATTTAACCAGCAATAGTCTGTTTATTTTTTGGCCATATACTACATCAGGGGCAAGCTGCGCCTGTCACCAAGTGCATTTAACCCTCAATGGTGTGGTTGTTTTTTGGCTAAAGCCTACATCAGGGTAAAGCTGTCACACCAAGTGCATTTAACCAGCAATAGTCTGTTTATTTTTTGGCCATATACTATATCAGGGGCAAGCTGCGCCCGTCACCAAGTGCATTTAACCCTCAGTAGTGTGGTTGGTCAAGCTGTCACACCAAGTGCATTTAACCAGCAATAGTCTGTTAATTTTTTGGCCATATACTACATCATGGGCAAGCTGCGCCCGTCACCAAGTGCATTTAACCCTCAGTAGTGTGGTTGGTCAAGCTGTCACACCAAGTGCATTTAACCAGCAATAGTCTGTTCATTTTTTGGCCATATACTACATCAGGGGCAAGCTGCGCCTGTCACCAAGTGCATTTAACCCTCAATGGTGTGGTTGTTTTTTGGCTAAAGCCTACATCAGGGTGAAGCTGTCACACCAAGTGCATTTAACCAGCAATAGTCTGTTAATTTGTTGGCCATATACTACATCAGGGGCAAGCTGCGCCCGTCACCGAGTGCATTTAACCCTAAGTAGTGTCGTTGGTCAAGCTGTCACACCAAGTGCATTTAACCAGCAATAGTCTGTTAATTTTTTGGCCATATACTACATCAGGGGCAAGCTGCGCCCGTCACCAAGTGCATTTAACCCTCAGTAGTGTGGTTGGTCAAGCTGTCACACCAAGTGCATTTAATCAGCAATAGCGTGGTTATTTTTTGGCCATATCCCAGTCTAATTCTGTCACTAAATCCATACCGGTCACCCAGCGCCTAAATACTAGGCCTCAAATTTATATCCCGCTAAATCTGTCGTTACCGCTGTACTGTTGTGGCTGGGAAAGTTATTTAGTGTCCGTCAAAGCACATTTTTTGTTCTGGGTTGAAATACAATTCCCAATTTAGCAATTTCATAATTTAGTGGTTTCTGCTATATCAGAGCTATTTGAAATCTATCCCTAAAAGGGTATATAATATTCAAGGTGCACATAGGGTCATTCAGAATAACTTCACACACACGCTACTGTGCATTTCCAAGTCTAATTCTGTTAGTAAATCCATACCGGTCACCCAGCGCCTAAATACTAGGCCTCAAATTTATATCCCGCTAAATCTGTTGTTACCGCTGTACTGTTGTGGCTGGGCAAGTTATTTAGTGTCCGTCAAAGCACATTTTTTGTTCTGGGTTGAAATACAATTCCCAATTTAGCAATTTCATAATTTAGTGGTTTCTGCTATATCAGAGCTATTTGAAATCTGTCCCTAAAAGGGTATATAATATTCAAGGTGCACATAGGGTCATTCAGAATAACTTCACACACACGCTACTGTGCATTTCCAAGTCTAATTCTGTTAGTAAATCCATACCGGTCACCCAGCGCCTAAATACTAGGCCTCAAATTTATATCCCGCTAAATCTGTCGTTACAGCTGTACTGTTGTGGCTGGGAAAGTTATTTAGTGTCCGTCAAAGCACATTTTTTTGTTCTGGGTTGAAATACAATTCCCAATTTAGCAATTTCATAATTTAGTGGTTTCTGCTATATCAGAGCTATTTGAAATCTGTCCCTAAAAGGGTATATAATATTCAAGGTGCACATAGGGTCATTCAGAATAACTTCACACACACGCTACTGTGCATTTCCAAGTCTAATTCTGTTAGTAAATCCATACCGGTCACCCAGCGCCTAAATACTAGGCCTCAAATTTATATCCCGCTAAATCTGTCGTTACCGCTGTACTGTTGTGGCTGGGAAAGTTATTTAGTGTCCGTCAAAGCACATTTTTTGTTCTGGGTTGAAATACAATTCCCAATTTAGCAATTTCATAATTTAGTGGTTTCTGCTATATCAGGGCTATTTGAAATCTATCCCTAAAAGGGTATATAATATTCAAGGTGCACATAGGGTCATTCAGAATAACTTCACACACACGCTACTGTGCATTTCCAAGTCTAATTCTGTTAGTAAATCCATACCGGTCACCCAGCGCCTAAATACTAGGCCTCAAATGTATATCCCGCTAAATCTGTCGTTACCGCTGTACTGTTGTGGCTGGGAAAGTTATTTAGTGTCCGTCAAAGCACATTTTTTGTTCTGGGTTGAAATACAATTCCCAATTTAGCAATTTCATAATTTAGTGGTTTCTGCTATATCAGGGCTATTTGAAATCTATCCCTAAAAGGGTATATAATATTCAAGGTGCACATAGGGTCATTCAGAATAACTTCACACACACGCTACTGTGCATTTCCAAGTCTAATTCTGTCACTAAATCCATACCGGTCACCCAGCGCCTAAATACTAGGCCTCAAATTTATATCCTGCTAAATCTGTCGTTACCGCTGTACTGTTGTGGCTGGGCAAGTTATTTAGTGTCCGTCAAAGCACATTTTTTGTTCAGAGTTGAAATACAATTCCCAATTTAGCAATTTCATAATTTAGTGGTTTCTGCTATATCAGAGATATTTGAAATCTATCCCTAAAAGGGTATATAATATTCAAGGTGCACATAGGGTCATTCAGAATAACTTCACACACACGCTACTGTGCATTTCCAAGTCTAATTCTGTCAGTAAATCCATACCGGTCACCCAGCGCCTAAATACTAGGCCTCAAATTTATATTCAGCTGAATTTGAATACAATGCATTGGGCCAAATAATATTTTTGTTGTTGTGGTGAACCTGTCATGGTCTTACCTCCTTGCTGTTCCCTTCGTTTGACATGTGCTGGCGGCCATCTTGGTTTCTGGGTTTTCTTGTAGCCTCCCACCCTGCGGCTCCTCCTTCCCACTGGGAGGAGCTGGATGCCCAGCTCATATATATAGGAGGTCTGTGGCTTCAGTTCCTTGCTTGGTCCTCCTGTGTTCACATGCTTCCAAGACTGCTGCTGCTTCTGGTTCCTGATCCTGGCCTCGTCTGACTACCCCGTTGGTTCCTGATTCCGGCTTCGTCTGACTACCCCGTTGGTTCCTGATTCCGGCTTCGTCTGACTACCCCGTTGGTTCCTGATTCCGGCTTCGTCTGACTACCCCGTTGGTTCCTGTTCCTGGCTTCGTCTGACTACCCTTCTGGTTCCTGACCTCTGTCTCCGCAAGACCCTGCTTCGGTTTAGCCATCCGTTCGGACTTTGCTTACGGCTTGCTCTTCAATAAAACCTTCTTATTTTCCACTTATCTCTTGTTGTACGTCTGGTTCATGGTTCCATGACATTAGGACCAAGCCATGAATTCTGACGGTACAGGGCCACCCTCGCTACCTACGCTGGTTGCCAGACTTGATCAGCAGGATCACCTGTTGGGTCGGTTCGCTGTGGCGTTGCAAACCCTGCTTGAACGCACAGCTCATTTAGCTTCCGTTGCCGATGGGTCGGTTGTCGCTCCTGGGCCCGCTCCTACTGCCGCTCCGGTTGTTGAGCCAGAGTCTACCCTGACACCTGTTGCTGCGCCTGTGGTGTTTCAGGGTATGACCGGTTCTGCCCCCCTTCCACAGCGCTTTGGGGGAGAGCCAACTCAGTGCCGAGGTTTCCTTAACCAGGTGGGCATTTACTTCGAGTTGCTGCCACATGCCTTTCCTACTGAGAGATCAAGGGTGGGCTTCTTGATCTCGCTGCTCTCGGACAAGGCCTTGGCCTGGGCCAGCCCTTTATGGGAGAACAACAATCCGGTGGTTGCCGAGTTTTCCGGTTTTGTTGCTTCTCTTCGGAAGGTATTCGATGTGCCGGCTCGTGCTGCCTCTGCTGCGAAGCTCCTTATGTCCATCAGACAGGGTTCACGATCCGTAGCTGAATACGCCATTGAGTTTCGTACCCTGGCAGCAGAGGTGGGCTGGAATAATGAGGCTCTGGTCGCTGCTTTCTCTCATGGTCTCTCGGATGCCTTGAAGGATGAGGTTGCAGCTAAGGACCTACCAGTGGAGCTCGAGTCTCTTATTTCTTTCCTGATTTTGATTGACACCAGACTCAGGGAGAGACCTTCCTTTAAGGAGAGCCTGCGGAGGTCTCCTAACAGATTGGCGCCTACGTTTGCTGTCCCACCCGTGCCTCCCTCTCCTCCCACGCCTCCTGGGGATGACTTGTCTGGGGGTGAACCCATGCAGCTGGGGTTTGCTCGCCTGTCTGAGGGGGAGAGGGTACTCCGGAGACGCGAGGGCCGATGCATGTACTGTGGTCTCGGTGGGCATTTTCGGTTGGCATGTCCGAACCGTCCGGGAGAACGCTCGCACCTGAGGTCCTGTCGGGGGCAGATCTTGGGTGGAGTCTCCTCGTCCCCGGTTTCCCGTGTTGACAAACCACTGATCACGGTTGTCCTCTCCTGGGTCGGGGGCTCGGTGACGACCCAGGCGTTGGTGGACTCTGGTGCTGGTGGTTTGTTCATTGATAGAGTGTTCGTTGCCGCCAATTCCATTCCTCTGCAGCCTCGAGGTTCCCCACTGGCTCTTGAGGCGATAGACGGCAGACCCCTTCTGCCGCCACACGTGACTCATGAGACCCTTCCAGTGGGGATAGCCATTGGTGCCGTTCACAGAGAGTCGGTCTGTCTCCAGGTTATTTCGTCTCCACACTACTCGGTGGTCTTGGGGTACCCCTGGCTCCAGAAGCATAATCCGACTTTCGATTGGAGATCGGTCGAGATCCTCTCGTGGTCACCGCAGTGTGGGGCTAGTTGCATCCATGGGCCTGTCAAGTTGCTGTGTACTTCCTCGGACTCTCTGTTGCCTCCTGAATACGAAGAGTACCGGGATGTATTCGATAAGGTGCGCGCGGTTGCCCTACCTCCGCACCGCCCATACGATTGTGCCATAGAGTTACAATCCGGTGCCGTTCCTCCTCGTGGCAAAGTCTATCCACTGTCGGTAGCGGAGAATGAGGCCATGGAGGAGTACGTGAGGGAGGCGCTTTCACGCGGACACATTCGCAAATCCTCGTCCCCGGCAGGGGCTGGATTTTTCTTTGTGAAAAAGAAGGGCGGCGAGTTGAGGCCTTGCATCAATTACAGGGGTCTCAATCGCATCACGATCAAGAACGCTTACCCGATACCCTTGATTTCCGAGCTGTTCGATCGCCTCAAAGGGGCCACGGTCTTTACCAAACTCGACCTGAGGGCGGCATATAACCTGGTAAGGATCAAGGCGGGCGATGAGTGGAAGACCGCGTTTAACACCAGGACCGGTCATTATGAATCCTTGGTTATGCCCTTTGGGTTGTGCAATGCGCCCGCAGTCTTCCAGGAATTCATCAACGATGTTTTCCGTGACCTGTTGCAGCAGTGTGTGGTGGTCTATTTGGATGACATCTTGGTATATTCTGCATCCATGGAGGCCCACATTCTGGATGTCAGACGAGTGTTGCAACGCTTACGAGAGAACAAGCTGTTCGGTAAGCTTGAGAAATGCGAATTTCACCGATCCCAGGTAACCTTCTTAGGTTACATCATTTCCGCTGAGGGGTTCTCCATGGATCCTGAGAAGGTTTCGGCTGTCTTACAGTGGCCCCAGCCCAGTGGGCTTCGTGCCCTGCAGCGCTTTTTGGGCTTCGCCAATTATTATCGGAAGTTCATCAGGGACTTTTCCATGCTAGCCAAGCCTCTCACGGATCTGACCAGGAAGGGCAGTAATCCTCAGGTCTGGCCGCTCGAGGCCATCCGAGCTTTTGAGGCTCTAAAGTCCGCCTTTGTGTCGGCTCCGATTCTGTCGCATCCCAACCCTGGGTTGCCTTTTGTCCTCGAGGTGGACGCGTCTGAGACGGGAGTAGGCGCCCTCCTGTCTCAGCGTAGAACACCAGAGGGTCCTCTGCTTCCTTGTGGGTTTTACTCCCGGAAACTGTCTTCCGCGGAGTGCAACTATCAGATTGGTGACAGGGAGTTATTGGCCATCGTGCAGGCCCTTAAAGAATGGAGGCACTTGCTCGAGGGCTCGGTGGTTCCGGTTCTCATCCTGACGGACCACAAGAATCTGACCTACCTCTCTGAGGCCAAGAGATTGACACCACGTCAGGCCAGATGGGCTCTGTTCTTGTCAC
Source organism: Bufo gargarizans (assembly GCF_014858855.1). Taxonomy (NCBI): domain Eukaryota; kingdom Metazoa; phylum Chordata; class Amphibia; order Anura; family Bufonidae; genus Bufo; species Bufo gargarizans. Next base: position 404,707,637 of record NC_058082.1, on the reverse strand, counting down.
GTTTTAATTACGTGGTCTCCTACCTACCCGGCTCCAAGAACATCAGAGCGGATGCCTTATCACGGCAGTACTCCGAGCTGTCCGGGGAGGAGTCGATTCCGACTACGGTCATACCCCCGAATCAGATCCTGGCCGCTATTCGCACCAGCCTGACTTCTCCTCTGGGTGAGCAGATTTTGGCGGCTCAATCTGGTGCTCCCTCTGGGAGACCCAACGGCAGATGTTTTGTGCCTGAGGAGTTGCGCACTCGGTTGTTGCGAACCTACCATAACTCCAAGGCCGCGGGGCACCCTGGAAAGAATCAGCTGTCCTGGGCGGTTTCACGTCTGTTCTGGTGGCCTTCTCTACGTTCCGACATCGCCGCATATGTAGCGGCATGCTCCGTTTGTGCCCAGAGTAAGTCCCCTCGGCACCTTCCGTTGGGCCTTTTGCAACCCATAGCCACCGGGGAGCGTCCATGGTCACACCTGGGGATGGATTTCATTGTGGACCTCCCTGCATCCCGAGGCCATACGGTCATTCTCATGATTGTGGATCGGTTTTCCAAAATGTGCCACTGTGTTCCTCTCAAGAAGTTACCCTCTGCACAAGAGTTGGCCTCGATTTTTGCCAGGGAGGTCTTCCGGTTGCACGGTTTGCCCAAGGAGATTGTGTCGGATCGGGGGAGTCAGTTTGTGTCCAGGTTCTGGCGCGCCTTTTGCTCCCAGTTGGGGATTCATCTCTCTTTCTCCTCGGCCTACCACCCTCAGTCCAATGGGGCCGCAGAACGATCCAATCAGGCCTTGGAGCAATTCCTTCGTTGCTATGTCTCCGATCACCAAGACAATTGGGTTGACCTCCTGCCTTGGGCTGAGTTTGCCAGGAACACGGCGGTGAACTCTTCCTCTGGGACGTCTCCCTTCATGGCTAATTATGGGTTCCAACCTGCCGTGTTACCGGAGGTATTCTCTCCCCAGGATATTCCGGCTGTGGAGGATCACCTTTCCGTCCTACGTGCTTCTTGGGTACGGATCCAGAGGTCCCTTGAGGTCTCTGCGCAGCGCCAGAAACTCCAGGCTGATCGCAGACGAGCGCCCGCTCCTTCCTACCAGGTCGGAGACCGCGTATGGTTGTCCACCCGCAACCTCAACCTTCGAGTGCCCACTCCCAAGCTGGCGCCTCGCTTTGTTGGTCCCTTCCGAGTGCTTCGCAGGGTAAACCCGGTAGCCTATGCCCTTGCGCTTCCTCCTGGCATGCGGATCTCCAACGTGTTTCATGTCTCCCTGTTGAAGCCACTGGTGTGTAATCGTTTCACTTCCTCGATTCCTCGGCCTCGTCCGGTCCAAGTGGGCAATCGTGAGGAGTATGAGGTGAGCAATATCCTGGACTCACGCCTGGTCCGCGGCCGGGTGCAGTTTTTGGTCCATTGGCGTGGTTATGGTCCAGAGGAGCGTTCCTGGGTTCCCTCCGCAGATGTCCATGCTCCTGTCTTGCTCCGAGCCTTCCACGCACGCTTCCCTCAGAAACCGTTCCTTACTCCGCGGAGGAGGGGCCCTTGAGGGGGAGGTACTGTCATGGTCTTACCTCCTTGCTGTTCCCTTCGTTTGACATGTGCTGGCGGCCATCTTGGTTTCTGGGTTTTCTTGTAGCCTCCCACCCTGCGGCTCCTCCTTCCCACTGGGAGGAGCTGGATGCCCAGCTCATATATATAGGAGGTCTGTGGCTTCAGTTCCTTGCTTGGTCCTCCTGTGTTCACATGCTTCCAAGACTGCTGCTGCTTCTGGTTCCTGATCCTGGCCTCGTCTGACTACCCCGTTGGTTCCTGATTCCGGCTTCGTCTGACTACCCCGTTGGTTCCTGATTCCGGCTTCGTCTGACTACCCCGTTGGTTCCTGATTCCGGCTTCGTCTGACTACCCCGTTGGTTCCTGTTCCTGGCTTCGTCTGACTACCCTTCTGGTTCCTGACCTCTGTCTCCGCAAGACCCTGCTTCGGTTTAGCCATCCGTTCGGACTTTGCTTACGGCTTGCTCTTCAATAAAACCTTCTTATTTTCCACTTATCTCTTGTTGTACGTCTGGTTCATGGTTCCATGACAGAACCATAACAATGACGAAAACATCTAGTAAGGGACGCGGACGTGGACATGGTCGTGGTGGTGTTAGTGGACCCTCTGGTGCTGGGAGAGGACGTGGCCGTTCTGCCACATCCACACGTCCTAGTGTACCAACTACCTCAGGTCCCAGTAGCCGCCAGAATTTACAGCGATATATGGTGGGGCCCAATGCCGTTCTAAGGATGGTAAGGCCTGAGCAGGTACAGGCATTAGTCAATTGGGTGGCCGACAGTGGATCCAGCACGTTCACATTATCTCCCACCCAGTCTTCTGCAGAAAGCGCACAGATGGCGCCTGAAAACCAACCCCATTAGTCTGTCACATCACCCCCATGCATATCAGGGAAACTGTCTGAGCCTCAAGTTATGCAGCAGTCTCTTATGCTGTTTGAAGACTCTGCTGGCAGGGTTTCCCAAGGGCATCCACCTAGCCCTTCCCCAGCGGTGGAAGACATAGACTGCACTGACGCACAACCACTTATGTTTCCTGATGATGAGGACATGGGAATACCACCTCAGCATGTCTCTGATGATGACGAAACACAGGTGCCAACTGCTGCGTCTTTCCGCAGTGTGCAGACTGAACAGGAGGTCAGGGATCAAGACTGGGTGGAAGACGATGCAGGGGACGATGAGGTCCTAGACCCCACATGGAATGAAGGTTGTGCCACTGACTTTCACAGTTCCGAGGAAGAGGCAGTGGTGAGACCGAGCCAACAGCGTAGCAAAAGAGGGAGCAGTGGGCAAAAGCAGAACACCCGCCGCCAAGAGACTCCGCCTGCTACTGACCGCCTCCATCTGGGACCGAGCACCCCAAAGGCAGCTTCAAGGAGTTCCCTGGCATGGCACTTCTTCAAACAATGTGCTGACGACAAGACCCGAGTGGTTTGCACGCTGTGCCATCAGAGCCTGAAGCGAGGCCTTAACGTTCTGAACCTGAGCACAACCTGCATGACCAGGCACCTGCATGCAAAGCATGAACTGCAGTGGAGTAAACACCTTAAAACCAAGGAAGTCACTCAGGCTCCCCCTGCTACCTCTTCTGCTGCTGCCGCCTCGGCCTATTCTGCTGCTGCCGCCTCGGCCTCTTCCTCCGCCTCTGGAGGAACGTTGGCACCTGCCGCCCAGCAAACAGGGGATGTACCACCAACACCACCACCACCTCCGTCACCAAGTGTCTCAACCATGTCACACGGCAGCGTTCAGCTCTCCATCTCACAAACATTTGAGAGAAAGCGTAAATTCCCACCTAGCCACCCTCGATCCCTGGCCCTGAATGCCAGCATTTCTAAACTACTGGCCTATGAAATGCTGTCATTTAGGCTGGTGGACACAGACAGCTTCAAACAGCTCATGTCGCTTGCTGTCCCACAGTATGTTGTTCCCAGCCGCCACTACTTTTCCAAGAGAGCCGTGCCTTCCCTGCACAACCAAGTATCCGATAAAATCAAGTGTGCACTGCGCAACGCCATCTGTAGCAAGGTACACCTAACCACAGATACGTGGACCAGTAAGCACGGCCAGGGACGCTATATCTCCCTAACTGCACACTGGGTAAATGTAGTGGCAGCTGGGCCCCAGGCGGAGAGCTGTTTAGCGCAAGTTCTTCCGCCGCCAAGGATCGCAGGGCAACATTCTTTGCCTCCTGTTGCCACCTCCTCCTTCTCGGCTTCCTCCTTCTCTTCTTCCACCTGCTCATCCAGTCAGCCACACACCTTCACCACCAACTTCAGCACAGCCCTGGGTAAACGTCAGCAGGCAATTCTGAAACTCATATGTTTGGGGGACAGGCCCCACACCGCACAGGAGTTGTGGCGGGGTATAGAACAACAGACCGACGAGTGGTTGCTGCCGGTGAGCCTCAAGCCCGGCCTGGTGGTGTGTGATAATGGGCGAAATCTCGTTGCAGCTCTGGGACTAGCCAATTTGACGCACATCCCTTGCTTGGCGCATGTGCTGAATTTGGTGGTGCAGAAGTTCATTCACAACTACCCCGACATGTCAGAGCTGCTGCATAAAGTGCGGGCCGTCTGTTCGCGCTTCTGGCGTTCACATCCTGCTGCTGCTCGCCTATCTGCGCTACAGCGTAACTTCGGCCTTCCCGCTCACCGCCTCATATGCGACGTGCCCACCAGGTGGAACTCCACCTTGCACATGCTGGACAGACTGTGCGAGCAGCAGCAGGCCATAGTGGAGTTTCAGCTGCAGCACGCACGGGTCAGTCGCACTACAGAACAGCACCACTTCACCACCAATGACTGGGCCTCCATGCGAGACCTGTGTGCCCTGTTGCGCTGTTTCGAGTACTCCACCAACATGGCCAGTGGCGATGATGTTATCAGCGTTACAATACCACTTCTATGTCTCCTTGAGAAAACACTTAGGGCGATGATGGAAGAGGAGGTGGCCCAGGAGGAGGAAGAGGGGTCATTTTTAGCACTTTCACGCCAGTCTCTTCGAAGTGACTCAGAGGGAGGTTTTTGGCAACAGCAGAGGCCAGGTACAAATGTGGCCAGCCAGGGCCCATTACTGGAGGACGAGGAGGACGAGGACGAGGAGGAGGTGGAGGAGGATGAGGATGAAGCATGGTCACAGTGGGATGGCACCCAAAGCAGCTCGGGTCCATCACTGGTGCGTGGCTGGGGGGAAAGGCAGGACGATGACGATACGCCTCCCACAGAGGACAGCTTGTCCTTACCCCTGGGCAGCCTGGCACACATGAGCGACTACATGCTGCAGTGCCTGCGCAACGACAGCAGAGTTGCCCACATTTTAACCTGTGCGGACTACTGGGTTGCCACCCTGCTGGATCCACGCTACAAAGACAATGTGCCCACCTTACTTCCTGCACTGGAGCGTGATAGGAAGATGCGCGAGTACAAGCGCACGTTGGTAGACGCGCTACTGAGAGCATTCCCAAAAGTCACAGGGGAACAAGTGGAAGCCCAAGGCCAAGGCAGAGGAGATGCAAGAAGTCGCCAAGGCAGCTGTGTCACGGCCAGCTCCTCTGAGGGCAGGGTTAGCATGGCAGAGATGTGGAAAACTTTTGTCAACACGCCACAGCTAACTGCACCACCACCTGATACGCAACGTGTTAGCAGGAGGCAACATTTCACTAACATGGTGGAACAGTACGTGTGCACACCCCTCCACGTACTGACTGATGGTTCGGCCCCATTCAACTTCTGGGTCTCTAAATTGTCCACGTGGCCAGAGCTAGCCTTTTATGCCTTGGAGGTGCTGGCCTGCCCGGCGGCCAGCGTTTTGTCTGAACGTGTATTCAGCACGGCAGGGGGCGTCATTACAGACAAACGCAGCCGTCTGTCTACAGCCAATGTGGACAAGCTGACGTTCATAAAAATGAACCAGGCATGGATCCCACAGGACCTGTCCGTCCCTTGTCCAGATTAGACATTAACTGCCTCCCCTTAACCATATATTATTGGACTCCAGGGCACTTCCTCATTCAATCCTATTTTTATTTTCATTTTACCATTATATTGCGAGGCTACCCAAAGTTGAATGAACCTCTCCTCTGTCTGGGTGCCGGGGCCTAAATATATGCCAATATACTGTTCCAATGTTGGGTGACGTGAAGCCTGATTCTCTGCTATGACATGCAGACTAATTCTCTGCTGACATGAAGACAGATTCTCTGTTACGGGACCTCTCTCCTCTGCCTGGGTGCTGGGCCTAAATATCTGACAATGGACTGTTGCAGTGGTGGCTGACGTGAAGCCTGATTTTCTGCTATGACATGCAGACTGATTCTCTGCTGACATAAAGCCAGATCCTCTGTTACGGGACCTCTCTCCTCTGCCTGGGTGCTGGGCCTAAATTTATGAAAATGGACTCTTACAGTGCTGGGTGACGTGAAGCCTGATTTTCTGCTATGACATGCAGACGGATTCTCTGCTGACATGAAGCCAGATCCTCTGTTACGGGACCTCTCTCCTCTGCCTGGGTGCTGGGCCTAAATATCTGACAATGGACTGTTGCAGTGGTGGCTGACGTGAAGCCTGATTTTCTGCTATGACATGCAGACTGATTCTCTGCTGACATGAAGCCAGATCCTCTGTTACGGGACCTCTCTCCTCTACCTGTGTGCTGGGCCTAAATATATGCCAATGGACTGTTGCAGTGGTGGCTGACATGAAGCCTCATTCTCTGCTATGACATGCAGACTGATTCTCTGCTGACATGAAGCCAGATTGTCTGTTACGGGACCTCTCTCCTCTGCCTGGGTGCTGGGCCTAAATTTATGAAAATGGACTCTTACAGTGGTGGCTGACGTGAAGCCTGATTCTCTGCTTTGACATGAAGACTGATTCTCTGCTATGACATGAAGACTGATTCTCTGCTATGACATGAAGACTGATTCTCTGCTGACATGAAGCCAGATCCTCTGTTTCGGGACCTCTCTCCTCTGCCTGTGTGCTGGGCCTAAATATATGCCAATGGACTGTTGCAGTGGTGGCTGACGTGAAGCCTCATTCTCTGCTATGAAATGCAGACTGATTCTCTGCTGACATGAAGCCAGATCCTCTGTTACGGGACCTCTCTCCTCTGCCTGTGTGCTGGGCCTAAATATCTGACAATGGACTGTTGCAGTGGTGGCTGACGTGAAGCCTGATTTTCTGCTATGACATGCAGACTGATTTTCTGCTGACATTAAGCCAGATCCTCTGTTACGGGACCTCTCTCCTCTGCCTGGGTGCTGGGCCTAAATTTATGAAAATGGACTCTTACAGTGCTGGGTGACGTGAAGCCTGATTTTCTGCTATGACATGCAGACTGATTCTCTGCTGACATGAAGCCAGATCCTCTGTTACGGGACCTCTCTCCTCTGCCTGGGTGCTGGGCCTAAATATCTGACAATGGACTGTTGCAGTGGTGGCTGACGTGAAGCCTGATTTTCTGCTATGACATGCAGACTGATTCTCTGCTGACATGAAGCCAGATCCTCTGTTACGGGACCTCTCTCCTCTGCCTGTGTGCTGGGCCTAAATATATGCCAATGGACTGTTGCAGTGGTGGCTGACGTGAAGCCTCATTCTCTGCTATGACATGCAGACTGATTCTCTGCTGACATGAAGCCAGATCCTCTGTTATGGGACCTCTCTCCTCTGCCTGGGTGCTGGGCCTAAATTTATGAAAATGGACTCTTACAGTGCTGGGTGACGTGAAGCCTGATTTTCTGCTATGACATGCAGACTGATTCTCTGCTGACATGAAGCCAGATCCTCTGTTACGGGACCTCTCTCCTCTGCCTGGGTGCTGGGCCTAAATATCTGACAATGGACTGTTGCAGTGGTGGCTGACGTGAAGCCTGATTTTCTGCTATGACATGCAGACTGATTCTCTGCTGACATGAAGCCAGATTGTCTGTTACGGGACCTCTCTCCTCTGCCTGGGTGCTGGGCCTAAATTTATGAAAATGGACTCTTACAGTGGTGGGTGACGTGAAGCCTGATTCTCTGCTTTGACATGAAGACTGATTCTCTGCTATGACATGAAGACTGATTCTCTGCTGACATGAAGCCAGATTGTCTGTTACGGGACCTCTCTCCTCTGCCTGGGTGCTGGGCCTAAATTTATGACAATGGACTGTTGCAGTGGTGGCTGACGTGAAGCCTGATTCTCTGCTATGACATGCAGACTAATTCTCTGCTGACATGAAGCCAGATTGTCTGTTACGGGACCTCTCTCCTCTGCCTGGGTGCTGGGCCTAAATTTATGACAATGGACTGTTGCAGTGGTGGCTGACGTGAAGCCTGATTCTCTGCTATGACATGCAGACTGATTCTCTGCTGACATGAAGCCAGATTGTCTGTTACGGGACCTCTCTCCTCTGCCTGGGTGCTGGGCCTAAATTTATAAAAATGGACTCTTACAGTGGTGGGTGACGTGAAGCCTGATTCTCTGCTATGATATGAAGACTGATTCTCTGCTGACATGAAGCCAGATTGTCTGTTACGGGACCTCTCTCCTCTGCCTGGGTGCTGGGCCTAAATATCTGACAATGGACTGTTGCAGTGGTAGCTGACGTGAAGACTGATTCTCTGCTATGACATGAAGACTAATTCTCTGCTGACATGAAGCCAGATTGTCTGTTACGGGACCTCTCTCCTCTGCCTGGGTGCTGGGCCTAAATTTATGACAATGGACTGTTGCAGTGGTGGCTGACGTGAAGCCTGATTCTCTGCTATGACATGCAGACTGATTCTCTGCTGACATGAAGACAGATTCTCTGTTACGGGACCTCTCTCCTCTGCCTGGGTGCCGGGGCCTAAATATCTGAGAATGGTCTGTTCCAGTGGTGGGTGACGTGAAGCCAGATTCTCTGCTATGGGACCTCTGTCCAATTGATTTTGGTTAATTTTTATTTATTTCATTTTTATTTTAATTCATTTCCCTATCCAAATTTGTTTGCAGGGGATTTACCTACATGTTGCTGCCTTTTGCAGCCCTCTAGCCCTTTCCTGGGCTGTTTTACAGCCTTTTTAGTGCCGAAAAGTTCGGGTCCCCATTGACTTCAATGGGGTTCGGGTTCGGGACGAAGTTCGGATCGGGTTCGGATCCCGAACCCGAACATTTTCGGGAAGTTCGGCCGAACTTCTCGAACCCGAACATCCAGGTGTCCGCTCAACTCTATTGTCGAATTAACGACATCCTGAAATAATTTTATTCTGAGGTCTGTAGTTGCTTTGTATTGGAATTGATGGGGATTTTTAAAATTGTCTGCATTATTTCTAATAAACTATTAAGAGACTTTATTATGATTTTTTTTTATTTTATGTATTAAAAACCCACACAACTTAAAAAAAATAAAAATAATAATAATGATTTTTCTATGAAAAATTATCCAGCCGATCGCTTTTAGTCTGATCATAATGAAGCAACGGCCTTATCTGTGGTGTGGCAACATTGCCAACACACTCATAGAGGTGACGATCGCTTCATTGTGATATGCAAGCCCCTTCACCACAACAAGGTACCGATCACGAAGGGTAATTGACACATGTATGTGCCTTTTTTTGTTTTGTTTTTGCAGCCACAGTGCAGCACTAGAGGCCAGAAAAATTAGGCATGTACACATGCCTGAAAAATCAGGTATTGTTGCAGCCGCTGCTGTGGCAGCGGACGGAAAAATGTATGTTTTCCAGGCAGAAAGGTGACTAAAACATTGCGGCTTGAACCCTAGTTGGTGGCGGAGAATTCACGAAAGTCATCCGGTATGCAGACATTAAATACAGCAGCTTGGGGACCATTTTGAGGCCAAGGCATCAGGCCTTTTGTTAGTCAAACGTATCACCCACTGTCAGTCCCTTCGGGATCCATGCCTCATTCATCTGAATGAAGGTGAGGTAATCAACACTTTTTTGACCGAGGCGACTTCTTTTGTCAGTGACAATGCCTCCTGCTGCACTGAAGGTCCTTTCTGACAGGACACTTGAAGCGGGGCAGGCCAGAAGTTCTATCGCAAACTGGGATAGTTCAGGCCACAGGTCAAGCCTGCACACCCAGTAGTCAAGGGGTTCATCGCTCCTCAGAGTGTCGATATCTGCAGTTAAGGCGAGGTAGTCTGCTACCTGTCGGTCGAGTCGTTCTCCAAGGCTGGATCCCGAAGGGCTGTGGCGATGTGTAGGACTGAAAAATGTCGGGTTGTAATAATTCAATTAAGAATTATTAATTATGGTCATAAAAATAATTAACCATAAAAAATAAAATTTATAAAATTTGTCATAAATTCTTAAAATCATGACCTGGTGAATTGTAGACAACCTAATTGATACAATTCACATCTGAGTCCAACTATTTCCTCAGATAAATAAGTTCTTTTTGACGTGAGATGACGTTAATGATAAAACATGTAATTCTACATTACACAATAATACAAAGGTATTATAAAAATATGCAGATTTATTGGATACAAGGTTATAAACATATATAAGTAAATAAACACAATGATACATGCAAATGGATATATATAGCGTTAATATAAAGCATTACAAGCTTAACAATACATGTGAGCGGAAATAACTTGTCACATTATAACCAAGCTAATATTAGGTTAGGATATCAAATAGGAACATAATTTATATACATTACTTCTGTTCAGAGAAAGCCTCATGATATCAGGACGGGCATGTCTAATCCTAGACATCAATATAGAATGCTAAATACATTCTGCCCCCCTCTAACCAACTACACGTCACATGACTTCAGGCATGGGCAAATCCATCCAAGGATATAACTTAGAAGAAATAACTGTATCCTTCCACCCCATCCTGGACTATTTTCATACATATAACTTTGGTAAGACCATTAAGACAAATAAAAGGGATTTAGGATCTTTGTTAGACCATATCTTAAATGGGAAGGACTTGAAATAAGTCTTTCCTGTGGGAATCCATCACTTAGCTTGGCGAAGAATGTTCTATCTATATCTAAGCAATTATTTAATGCTTTGCTAGATTATGAGTCTTGATTCTTCTGCAGGTAGAATGAAGTCTCACAATATCCTAAAACTACATCTCAATATGGAGATGATCAATTAATTAATGTATTTATTCGCCAATCTAGATGGTATAATTTCACCCACACTATAAAATTAGTCTTAATAAAATGAAATATAATTTTCTGTGTCTCTTACCAAGTCCTAGTAGAAATCTCACTTCTGCTCCTAGGAAAGCTGGGTGGTCCATCATAGCGCAGCTAACCATGGCTTTCATCCTGATAGACCCCTTTAGAGAGCTCAACTTCTCCTCTCTCCTCTCCTCTTTCTCGTGTCTCCTTTTCTCCCCCCTGTGTATGGTTTATGATCACAAACTTATCAGTTAGACACACCTTCCTAATTTGGAGCTTTCCAATCATTGTCGGATGGGTGTGACCATTGATAAGAAATGACATCATAACCTTACCCAGAATGCACTTTTGCTACTGTTGTAATGTCACCTACTGATACCTAGGTGGCACTGCTGTGTAAGCTATTTGCATCATAGTATAAAGGGTTAACTTCTATAAGTCTGAATAAAGGTATAATATACATTTTGACCTTAAAAGCTTTAATTCAAGGCTATAGGGATTAGATTTGACACTTGTAGCAATTAGAGACAGACCTCTAGGCGTCTCTCTGAATGTTTCTCACACTGTTTATTTGTGTATCGTAAATAACTTCAATGGCTTTGTTTACTCAGGGATATCAGTACCTCCTCTCATACCAAAGAGGTGAATAATTGTTACAAAACACACATCTTCACAGACACTTTTTTAGAGACAAAGATTCTCCTAATGAGAAATATATATAATATACTGGATACATGTCTTAATCACATATAACAGTATAATATATATTATATGTTCTACTGATTGTCTTATGCTAAGGACTAAGGCTCATTAAATGGATACATGAATATTATATATTTGCTTCATTGATAAATGCCTAATTGTATAGGTAATTATCACCAGCTGCATAGAGCTTATCTTTAACTCACGTCATAAATTTATAAGTAGACAAAGAGGCCTCTTCTCAGACTGGTACATTCATGAGAAGAATAACACTAAAAAGTAGAAACCTTCATGTGACCTTATTGTGGCCTTCTCAAGACATACAAAATTGTAACTATAGTCGAGCATGGCTCTTAAAGGGAATGAACATTCATCTTGACTAAAATAATTGGATATCAATGCATTTACCTATGAAAAGGCACAGCAAATCCCCCCTTTTCAGCATATTCATTTTCGTTTGTAGAAGGTTGAATAAGCTGAAATGCAATAAATGGCTTTTCATATGTCTTCTTCTAAAGATTGGGGAACGCAAGTTTTACCTTGGAATAAATGTATCACAATTTTGTGTGTACTTTTACGACAGAAATCTAACGCACAAACTTTATGATTAGTTAAACTACAAGTAGGTTACGTTCCTTGCCTTATTGATAAACACGTTGGTTCATAGAACGCATATTATACAATTGTTTTGTTTTTTTCTTTTATGATCACTGTAGAGAGAAAGACGTTTCGGTCATTTTCTGGACTTTCTGGAAACGTGTCTCTAGTTAAGATCTTCCTTTGGTCCTCTAACTTAATAATGTTGCTGCTAAAATGAAAAATTGGAAGTAATATCTTCCTGGCTTGTCAGCAACTTGGCAACTCGATTTAGTGAGCGGTGCTTGGCATCATATCTTCATGTCTGCGATCTCGAATACTTTGTCATGTTGCATTGGTGTGATGTACTTTTGCAGCGGCTGTCGAATCTCCTCGGGCTCTGCCCACTTGTCCCTCCTGGATACATCTTGGATACATCTGGGTTGGCTCCGACTGGACGTCTCTTGCGTCTCGGATAGCCTTGACCTCAGGTTCTCTTGGTTCCGGATACAAAGACTTTTAGGATTCCGCCATCTGTCCTTCCATCAACACGTGATCCCATCTCGGGCCATCATCTAAACTTAAGAAAACAACAGACAGTATGAGCAACAACACAGCAAAACTTTATCAAACAGATACCTGCCTATTTTAGGCCTTTGACTTAAGTCATACTTTAGCCAGCAGCTAGTTGAGGATTTTTTTTTTTTTTTTACAGACAAAATATATATGTAATTTATTAATACAATTTATAGTGCAAAATAATATATATAATAAAATTGGCGATAATAAAATTCAATCAATGATATGCAACATAGTGACAAAGACAAAAATAATTGAGAATATATATATGCACAATTATGCCTTCTTCTAATAATACCCCTCAATTATATTTAAAATCAATTTAATACTTGATTTCTCTCAGCCGACAAATGTCCGATTAAACCTAAATCTGGTTTATCTTTTATCTATATAAATATATATATATTATCAACCATACTGGTCTAGAACTGAATTCAGTTCCTTGGAGATAATACCGTGTTTTCACTAGTATATTTTCAATCTCCCTGTATTGGATTAATTTTTAGGATGATGCTGCAGGTACACCCCAATCTTATTCCAAAACAGATACTATACACAAAGTATGGTTAATTGAATATATATATAGATATGTATTATATTAATTACTTATCCTATAAAATATAGGTAAGGTTATACTATACCAAAATGTCAGCTAGCAGAAATCAGTTTCAATGGTTCTAAGATGGCTGCCTCCAATGACTGAAAAGGTGGTCAGGGCTGGATCTGGTCTTTTGATGATGTTCAGAGGGAGAGCTAGATAGCTCTAGAGATCGACCCTTTCTGTCAGCCCATACCATCTTTTTATCCTATCTTAGAAAGGGCTTGGCCAAGTTTTATCATTAACTAGTGACCTCACTTTATAATCAATATAACCTCCCTCTAGTATTTTACCCTAACACTAGATGGCACTAGTATTCCATACAAAAATTTAATCACTCGCTTATTTCTCTTATCTAATATACTAGCAATAAATGTTATCTAAGGTTTCAGACAAAACCTTGAGAAGATCTTGAATAGACAATGGCTTTTATACTTCGTCAACCACCTGGTTCATCCTTAAATCTTTTGACCAGACCTAATTAAATCAAGATACACAGGGCTATCTCTATTCATTGTTCTTGGAAGCGACAGGGTTTGTTCATGATCACCTGTGTCCACATTTCTCCATTCAAGAAAATCTCAAGGAAAGAAATAATTAATTTGTGTGTTACACTGAGAGAGATTCTAAAAATGACCTCGTTTCTACTCTTAATACTGAACATAGCTATAAGGACCATACTCTTATATATATACTATATATTCAGCACACCTATTAAAATTGATAATATAAAATCAATCTACTCCTACATTGATTAATATAAAAACCACAAAGAAAGATTAGAGTCTTTCTATTCACTAAAATCATCAGAACTCAAATACATTGTCTTATCTAGGCAATTACATTTCATTAGACCTTGGGACATCTCCTTCTCACAAAACAGACTTAGGTAAACGCTTTGGTATATATCGTAAACCTTAGGTTAGCAATTTCAGAGTAAAAAAAAAATCCTGAATTCACTCTGCCTTAAAATAAGACAAAATGGTTGTCCCTTAGGCTCATGTCCATACTCTTATATAGGCCTTATACTTATGGACTTTATTGTTACCCAAAAGTTCTGACAAAAAGCTCTGCATGTCCTCCATCAACAACACATCTGTAAAGCGTCCTGTCCTTGCCGCCGTGGTCATGGTAGGTGGAGGATTTCTTTCTCCTCTTCCCCTGTTAGATTCCCGTTGTGCTGTGACATCCCTCTTATAAGCTGTGTAAAGCATATTTTTTAGTTTGGTTTTGAACTGCTGCATCCTTTCTGAATTCCGGTAATTTGGCAACATTTCCGCCACTTTCTGCTTATATCGGGAGTCTAGTAGCGTGGCCACCCAGTACAGGTCATTCTCCTTCATCCTTTTTATATGAGGGTCCCTCAACAGACATGACAGCATGAAAGACTCCATTTGCACAAGGTTGGATGCCGAGCTACTCATTTCCCGTTCCTCCTCCTCACTGAGGTCATTGACGGTCTGTTCTTCCCCCCAGCCACGTACAACACCATGGGTCCCAGAAAAGTGAAAACAACGAGCACCCTGGGATTCCTGCTGTGGTTGATCTTCCTCCTCCTCAAAGCCACATTCCTCCTCTGACTCCTCTTCCTCCGGCAAGCGATGATGACAAGGCTGTTTTTGGTGGTGATGGTGACCACAACTCTTCCTCTTTCCGCTCATTTTAAATAGAATGTTTTTTATCTGCAAGGTATTTGAGTGAATGACACCCTGTAACGGTATGAGTGGAGGCCTAGCCACTAGCCAGTATACAGTATGTGTTGGCCTGACACACACGGTCTTGCAAATGTGATTATATCACAGAAACATTTTAAATATAATTTTTTTTTGTCTGCAAGGTATTTGAGTGAATCACACCCTGTAACGGTATGAGTGGAGGCCTAGCCACTAGCCAGTATACAGTATGTGTGGGCCTGACACAGATGGGTTTGCAAATGTGATTATGTCACAGAAAAATATTAAATATATATATATTTTTTTTATCTGCAAGGTATTTTCTGTCACACCCTGTATGAATGGTGTGCACTGTGCACACAGTGCTGTCTGTGACTGAGCCTGCAGCCTCTTACACACAGGAAGCCAGGCAACTGCAATATATATATATATATATATATATATATATACAAAAAAACAAAAAGCACACTGATGTACCAGCCCTGAAAAGGGCTTTTTGGGGTGCTGTCAGGACGCTGTCCTTACAGCAGATGAGTCTGTGGACACAGAACAATGCCCTAGCTAACACTTTCCATATTGAATCAGCAGCAGCAGCACTCTCCCTCCTCTCACTGTGATTGCAGCTTCCGAATGAATCTAAAATGGATGCTGTCCAGGAGGTGGGAGGGTCTGCTGCTGATTGGCTGGAATGTGTCTGCTGACTGTGAGGTACAGGGTCAAAGTTTACTCAATGATGATGCATAGGGGGCGGACCGAACATTGCATATGTTCGTCCGCAGCGGCGAACGCGAACAAGCTAAACAGATAAACAGATAAATTAGTGAAATTTGTTTACCTGTTCACAAGGTAGGGCAGGAAACCTACAAAAACTGGAGCTCACATGTACTAGTACCAATATATATATATATATATATAAATACTTTATTGAATGCATGACATAAACAACATTGTCATTAAAAACAAGTAGACAGAGACCGACACCGTGACTCCAAACCATATGACCCAATATGGTGCGCACAATGAGAAGAGACCTACTGAATGGAGTGCCGTATGTCCACAACCAGCATATTGGGTCATATGGTTTGGAGTCACGGTGTCGGTCTCTGGGTTTTCCGGAGTACTGCTGGATATACTCTGCGGGCATGCTGTCTCCTATATACATATATTACACTATTATATGGGATTAACCGCTTTGTTATTTACTCATTTGCTCATTATTATTGACAAGCAGTCAGTTACTTTACCATATCTATGTGTAGCCTATGTCCCACCAGGGTGATGTCTCTTTCTGTCTACTTGTTTTTAATGACAATGTCTTTTATATACAATATGTTATGAATTCAATAAAGTATTTGTATATATTTCGGTACTAGTACGTGTGAGCTCTGTTTTTTGTTGGTTTTGTGTGTTTAATGGGAGCTGGTACTCTTGATTTTTGATAGGTCGACCCTCGCACTATTGCCGCAATATGTATTGCATGTACTAATTATAGTCCGGGCATGAGGGCCCTTTTGGTTTTTTGTTTCTAGGTAGATCAGAGGTATATCACAGCAAAAAAATTGTGAATTTCACCTGAAAAAGTAACAGAAAAATTTGTGACATTTGTTTACCTGTCTACTAGGTAGAGCAGGGGTATATCACAGCCAAAAGTTTGGGAATGTCACCCGAAAATGTAACAGACAAATTAGTGAAATTTGTTTACCTGTCTACTAGGTAGAGCAGGGATATGTCACAGCCAAAAGTTTGGGAGATGGAGAGCTGAACGCTTTCCGTGGGACATTGTGGAGATGCTTGGAGACTCAGGTGGTGGTGTTGCTGGCAGATCCTCTTTTTGCGGGGTGGCATGTGTCGCCTACTCGCACCTGAAGAAGGTGTTTCACTTCTGCGTGCAGCTGGCACAGATCGACCACTTCCTCTCCCTGCAACAGGAGCTCCACCAACAGCACCACGACCGTGGCCACGTCCCTTAGTCGACGCTCTCCTCATTCTCCACAAATTTAGGATCTTGCCGAAAATGGGTGTTTTTTTTTTATAACAGAATATAACAGCAGTATCTAACATGTGTATTTCACACTGACAGATGCAGCAAAGGCCGCAAATTTAGTATTTGGCCCAGAATGGGTGTTTTTTTTTAAATAAAAGAATATAACAGCAGTATCTAACACGTGCATTTTGCACTGACAGATGCAGCATAGGCTGCCAATTTAGTATTTGGCCCAAAATCAGTGTTTTTTTTTTTTTATAACAGAAGAAAACAGCAGTAATTAACACGTGTATTTCACACTGACAGATGCAGCATAGGCCCCAGATGTAGGGTACTGCCAAAAAAGGGTGCTTTTTTAAACCCAGAAAATTATTGCAGTACTTCAAGCTTGTATTTAATAATGACAGATGCAGCAAACGCTGCAAATTTAGTATTTTGCCCAAAATGGGTGTTTTTTAAAACACAGAAAATGATTGCAGTATTTCAAGATTATATTTCACACTGACAAATGCAGCATATGCCCCAGATATAGGGCATTTCCCAAAAATGTGTGCTTTTTTAAATCCAGAAAATTATTGCAGTCTTTCAAGCTTGTATTTAACAATGTCAGATGCAGCAAATGCTGCAAAATTAGGATTTTGCACAAAATGGGTGTTAAAAAAATAAAATAAAAAATGAATATGACAGCAGTATTTAATGCTTATATTTCACACTGACAGATGCAGCAAGGGCTGTAAAATTGAGTTGTTTTCCCAAAAATGTATTTTTTAAAACCCAGAAAATTATTGCAGCATTTCAAGCTTAACCACCTCCGGACCGCCTAACGCAGATGTGCGGTCCGGAGGTGGCAGCCCTGCGCACAGTCACGCATATATGCGTCATCTCGCGAGACGCGAGATTTCCTGTGAACGCGCGCACACAGGCGCGCGCGCACACAGGAACGGAAGGTAAGCGAGTGGATCTCCAGCCTGCCAGCGGCGATCGCTCGCTGGCAGGCTGGAGATCCGAATTTTTTAACCCCTAACAGGTATATTAGATGCTGTTTTCATAACAGCGTCTAATATACCTCCTACCTGGTCCTCTGGTGGTCCCTTTTGTTAGGATCGACCACCAGAGGACTCAGGTAGGTCAGTACAGTCGCACCAAACACCACACTACACTACACCCCCCGTCACTTATTAACCCCTTATAAACCCCTGATCACCCATGATCACCCCATATAAACTCCCTGATCACCCCCCTGTCATTGATCACCGCCCTGTCATTGATCACCCCCCTGTCAGGCTCCGTTCAGACGTCCGTATGATTTTTACGGATCCACGGATACATGGATCGGATCCGCAAAACGCATACGGACGTCTAAATGGAGCCTTACAGGGGGGTGATCAATGACAGACGGGTGATCACCCATATACACTCCCTGATCACCCCCTGTCATTGATCACCCCCCTGTAATTGATCACCCCCCTGTAAGGCTCCATTCAGACGTCCGCATGATTTTTACGGATCCATGGATACATGGATCGGATCCGCAAAACACATGCGGACGTCTGAATGGAGCCTTACAGGGGGTGATCAATGACAGGCGGGTGATCACCCATATACACTCCCTGATCACCCCCCTGTCATTGATCACCCCCCTGTAAGGCTCCATTCAGACGTCCGCATGTGTTTTGTGGATCC
Source organism: Bufo gargarizans (assembly GCF_014858855.1). Classification (NCBI taxonomy): domain Eukaryota; kingdom Metazoa; phylum Chordata; class Amphibia; order Anura; family Bufonidae; genus Bufo; species Bufo gargarizans. The sequence goes on along the minus strand of NC_058082.1, from coordinate 404,689,161 downwards.
GATCCATGTATCCATGGATCCGTAAAAATCATGCGGACGTCTGAAAGGAGCGTTACAGGGGGGTGATCAATGACAGGCGGGTGATCACCCATATACACTCCCTGATCACCCCCTGTCATTGATCACCCCCCTGTAAGGCTCCATTCAGACGTCCGCATGATTTTTACGGATCCATGGATCCATGGATCGGATCCGCAAAACACATGCGGACGTCTGAATGGAGCCTTACAGGGGGTGATCAATGACAGGCGGGTGATCACCCATATACACTCCCTGATCACCCCCCTGTCATTGATCATCCCCCTGTAAGGCTCCATTCAGACGTCCGCATGCGTTTTGTGGATCCGATCCATGTATCCATGGATCCGTAAAAAATCATGCGGATGTCTGAATGGAGCCTTACAGGGGGGGTGATCAGTGACAGGGGGGTGATCACCCTGAGCACCCCCTGTCATTGATAACCTCCCTGTAAGGCTCCATTCAGACGTCCGCATGTGTTTTGTGGATCCGATCCATGTATCCATGGATCCGTAAAAAATCATGCGGATGTCTGAATGGAGCCTTACAGGGGGGGTGATCAGTGACAGGGGGGTGATCACCCTGATCACCCTGATCACCCCCTGTCATTGATAACCCCCCTGTAAGGCTCCATTCAGACATCCGCATGTGTTTTGTGGATCCGATCCATGTATCCATGGATCCGTAAAAAATCATGCGGATGTCTGAATGGAGCCTTACAGGGGGGGTGATCAGTGACAGGGGGGTGATCACCCTGATCACCCCCTGTCATTGATAACCCCCCTGTAAGGCTCCATTCAGACGTCCGCATGTGTTTTGTGGATCCGATCCATGTATCCATGGATCCGTAAAAATCATGCGGACATCTGAATGGAGCCTTACAGGGGGGGTGATCAGTGACAGGGGGGTGATCACCCTGATCACCCCCTGTCATTGATAACCCCCCTGTAAGGCTCCATTCAGACGTCCGCATGTGTTTTGCGGATCCGATCCATGGATCCGTAAAAATTATACGGACGTCTGAATGGAGCCTTACCAGGGGGGTGATCCGGGAGTCTATATGGGTGATTACCCCCCTGTCATTGATCACCCCCCTGTCATTGATCACCCCCTTGTCATTGATCACCCCCCCTGTCATTGATCACCCCCCTGTCATTGATCACCCCCCCCCCCCCCCTGTAAGGCTCCATTCAGACATTTTTTTTGGCACAAGTTAGCGGAAATTTTTTGTTTGTTTTTGTTTTTTCTTACTAAGTCTCATATTCCACTAACTTGTGTCAAAAAATAAAATCTCCCATGAACTTACCATACCCCTCACGGAATCCAAATGCGTAAACATTTTTAGACATTTATATTCCAGACTTCTTCTCACGCTTTAGGGCCCCTAAAAAGCCAGGGCAGTATAAATACCCCACATGTGACCCCATTTCGGAAAGAAGACACCCCAAGGTATTCGCTGAGGGGCATATTGAGTCCATGAAAGATTGAAATTTTTGTCCTAAGTTAGCGGAAAGTGAGACTTTGTGAGAAAAAAAAAAAAAAAATCAATTTCCGCTAACTTATGCAAAAAATAAAAAATTTCTAGGAACTCGCCAGGCCCCTCATTGAATACCTTGGGGTGTCTTCTTTCCAAAGTGGGGTCACATGTGGGGTATTTATACTGCCCTGGCTTTTTAGGGGCCCGAAAGTGTGAGAAGAAGTCTGGGATCCAAATGTCTAAAAATGCCCTCCTAAAAGGAATTTGGGCCCCTTTGCGCATCTAGGCTGCAAAAAAGTGTCACACATCTGGTATCGCCGTACTCAGGAGAAGTTGGGGAATGTGTTTTGGGGTGTCATTTTACATATACCCATGCTGGGTGAGAAAAATATCTTGGTCAAATGCCAACTTTGTATAAACAAATAGGAAAAGTTGTCTTTTGCCAAGATATTTCTCTCACCCAGCATGGTTATATGTAAAATGGCACCCCAAAACACATTCCCCAACTTCTCCTGAGTACGGCAATACCAGATGTGTGACACTTTTTTGCAGCCAAGGTGGGCAAAGGGGCGCATATTCCAAAGTGCACCTTTCGGATTTCACAGGCCATTTTTTACAGATTTTGATTGCAAGGTACTTCTTACACATTTGGGCCCCTAAATTGCCAGGGCAGTATAACTACGCCACAAGTGACCCCATTTTGGAAAGAAGACACCCCAAGGTATTCCGTGAGGGGCACGGCGAGTTCCTAGAATTTTTTATTTTTTGTCACAAGTTAGCGGAAAATGATGATTTTTCTTTTTTTTTTTCTTTTTTCCTTACAAAGTCTCATATTCCACTAACTTGCGACAAAAAATAAAAGATTCTAGGAACTCGCCATGCCCCTCACGGAATACCTTGGGGTGTCTTCTTTCCAAAATGGGGTCACTTGTGGGGTAGTTATACTGCCCTGGCAATTTAGGGGCCCAAATGTGTGAGAAGAACTTTGCAATCAAAATGTGTAAAAAATGACCGGTGAAATCCAAAAGGTGCACTTTGGAATATGTGCCCCTTTGCCCACCTTGGCAGCAAAAAAGTGTGACACATCTGGTATCGCCGTACTCAGGAGAAGTTGGGGAATGTGTTTTGGGGTGTCATTTTACATATACCCATGCTGGATGAGAGAAATATCTTGGCAAAAGACAACTTTTCCCATTTTTTTATACAAAGTTGGCATTTGACCAAGATATTTTTCTCACCCAGCATGGGTATATGTAAAATGACACCCCAAAACACATTCCCCAACTTCTCCTGAGTACGACGATACCAGATGTGTGACACTTTTTTGCTGCCAAGGTGGGCAAAGGGGCACATATTCCAAAGTGCACCTTTTGGATTTCACCGGTCATTTTTTACACATTTTTATTGCAAAGTTCTTCTCACACATTTGGGCCCCTAAATTGCCAGGGCAGTATAACTACCCCACAAGTGACCCCATTTTGGAAAGAAGACACCCCAAGGTATTCCGTGAGGGGCATGGCGAGTTCCTAGAATTTTTTATTTTTTGTCGCAAGTTAGTGGAATATGAGACTTTGTAAGAAAAAAATAAATAAATAAAATCATCATCATTTTCCGCTAACTTGTGACAAAAAATAAAAAGTTCTATGAACTCACTATGCCCATCAGCGAATACCTTAGGGTGTCTACTTTCCGAAATGGGGTCATTTGTGGGGGTTTTCTACTGTTTGGGCATTGTAGAACCTCAGGAATCATGACAGGTGCTCAGAAATTCAGAGCTGTTTCAAAAAGCGGAAATTCACATTTTTGTACCATAGTTTGTAAATGCTATAACTTTTACCCAAACCATTTTTTTTTTTTGCCCAAACATTTTTTTTTTATCAAAGACATGTAGAACAATAAATTTGGTGAAAAATGTATATATGGATGTCGTTTTTTTTTGCAAAATTTTACAGCTGAAAGTGAAAAATTTCATTTTTTTGCAAAAAAATCGTTACATTTTTATTAATAACAAAAAAAGTAAAAATGTCAGCAGCAATAAAATACCACCAAATGAAAGCTCCATTAGTGAGAAGAAAAGGAGGTAAAATTAATTTGGGTGGTAAGTTGCATGACCGAGCGATAAACGGTGAAAGGAGTGTAGTGCCGAAGTGTAAAAAGTGCTCTGGTCATGAAGGGGGTTTCACCTAGCGGGGCTGAAGTGGTTAAATTTCACACTGACAAATGCTGCACAGGCCCCAGATGGGGGGTATTGTCAAAAAGTGGTGCTTTTTTAAACCCAGAAAATTATTGCAGTCTTTCAAGCTTGTATTTAACATTGACAAATGCTGCAAAGGCCACAGATGTAGGGTCTTGCCAAAAATAGGTGAATTTTTTAAACCCAAAATATAGTTGCAGCATTTCAAGCTTCTAATTTACTGTCACAAATGCACCTAACTAACAGACAGATAAAAGTTATTTTTCTGTGTCACTGGGCTCAGGGCAGGGTAAAAAAGATTGTGCACTGCACCCACAAAACTAAATCTATGTAGATCGCTGAGTTAACAAGCACTTCAGATTAAAGATTCTTTCCTATTCTCTCCCTCACAGCAGCAGCATCCTATCCCTACACTAATCAGAGCAGAGTGACGTCCGGCGCTACGTGACTCCAACTTATATAGAGGCTGGGTCACATGCTGCACTGGCCAATCACAGCCATTCTATTAGTAGGCATGGCTGTGATGGCTTCTAAGGGCACACAAGTTAAACGCTTGTTGATTGGCTGCTCTGCAGCCTTCAAAAAGCACCACTAAATCGACGAAAACCAAACCCAAACTTTTACTGAAATGTTCGGGATCGGGTGCAGGCTCCAAAAATCCTAAAGTTCGGTACTAACCTGAACTTTACAGTTCGGATTTGCTCAACCCTAGTCATCAGGCGTTAAGAGGTTAAAGTCTTTTCTACCACTGTCCCCAGCGCCTGCTGACATCTGTCAGTAAGTACACTGGAAAATGGCTGAATCCAAGATGGCTGAGGCTATTTATTGAGCTGTGACATCACAGGGTTGGCTGGCTGCCGATTGGCTGCATTCATGGCATTGTGGGTAATCCCTCGTTCCCAGACTTCCTTTCTCCATGTCCTCACACTTGCAGCAGCTTTTTTAGGAAAAAAAAATGTGATTTGTTACCACAAAGCATGAGGAAATGCTGTGCGAATCTAATTTTTTCTGAAATCCGAATCGAATTCCACTTCATCAACTTCAATTCGCTCATCTCTAGTCATAGATATAAATAAGGCTAATAATCACCTAATTGAACCTAGAACAACTTTTGGACTGAATGCTTTTAGAAGTATGTATTGTTACTTCATGCATTACGTACAGTCTATACTGTATCTTGAATATAAAGTATTCAGAGTTCATCCATATTTTCACACATGATAAACTCATAGGTACACTATTCCTTTCCCAGGCCTTTTAAATTAGAAACATAGTCGTCCTTAAATATTGCAATACAAATCTTAAATTTTGTTAAGATGTATCTGCAAACCACTGTTAGCTAAAATATGTGAGCACTATTCTTCTAGCACAACATCAGAACAGAAATGGAATAGGTTTAAGCAGATACAATTTATTGCATGTAATGGCTGTCATGTCATTCACAGGAAATACATTGTAATTGAATTCTGTGAATTACTAAATTAAGATAAAAACAATCTTACCATTCCAGGCTGAACATAATTATGTTAATAATCATACTTTGCAGACCACTACAAGATAAACATGGTCACTTGGTAAATAATGTAAATGATGTTTCTTTGACATGTCTGTTTTTGTTTCTTGTATCTCAATTGGTATAATCTAATAATCTGTAACTACATTATTCCTATGACAATCCATTATGTTTCTTTTCATAAAGACAAACTACACATTTTTGGATGACCTTCAAATAAAAGTAATTGCGAACCAAGTGTCTGGCACATAAAATAGTAATGACTAGCCTTTTTCAACCTCTAAATTCCTCAAACCACAATAGATTGGCTTGCAATAAGCCTCCATGACACACAGTTACATCATTGTGATCGTGGGGGCACAGCACCTGATTGCCAGGCTCACTCTGTAATGGCCAAGACAAGATGTCTACACTAACCCCCTGGATGCCACCATCAATATTGACCAGGTTCTTAACATTCGCAATACAAGTGCCTTTACACCGTGCCAAAGGCCTGTCATAGTTGTGTACTGAGTGTGGCAAAGAAATATAACAATAATCAAATGATCACAGTGTGAAGTCCCCTAGTTACAGTTAGTACAGTAGGTTAGTAGTTTGAAAAGATACATAGTCCATCTAGTTCAATTGAATTATTGGAATGTGTATTATGTGAATTAAGAGTAGGGAATTGATAGCCAGACTTCTACACATTTTTATAAACATTAATGTTATTTCGTTTTAAGAATTCATTTAAGCATTTTTTTTAAACAGTCAGCTGTTCCTGCTGTGACCATGTCCTGAGGTAGACTATTGTACATATGCACAGTTCTTATGGTAAAAAAGCCTTCACTGAACATTTTCTTCTCCAGTCGGAGGCAGTACATCCTTGTCTTTTGAGAGGATTTTACATGGAACAGATTTCCACCATATTTTTGTACATCCCATTTATATATTTGTATAGGGTAATTATGTTTCACCTCAGAGACATCTCTTCTCAAGGCTATATAAATGCCATTGTTTAATCTTTCCCCATAACTAAGAACCTCCATGCCCCTTTTTTGTACGTTTTCCAGCTCCAGGCATCCTTTCTGTGAACTTGTGTCCAGAATTGCACTGCATATTCCAGAAGAAGCTGCATCAAAGCTTTTAAATTAGCAATATTATATCCCTGTCCTGTGAGTCCATGCCTTGTTTAATTCATTATATTATTCTGCTGGCCTTAGAAGCAGTTAATTAACGTTGTATACTGTTATTTAATCTTTGATTACAAGTTCAACCAAAACCTTATCTACAAGTGACTATTCCCTCCAGGACATATGAATTATTTGTACACAGTCTAGATCCATAACTTTACTTTTATCCACAATGAACCTCATTTTCCAGGTGAATGTCCAAACAGCCAAAGAGTCCAAGTCAGCTTGTTATTTTTTGGACATCTTCCATAGATTGCACAGTACTACATAGCTTAGTGTTATCTGCTAACATAGAAACAGTGCTATTAATCTTATCTTATTATATTATTGATAAAAAAAAGTTAAATGATATTGGACCCAGCAATGAACCTTGGGGTACACTACTTTCAGAATATGAATCATTGATTACAAACTCTCTGAAACGGTCATTCAACAAGTTTTTAATCCAAATACAAACTATTCTTTCCAAGCCTAAAGATTCCTTATTTGACCCAATAAATAAAATGTCACCTATAATTTATTGTGCAATTAACCCCCTCCTGACATAACAATTTTCCCTTTTATAGTTTTCATTTTTTACTCCATGGCTTCCAACATTGTTTTATGGGTTTTATTTTTACGGTGTTCCCTATGTGGTAAAATTGACACGCTAACTTCATTCTTCAAGTCAGTATGATTACAGCAAAACCATATTTTTTATAGTTTTTAATACTTAAAAAAAAAAAAAAAAATATATATATATATATATATATATATATATATTTAGACATATATATATCACCATATTCATTTCTAACCGGATTAACTTTTTCATATTTATCTTTATGGACTTGTGTGAGGTCTCATCTTTTGTGAGCTGATCTGTAGTTTTTATTGGGGTCTGTATGACTTTTTTATTACTTTTTATCACATTTTTGTGAGGTGAAAAATGTTTTTTTTTTTGTTATGCTCTGGTGATATCAATTATCTTTTCTTTAAAATATTGCTTATTTTATTTGTAGAATGGGGAAAGGGAGTGAATTTAATGTTTATATAACAGCCAGCACTCAAAGGTTGTGAAAAGAAAATAGTAGATTTGTTCCTATTTTCCTTCCTTCCTATATTACGCCCTTACATATGTTTTTTTTTTTTCATTGCTGTTTCCAGTCTCCAATATGGTTGCCTATTTTATTTGCATGTGCATCTGAATTGTTTACTATAGCCAGATTTAGATATGGCTTCTATGGGGGGTCACAATATATCTGCCTGTGCATGCTCCTTATGGTTTTAACAATCACATGATCAGAAAGTGATGTCACTTCTGATGCCCTTTCTGGATATCACTGTTTGATGTTATATAGCTTGGCACACATTTGTATTGACTTTAAAATCCAGTTTAGGATACTGATTAGTGAACGACCCCTCTTTCCCTTCTCAAGATGTTATTTGCATAATTAATATGCTACCCTGTGATTGGCATTGATGCCAATCACGGACTCTGTCACCAGGTGTCTGCTGTGTAAAATGGTGGCCACTTTGTAGCTATGGGGTTTGCTCAGCTACTGAGCATGAGTCATCTTTGAAGACCCAGCATCCACTGTTCATATAGGGCAGATGTTGGGAATGGGTTAATAACAGATATTGATTAGGATTGAGCGAACTTTAGGATTTTGGACCCCTGACCTGAACCCAAACTTTTCAGTAAAAGTTCTGGTTCGGTGTTCGGCGATTTAATGGGCGCTTTTTGAAAAGCTGTAGAGCAGCCAATCAACATACATTTAACTTGTGTGCCCTTAGTAGCCATCACAGCCATAATTTTCTGGGTTTTAAAAAAACAATCTTTTTGATTTTACAGCCCTTGCTGCTGCTGTTATATTCTGTTATTTAAAAAAAAAAAACATACATTTTTGGCAAAGTACTTAATTTGTGGCCTTGTCTGCATCTGTCAGTGTGAAATTCAAGCATTATATACTGCTGTCATATTCTGTTATTTAAAAAAAACAAAAAAAAACACCCTTTTTGGGCAAAATAATACATTTTACAGCCGTTGCAGCATCTGTCATTGTGAGATACACCCTTTAGATACTGCTGTGCTATTCTGTTAAAAAAAAAAAATAATAATTTGGGGCAAAATACTTAATTTGCGGCCTTTTCTGCATCTGTCAGTGTGAGATACACGCTTTAGATACTGCTGTGCTATTCTGTTATTTTAAAAAAATAACTTTTTGGGCAAAATACTTAATTTGCGACCTTGTCTGCATATGTCAGTGTGAAATTAAAGCGTTATATACTGCTGTCATATTCTGTTATTTAAAAAAAACACACCCTTTTTGGGCAAAATAATACATTTTACAGCCCTTACAGCATCTGTCGTTGTGAGATACACGCTTTAGATACTGCTATGCTATTCTGTTTTTTTTAAAAAACACCCATTTTGGGCAAAATACTGCATCTGTCAGTGTGAAATTAAAGCGTTATATACTGCTGTCATATTCTGTTATAAAAAAAAAAAAACTTATTGGCGCAAAGTAATGCATTTTACAGCCTTTTCAGCATCTGTCATTGTGAGATACACACTTAAGATACTGTTATTTTATTCTGCTATAAAAAAAAAACTATTTTGGGGGGAATAAACTTAATTTTGCAGCCTTTGCTACATTTGTTTTTGTGAGATACACCGTTTAAATACTCTTGTTCTATTCTGTTATTAAAAAAAACACCCATTTTGGGCAAGATCCTGCTAAAATATCAGAGATGGCACCTGCAGCCAATATCTATCAGTCTTTCACCTCACCCCCTTGCAAATCAGCCAAGCAGTCTGAGCCTCAAGTCATGCAGCAGTCATTTCTGCTTTTTGATGACTCTGCTAGCAGGATTTCCCAGGGCCATTCACATAGCCCTGCCCCAGAAATGGAAGAGATGCACCGATGCCCAACCACTTATCTTTCAAGATGAGCACATGGGAAGACCACCGCAGCACGTCTCGGATGATGACGAAACACAGGTGCCAACTGCTGTGGCTTTTGAAAAGTGTGCAGACTGACAAGGAGGGCAGGGGTGAAGACTGGGTGGAAGATGATGTGGGGGACAATTAGGTCCTCGACCCCATATGGAATCAAGGTCATGCGAGTGACCTGTGTAGTTCGGAGGAAGAGGCGGTGGTCACACAGAGCCACCAGCACAGCAAAAGAGGGAGCAGGGTGCAAAAGCGGAGCGGCCGTCCCCTAGACAGTACGCCTTCTACTGCCCACCGCAGCAAGGGACCGAGCACACCAAAGTCAGCTCCAAGGAGTTCCCTGGCGTGGCAGTTCTTCAGACAATGTGCTGATGACAAGACACGAGTGGTTTGCACGCTGTTCAATCAGAGCCTGAAGCGAGGCATAAATGTTCTCAACCTGAGCACAACCTGCATGACTAGGCATCTAAGAGCAAAGCACGAGCTGCAGTGGAGTAGACACCTCAAAAACCAAGAAAGGTCTCTGGCTCCTTCTGCTTCCTCCTCTGCTGAAGTCTCGGCCTCGTCATTCACCTCTTGAGTTACAGTGCCACCTGCCAGCCCACAAACAGAGTATCTGCCAGCAACACCACCACCTGGGTCACCAAGCATCTCCACAATGTCCCATGGAAGCGTTCAGCTCTCCATCTCCCAAACACTGGAGGAGAAGAGGAAGTACCCCCCTACCCACCCGCAATAATCCCTGGCCCTGAAAGCCAACATTTCAAAATTACTGGCCTTTGAAATGCTGTCATTCCGTCTGGTGGAGACAGGAAGTTTTAAAAGCCTTATGGCGGTGGCTGTCCCACAGTACGTTGTGCCCAGCCGCCACTACTTTTCCAGGCGTGCCATCCCTTCCCTGCACAACCAAGTGGGGGACAAAATCAGGTGTGCACTGTGCAACGCCATCTGTGGCAAGGTCCAATTAACTACTGATACGTGGACCAGTAAGCACGGTCAGGGGCGGTCTATCTCCATAACAGCACACTGGGTAAATGCTGTGGCGGCTGGGCCTGAGGCGGATAGCAGTTTGTCTCATGTCCTTCCACAACCAAGGATTGCAGGGTGCTTCAGTTTGCCTCCTGTTGCTTCCTCCTCCTACTCCGCTTCCTCATCCTCTACCGGCTCCTCATCCAGTCAGCGTAACACCTTCACCACCAACTTCAGCACAGCCAGGGGTAAACGACAGCAGGCAATTTTAAAACTTATCTGTTTGGGGGACAAACCCCACACCGAGCAGGAGCTATGGACGGGACTTGAACAACAGACCGAAGAGTGGTTTGAGCCAGTGAGCCTCAAACCAGGCCTGGTGGTGTGCGATGATAGGCAAAATCTCGTAGCAGCTCTGGGATTAGCCGGTTTGACGCACATCCCTTGCCTGGCGCATGTGCTGAATTTTGTGGTGCAGAGGTTCCTTAAAAATTACCCTATGTCAGAGCTGCTGCATAAAGTGTGGGTCATCGGTGCCGGCTATTGGCGTTCTCACCCTGCTGCTGCTCGCCTGTCAGTGCTGCAGCGCAACTTCGGCCTTCCCGCTCACCGCCTCATATGCGTAGTGCCCACAAGTTGGAACTCCATCTTGCACATGCTGGCCAGACTGTGCAAGCAGCAGTAGGCGATAGTGGAGTTTCAGCTGCAGCACGCACGGGTGTACCAAGTAGACAGGTAAAAATATTTCACTAATTTGTCTGTTACATATTCGGGTGAAATGCACCAATTTTTGGGTGTGATATACCCCCGCTGTCACTAGTAGACAGGTAAACAAATTTCCCTAATTTGTCTGTTACATTCTTGGGTGAAATTCACATATTTTGGGCTGTGATATACCACTGCTATACCTAATAGACAGGTAAAAACATTTCACTAATTTGTCTGTTAAATTCTTGGGTGACATTTGACTATTTTTGCCATGATAAAACCCCTGCTCTGCATAGGTGATAGGAACATAAATTTAAAAAAAAAAATGTCTGTTACAAGGTGACATTTTACAAATTTTGCCCTATACAAACCCCTGCTCTGCATAGGTGACAGGGAATTAAATTTCAAAAATGTATCTTTAATTGATGAGCGCCCCCTCCTTTATTTCACTGCTTAAACTTGAACAACTTGTCCTACAATTGTGCTTCAATAATTTGTCCCACTTTTCTGCTTGATCATATTTATTTTAAAAAAAAAATTAACCTCCATTGGATGTTGTCTTTCTTTACTTCTCACGCTCCCTCTTTGGCGTGGAACCCTGATTCGCCGATAATCGTAATCAACAACGAAAGTTGATAGAGAAGATATCCAAATGGATTGTGGACGTCACGGTGACGTGCGATCAGGCAGAAGTTATCTCCTGTCAAACATTTCAAAAACCTAAATGCCCCAGTGACATTCCCTATCATTTTTTATTAATCATTCCAATAACAGAGCATCTTAAGAGTCCTGTATTGTTATTTATTGTCACTACCTCCCCAAGTCGGGAGTGGGTAATTGCCGCGCGCCCCCTCCTTTCCTTCGATTCTTGCATTTTAATAGCTTTTTCCACATTTCCGCTCAATCACAATTAAATTTCATCCATTGATCTCCCTTGGATGTGGTCTCTCTTTCTCAAGCTCCCTCTTTGGCGTGGAACCCTGGTTCGCCGCTAACCGTGATCAACATGGTAGGCGCAGAAAAGAACATCGAAAGTTGATAGACCAGATATCCAATTGGATTATGAACATCACGGGGACATGCAACATGGTGGGGCAGTATGTGTGCACATGCCTACACAAACTGACTGATGGGTCTGCCCCTGCAACTTCTGGGTCTCCAAATTGGGCACCTGACCTGAGCTTGCCCTTTACACCTTGGAGGTGCTGGCCTGCCCTGCAGCAAGTGAATTGTGTGAACGTATGTTTAGCATGACTGGAGTGTGTTATCACAGGTTATATTTCCCAATGTTTTGGGGTGTACCCTAATTTAAAAAAATAAAAATAAATTTAAAACCAAAAAGCAGTATAGGCTACCTCCTCCTGCGCCACCGCCGCTTCCACCTACACCGCCACATCCACTACCTCCTCAACCTCGTCCTCCTAGATCAAGATTATATATTTTTTAATGTATTTTATGTTATTTAAAGTCATTTCCCTATCCACATTTGTTTGCAGAGCACTTGCCATGCTCCTAACCACATTTTCATGCCATTTGCAGCCCTCTAGCACTTTCCATGAAATCTTTACAGCCATTTTTGTGCTCAGAAGTTTGGGTCCCCATTGATTTTAATAGGGTTCAGGGTCAAGTTCGGGTACAGTTCGGGTCCCAAACTCAAACTTTTTTCTGAAGTTCGTCCGAACCCGTCGAACCCGAACCGCCAGGTGTCCGCTCAACTCTAATCAAGATGTCATTAGTTCAGTCACTGAATGGCATTTTGGATGTAGGAAATACCACAGCATGCTGTGGTATAATCTTCGTGCAAAATTCGGGATCAGTTGCATTTATTTGCATTGAAATGTATTAGTGCCGGATCCGGCATTAAAAATCCTGCAATGCTAGATCCGATCTTCTGCGGAAGACATACGGAGAGACGAATCCGTTCTTGCAATGCATTTGTAAGACCGATCCGCATCCGGATCCGTCTACAAATGCTGTCCGTTTGCATGCAGATTGCCTGTTCCGGCAGGCAATTCTGGTGACGGAACTGCTTGCCGGATCACTCTGCCACAAGTGTGAAAGTAGCCTAACTGTGCATTTATAAACACCCAGGTGTTTAACCCCCTTTAGGACATAGCCATATTTCACGTTAAGGACCAGGCCATTTTTTGCACATCTGACCAGTGTCATTTTAACCACCTCAGTCCCCCTAGCTTAAACACACTTAATGACCAGACCACTTTTTACAATTCTGCACTACACTATTTTCACAGTTTATTGCTCGGTCATGCAACTTACCACCCAAATGAATTTTACCTCCTTTTCTTTTCACTAATAGAGCTTTCATTTGGTGGTATTTCATTGCTGCTGACATTTTTACTTTTTTTGTTATTAATGGAAATTTACTGACATTTTTGCCAAAAAATGACATTTTTCACTTTCAGTTGTAATTATTTTTTTTTTAACAACATCTATATATCAATTTTTCTCTAAATGTATTGTTCTACATGTCTTTGATTAAAGAAAAATGTTTGGGTAAAAAAATAATATGGTTTGGGTAAAAGTTATAGCGTTTACAACTATGATACAAAAATGTGAATTTCTACTTTTTGAAGCAGCTCTGACTTTCTGAGCACCTGTCATGTTTCCTGAGGTTCTACAATGCCCAGACAGTAGAAAAACCCCACAAATGACCCCATTTCAGAAAGTAGACACCCTAAGGTATTCGGTGATGGGCATAGTGAATTCATGGAAGTTTTTATTTTTTGTCACAAGTTAGCGGAAAATGATGATTTTTTTTATTATTTACAGTCTCATATTCCACTAACTTGTGACAAAAAATAAAAACTTCCATGAACTCACTATGCCTTTCACGAAACACCTTGGGGTGTCTTCTTTCCAAAATTGGGTCACTTGTGGGGTAGTTAAAACTGCCCTGACATTTTAGGGGCCCTAATATGGGAGAAGTAGTTTGAAATCAAAATGTGTTAAAAATGCCCTGTGAAATCCTAAAGGTGCTTTTTGGAATGTGGGCCCCTTTTCCCACCTAAGCTGCAAAAAAGTGTCACACATGTGGCATCACCATACTCATAAGAAGTAGGGCAATGTGTTTTGGGGTGTCTTTTTACATATACCCATGCTGGGTGAGAGAAATATCTTGGCAAAAAACAATTTTTCACATTTTTTTTATACAAAGTTGGCATTTGACCAAGATATTTCTCTCACCCAGCATGGGTATATGTAAAATGACACCCAAAAACACATTGCCCAACTTCTCCTGAGTACGGCAAAACCACATGTGTGACACTTTTTTGCAGCCTAGATGCGCAAAGGGGCCCAAATTCCTTTTAGGAGGGCATTTTTAGACATTTGGATTCCAGACTTCTCACGCTTTAGGGCCCCTAAAATGCCAGAGCAGTATAAGTACCCCACATGTGACCCCATTTTGGAAAGAAGACACCCCAAGGTATTCAATGCGGGGCATGGCGAGTTCATAAAATATTTTTTTGGGGGGCGCAAGTTAGCGGAAATAGATTTTTTTGTTGTTTTTTTCTCACAAAGTCTCCCTTTCCGCTAACTTGGGACAAAAAGTTCAATCTTTTACGGACTCAATATGCCCCTCAGCGAATACCTTGGGGTGTCTTCTTTCCTAAATGGGGTCACATGTGGGGTATTTATACTGCCCTGGCATTTTAGGGGCCCTAAAGCGTGAGGAGAAGCCTGGAATATAAATGTCTAAAAAAATTTACGCATTTGGATTCCGTGAGGGGTATGGTGAGTTCATGTGAGATTTTATTTTTTGACACAAGTTAGTGGAATATGAGACTTCCGCTAACTCGTGCCCAAAACATGTCTGAATGGAGCCTTACAGGGGGGTGATCAATAACAGGGGGGTGATCAGGGAGTCTATATGGGGTGATCACCACCCTGTCATTGATCATCCCCCTGTAAGGCTCCATTCAGACGTCCGTATGTGTTTTGCGGATCCACGGTATCCGTGTTTTGCAGATCCACGGATCCGCAAAACACATACGGACGAATGAATGGAGCCTTACAGAGGGGTGATCAATGACAGGGGGGTTATCACCCCATATAGACTCCCTGATCACCCCCCTGTCATTGATCACCCCCCTGTAAGGCTCCATTCAGAGGTCCGTATGTGTTTTGCAGATCCACGGATCCATGGATCGGATCCGCAAAACACATACGGACGTCTAAATGGAGCCTTACAGGGGGGTGATCAATGACAGGGGGGTGATCAATGACAGGGGGGTGATCAGAGAGTCTATATGGGGTGATCACCCCCCTGTCATTGATCACCCCCCTGTAAGGCTCCATTCAGACGTCCGTATGTGTTTTGCGGATCCGATCCATGTATCCGTGGATCTGTAAAACACATACGGACCTCTGAATGGAGCCTTACAGGGGGGTGATCAATGACAGGGGGGTGATCAATGACAGGAGGGTGATCAATGACAGGGGGGTGATCAGGGAGTCTATATGGAGGTGATCAGGGGTTAATAAGGGGTTAATTAGTGACGGGGGGTGTAGTATAGTGTGGTGATTGGTGCTAATTATTACTGAGCTGCCTGTGTCCTCTGGTGGTCGATCCAAGCAAAAGGGACAACCAGAGGACCAGGTAGCAGGTATATTAGACGCTGTTATCAAAACAGCGTCTAATATACCTGTTAGGGGTTAAAAAAATCGCATCTATAGCCTGCCAGCAAACGATAGCCGCTGGCAGGCTGTAGATCCACTCTCTTACCTGCCGATCCTGTTAACACGTGCGCCTGTGTGCGCGTGTTCACAGGAAGTCTTGCGTCTCGCGAGATGACGCATAGATGCGTCACTCTGCCTGAGACAGCCTTGTCCGGACCGCGATCCTGCGTTAGGCGGTCCGGAGGCGGTTAAGTAGTGATCACTTTAAAACACTTTTACTTATCCAGGCCATTCTGAGACAGTTTTTTCGTCACATATTGTAATTCATGACACTGGTAAAAAAAATTAAAAAAAAATTAAAAATAACCAAATTTACCCAAAATTTGGAAAAATTGCAAATTTCCAAGTTTCTATTACTCTTCTTCTATAATACATAGGAATACCTCCAAAAAATGTTATTACTTTACATTCCCCATATGTCTACTTTATGTTTAGATCATTTTGGGAATGACATTTTAGTTTTTTGGGACGTTACAAAGTTTTGAAGTTTAGAGGCAAATCTTGAAATTTTTCCGAAATTTTCAAAAACCCAATTTTTAGGGACTAGTTTAGGTCTGAAGTCACTTTGTGAGGGTTACATAGTAGAAACCACCCAAAAATGACCCCATTCTAGAAACTACACCCCTGAAGGTATTCAAAACTGATTTTACAAACGTCGTTAACCCTTTTGGTGTTGCACAAGAGTTAATGGCAAATGGAGATAACATTTTCCATTATAATCAATTTTTTCAAGTAACAAAGCAAGGGTTAACAGCTAAACAAAATGCTATATTTATTGCCCCGATTCTGTAGTTTGCAGAAACACCCCATATGTGGCCGTAAACTACTGTACGAGCACACAGTAGGGCATAGAGGGAATGGTGAGCTATGTGGTTTTTGGAAGGCAAATTTTGCTGGACTGGTTTATTTACACCATGTCCCATTTGAAGCCCCTCTAGAGTTGAAACTCCATAAAGGTGAGCCCATCTAAGAAACTACACCCCTCAAGGTGTAGTGCCATAAACTGTTGAGAAACACCTACAGGGTTAATAAAGTTTGTAAAATCAGTTTTGAATACCTTGAGGAGTGTAGTTTCTTAGATGGGTTCGCTTTTATGGAGTTTCTACTCTAGGGGGGCATCAGGGGGGCTTCAAATGGGACATGGTGCCCCAAACAAAAAGGCCATCAAAATCTGCCTTCCAGAAACCATACGGCATTCTTTCCTTTCTGCGCTCTGCCGTTTGGTCATACAGCAGTTTACAACCACATATGGAGTGTTTCGTTTTTATATATTTTTTTTTTTACCGTGTTCATCTGAGAGGCTAGGTCATGGGGTATTTTTATAGAGCAGATTCTTATGGACGCGGCAATACCTAATATGTCAACTTTTTTATTTTATTTATGTTTTACTCTATATTATCTTTTTATTTAAAAAAATATAGCATTTTAGTATCTCCATAGTCTAAGAGTCATTTTTTATCTTTTTAGTCGATTATCTTAGTTAGGGGCTTATTTTTTGTGGGATGAGAAGTTGGTTTTATTGGCACTATTTTGGGGGTATATGACTTTTTGATCGCTTGCTATTACAATTTTTGAGATGTAAGGTGACAAAAAAACCTTTTTTTTGGGGGGTGACCGTGTTCATCTGAGGGGTTAGGTGGGGTATTTTTATAGAGCAGATTCTTATGGACGCGGCAATACCTAATTTTATTTATTTTAGCTTTATTAAATAATATTTTTGAAAAAAAAAAGTTTTAGTGTCTCAAGTTTGAGAACCAGTTTTTTATCAGATTGTCAGTGGCTAAATTGGGATATAAATTTAGTAATCCATGAAAGTGTGGATCTCCCTGAAGCAACCAATAATGCAGAGGCCCGGATGATCTGGGCATGTGTCACATTGAGTAGTGGTCTCCTTCCGCATCCCCCTCCTGTGACACACTCTGCACTTTTTGGGGGGTCTGTCCCTTCTTTCCAGTATGGGGGACCACAGTTCCGAAGGTACTCCTGCCTGCTCTTTCCTGGTCAGAAAAGATTAGGGCCTTGAGGACTGCCTTATAGAACTGAAGGAATGTACCTGTGTTGCCAGCGCTCCAGGACAGCACAAAAGAGTTGCACAAGGCAACCTGTACCAAGTAGACTGCAACTTGCTTGTACCATGCCCGGGTTTTGTGCATGGCTTTATATGCTTGAGTACTTGATCAGAGAGATCCACTCCTCCCATATACCGATTGTAGTCAACGATACAATCGGGCTTGAGGACCGTTGCCACGGTACCTCGCACAGGGACAGGGGTGATGCCGTTACCGTGAATTGAGGAAAGTACAAGGACATTCCTCTTGTCCTTATATCTGACCACTGGTAAGGGCACGGGTCTCACCCCTGGGGATAGATACCTGGAAGGGGTAGGTAGGGAGGCTGCCTTTTTCCGCACGGTCCCACAAGCGGACATGGATCTGGAGGCGATGGACTGGAACAAAGGGATACTAGTATAAAAGTTACAGATGGTAACCCTTATCTAGCAGTGGGTGCATAAAGTCCCACAAAAGTTTCCTGCTAACACCCAGAGTGGGGGGACATTCTGGGGGTTGAATACGGGAATCTCGCCCCTCGTACACACAAAACTTGTAAGTGTACCCTGAGGTACTCTCACAAAGTTTGTACAGCTTCACGCCATACCTCGCCTGCTAAGAGGGAACATACTGGCGGACAAGGAGTCTCCCCTTGAAAGCAATGAGAGACTCATCAACCGCGACCTTCCTTCCAGGTACACCGGCCTGATTTTGTACAGGCAGTCATAGGCAGGATCACCTTGGGGGGGGGGGGGGGGGGGGGGACATGCTGAATTATCTGCTTAATGCAGGCATTTCCGGATGGCCTCAAAACGGGAGCGTGTCATGGCCGTACTGTAAAGTGGGGTCTGGTAGAGAACGTCCCCACTCCAGTAATGCCTGACACTAGGTTTCTTGACTAGGCCCATGTGCAGCACGAGGCCCCAAAATGTCCTCATCTCGGCTGCACTGACCGGAGTCCAGCCACCGGGGCTAGCCAAAAAGGAGCCCAGGTGTTGAGCAACAAACTGTTGGTCGTACAGGTTTGTTTGCTCCACCATTAGATTTACAAAGTGGTCACTGAAAAAAAAGGCTAAAATAGTCATATTCAGTGAAGCCCACTATGGAAATCTGGATTCCTGGTTGGCCTACAAAATCAGGAATCATGGGCTCAAAACGCTCTGGGGTATACCAGACAAGTCCACCGGCAGGGGGCTCCAGTGGACTTAACTGGTGGGCCGGAAAACTAGTACGAGCCCCAGAGCTACTCGTACTAGTGTGGGCCACAGGGTCCCTAGCATGGCGTTCCCCTTGCTCCACCTGGCGGCATCTCCATCGCCTTCTGGGCTCATCATCATCGCTAGAGGAAGAAAAGAGCGCTGTGGTAATTTGAACCTCCCGCCCGCCGAGCCGACCAATGAGAGCGATCCTGAGAGGTGATGTCACATCACCTCTCAGGATCGCAGGATGTTGATTGGTGGTGTATTATCATTATCTGAATTGACCTGTGGTTTGCTGCGATCGTCTACACCGGGTGGTCACAGGACCTCCCGGCGCATTGTCCCCAGGTGCTTGCTCAATGATTTGCGGCGGTGATTGGAAATACATAGGACGTACTGGTACATCCTGTGTCCTTAAGGAACGGGACATCAGGGCGTACCGGTAAACCCTATGTACTAAACAGGTTAACAATGTTTTTGTAGCCTTTTCCAGCTTCAAGCATAACATTTGTTATGAGGTCTTCTAAACTTTTTTTGCATCATTGTGCATCAGTGCATGATGTAATCAGGCTTTGTATGTCTGTTTCAGTGGAGAAATCAACTGTGAAAACCACACTTCAGTGTGATCTCCTTAACTGAAACACATTTTGTCACTCATCAACAAATAAATTCACTTATTTTTTTCTAGCAACTGTATATCAAACATATACTGAATCATTCATTTCAATGGGTCAGCAATAAAAAACTGAAGTGTCTCCGCGTGCATTTTGTTTCCGTATTTACGTTTTTCTGTCCATGTCCTATTTATTGTAATATAAATCACGTTCCATGGCTCCATTCAAGTCAATGGGTCCGCAAAAAAAAGGAACACATACGGAATGTACTCCGTATGTCTTCCGTATCCGTTCGAGAACAGGACCGGAAACACTACTGAAACAAATACGGAAATATTGATCCGTAAAAAATGGCCCGCAAAACACTGATGAAGCCATACGGTCGTGTGCATGAGCCCTAAGACTCAGGAGCTTTCGTTTATAGTGTTTACAATAATGTAGAAGGCAAATTTGTAAAATCATGTATTTGTAATATTCTCTTATCAAATGTGATCTATTATGCAGACCCACAGGAGACTAATATTTCATAGGCATACTCATAATTCTCATAATGCACTAATTTCAGTCTGCATGTTATATGCTGCACTTTACACTGTTTAAAGTTCAGTTTTGCCATCTAGTGGTCACTCAGTGTCAGCATTCTAAAGAACGATGGTTTTGAAACACAAATACAGTAAAATAAAATAAATATTTTAATTCCCCAGTAACAAGTTAGAACACAGAACAATTTTTTTTAATTTTTTTTTTTATAGTTTTTGTTTTTTAATGATTGCATTTCAAGACTCATCTGTTTTTTTCTTGGCAACATAGTTGCATTATTTTCTTGCGAGAAGAGATTCATTGGTATCCTTTTTTAATATTTTTGAGAGGAATTAAAATAAAAATAAGCATGAACTCCACCAGAAGTTATTTTTTTTTCTCTCGTCACACTGTTTACCATTAGGTAATTGAGGTAATACTATCTCAATTTTACATATCTTAGCAACACTTAACATTTTGCTTTTTTATGTTTAGAATTTTAAAGGACACAAAGTCATTTTTGCTTCCAGGGATGTGCATAGATCTCATAGGGCCCCATAGCAAAATTTAATATGGGCTCCCCAACCTAGTGTCCAATATGCATGCGTCAAACGCTCCCAGGCAATTCAGAATGCAATTTTGATGCATTTACATTTTTGTTTTATTTAGTTGAATACAGTATAATAAAAAAGTAATAAAAATGTCACCCTCCACCTCACACACTTTATCCAATTTCTATGTCAGGAAAAGTGGAACAGATGCTTCATAAATATGGCACTCTTTCTGAGCAAACTATTTCTCATTGTGTTTACATTTACAAGTTGTATATAAACAATTATTGAGAGAGATCAGTGAATAGCTATATATAATACACTCACCTAAAGAATTATTAGGAACACCATACTAATACAGTGTTGGACCCCCTTTTGTCTTCAGAACTGCCTTAATTCTACGTGGCATTGATTCAACAAGGTGCTGATAGCATTCTTTAGAAATGTTGGCCCATAGTGATAGGATAGCATCTTGCAGTTGATGGAGATTTGAGGGCTGCACACCCAGGGCACGAAGCTCCCGTTCCACCACATCCCAAAGATGCTCTATTGGGTTGAGATCTGTTGACTGTGGGGGCCATTTTAGTACAGTGAGCTCATTGTCATGTTCAAGAAACCAATTTTAAATGATTCGAGCTTTGTGACATGGTGCATTATCCTGCTGGAAGTAGCCATCAGAGGATGGGTACATGGTGGTCATGAAGGGATGGACATGGTCAGAAACAATGCTCAGGTAGCCTGTGGCATTTAAACAATGGGCAATTAATCCCCCACACCATTACACCACCACCACCAGCCTGCACAGTGGTAACAAGGCATGATGGATACATGTTCTCATTCTGTTTACGCCAAATTCGGACTCTACCATTTGAATGTCTCAACAGAAATAAAGACTTATCAGACCAGGCAACATTTTTCCAGTCTTTAACAGTCCAATTTTGGTGAGCTTGTGCAAATTGTAGCCTCTTTTTCCTATTTGTAGTGGAGATGAGTGGTACCCACTGGGGTCTTCTGCTGTTGTAGCCCATCCGCCTCAAGGTTGTGCGTGTTGTGGCTTCACAAATGCTTTGCTGCATACCTCGGTTGTAACAAGTGGTTATTTCAGTCAATGTTGCTCTTCTATCAGCTTAAATCAGTCGGCCCATTCTCCTCTGACCTCTAGCATCAACAAGGCATTTTCGCCCACAGGACTGCCGCATACTAGATGTTTTTCCCTTTTCACACCATTCTATGTAAACCCTAGAAATGGTTGTGCATGAAAATCCCAGTAACTGAGCAGATTGTGAAATACTCAGACCGGCCCGTCTGGCACCAACAACCATGCCACGCTCAAAATTGCTTAAATCACCTTTCTTTCCCATTCTGACATTCAGTTTGGAGTTCAGGAGATTGTCTTGACCAGGACCACAACCCTACATGCATTGAAGCAACTGCCATGTGATTGGTTGACTAGATAATCGCATTAATGAGAAATAGAACAGGTGTTCCTAATAATTCTTTAGGTGAGTGTATATATATATATATATATATATATATATATATTTGTAGAATATCTATGCACTAATCTTCACCTAGTGGTGGCTGATAAAAAAATAAAAATAAAATCAAGTTAAGCTATGTTGTGAACAGGAGAAGCACTTCAACACTGCCTCCCTTCCTTACTGGAGCCCCATAGCAGTCATGCCATCTGTCTTGGTAGGTACTGTACATTACTCTTTGTATTATTTTTCTTTCTCAGTGGTATTACTACTTTTCTTGGTACTATTTTGGAGTACATATAATTATTATTATATTATGTTTTTTTTTTTTTTTGGGGGGGGGGGGGTGAAAAAAAACTCTCCATGCACTTTGCAGATGATATGCTAATTGGGTTTTCTGGGAGTTAAGAATTGCAGACATTCAATATTAACCACCTCCGGACCGCCTAACGCAGATGTGCGGTCCGGAGGCGGCAGCGCTGCACAGAGTCACGCATATACGCGTCATCTCGCGAGACGCGAGATGACGCGCTTTGCCGGCCCGCGCATGCGCAGTTCGGGCCGGCATTTCGTCAGGGAGTAAATCGTCATCAGCTTGCCAGCCAATGATCGTGGCTGGCAAGCTGATGATTTTTAAAAAATCCAATCAGAGCGCCAGATAACAGATCATATTTGTAAATATGATCTGTTATATGGCTGCCTGCTCCTCTGCTGGTTCTTTTCGTCGGTTGGATCCAGCAGAGGAGCAGGCTACACAGTGAGTACACCAACACTACACACTTAGCCCCAGATCACCCCCCTGAACCCCAATTAACCCTTTGATCACCCCTTTGATCGCCCCTGTCAATCACTAGTGAAAGGAAAAAAGTGATCAGTGCAAACTGTCACATTTTTTTTTCACTGGTATTGACCGTTAGGTTTTAGGTATAGTTTAGGCCCCTTGGTTAGGTAGTTTAGGGATCGGTTAGCGCCCAGCCCACCGCACCGCAGTCCGTTATTCGCTGATTAGCGTATCGCTAATCAGCATTTGTACTTTTATAGTATCTGGAAGTGATCAAAACTGATCACGGTCAGATCTATAATTGTATTAGTGTCACTTTAGTTCTCCCTCCACCCAAAACGCAGTGTTTGCCCGATCAGGCCTGATCGGTCGCCCACACGTGCGTTCGCCCACGCCCGCCCCACCGCAGTGACAAAAAATTTTTTTTGATCGCTGCACATTCACTTTACACGCACTGCGGCGATAAAAAAATCTGTTTTGATATTTTTTATCAACCGCAGCGGCCTCCGGTACTTCGCTAGCCTCCCCTTTGTAAGACAGGCTTGCTTTTTTTTCTTGGGTAGTCTCAGGGAATACCCCTAAATTTAGTTGCCCACATGTCAAACAGGGGGTATTCTTCTGAAGAGGCCTACAGGCTTCTGACCCAGTCGGATGAGTAGTGGGAACCCTCATCTGATGAATCCAGCGGGTCAGAATACGAACCTGTAGAAAGCAGTGGCTCTCTGACCCAAAGTTCGGACGAGGAGGCTGAGGTCCCTGATAGCACCAGGCGTACCCGGCCCCGTGTCGCTAGACCACAGGTTGCGCAGGATCCGCTTCAAGAGCAGCAGAGTGGGGCTGGCGCTGTCGGATTACGTGGTGAGGCATACACCAGCAGCGCAGCCCTCCCTGGACCTAGTACCAGCACTGCCGCACAACCTGGTGAAGTGGCGAGCACCAGAAGGGCAGTTGAAGCTGGTACGGTGGCACGAGCAGTAGTGACCCCGTCGCAGCCACCGCCCGGGCCCGTAGACGGGCCCGTAGAGCCCCTAGAATCCCAGAGGTGCTGGAAAACCCTGATTGGCAGTTCCCAACTTCAGCCGCACCTGTAGTTCCCCCTTTCACTGCTCAGTCTGGAGTTCGGGTTGAGACAGCTCAGATCGGTTCGGCCCTGGGATTTTTTGAGCTGTTCTTGACTGCGGAGCTCTTAGACATAGTTGTGGCCGAAACAAACAGGTATGCCACACAATTTATAACCGCTAACCCGGGAAGCTATTATGCCCAGCCTTTCCGGTGGAAACCAGTCCAAGTTTCCGAAATTAAAACTTTTCTGGGCCTCCTCCTCAACATGGGTCTAACTAAAAAGCATGAATTGCGGTCATATTGGTCCACGAACCCGATTCATCACATGCCCATGTTCTCTGCTGCTATGTCCAGGACACGATTTGAGACCATCCTGCGTTTCCTGCACTTTAGTGATAACAGCACCTCCCGTCCCAGAGGCCACCCTGCTTTTGACCGACTCCACAAAATTCGGCCCCTCATAGACCATTTCAACCTGAAATTTGCAGATTTGTATACCCCTGAGCAAAACATCTGCATAGACGAGTCCCTGATACATTTTACCGGGCGCCTTGGCTTCAAACAATACATCCCAAGCAAGCGCGCCCGGTATGGGGTCAAATTGTATAAGCTCTGTGAAAGGGCCACAGGCTATACCCACAAATTTCGGATCTATGAGGGAAAAGATCAGACCCTGGAGCCGGTCGGTTGCCCTGACTACCTGGGGAGCAGTGGGAAGACAGTTTGGGACTTGGTGTCACCCTTATTCGGCAAGGGGTACCATCTTTATGTGGACAATTTTTACACAATTGTGGCCCTCTTTAGGCATTTGTTTCTAGAACGGATTGGCGTCTGTGGTACCGCGCGAACTAGTCGCGCGGGCTTCCCCCAACGGCTCGTTAGCACCCGTCTTGCAAGGGGGCAGAGGGCCGCACTGTGTAACGAAGAACTGCTCGCGGTGAAATGGAGAGACAAGCGTGACGTTTACATGCTCTCCTCCATTCACGCAGACACGACAATACAAATTGAGTGAGCAACCCGTGTCATTGAAAAGCCCCTCTCAGTCCACGACTATAACCTTCACATGGGAGGGGTGGACTTCAATGACCAGATGTTGTCTCCGTATTTAGTTTCCCGCAGAACCAGACGCTGGTATAAGAAGGTGTCTGTATATTTAATTCAATTGGCTCTGTATAATAGTTTTGTTCTCTACAGTAAGGCTGGGAGAACTGGATCCTCCCTCAAATTTCAGGAAGAGATCATCGAGAACCTCCTGTACCCAGGAGGTTCCGTGGCCCCATCCACCAGTGTAGTTAGCCGTCTACACGAGCGACATTTCCCCAATGTCGTTCCTGGTACCTCAACCCAACCGTCACCCCGAAAAAGATGTCATGTCTGTAGCAGGAGTGGAATAATGCGTGACACCCGCTATTTCTGTCCGACTGTCCTGACCACCCTGCCCTATGCTTTGGAGAGTGTTTCCAGAAGTACCACTCACAGGTACACTATTAGCATAGGGATCATCTCACCAGGACAGGCACACAGGGCTATTAGGGCCCATTCACTCACACAGCTGCTGCAAACGTCTCCTTTCACATGGGACAAAGTGCATAACGCACTTCGCCACATCTTTGGGCGATTTGCGCTTTGCACATTGACCCATGGGGAAGGAGAGGTTTGTTCTATAAAGGTAAAAAACAAAACAAAAAAAACACCAGTAAGCAAAAAGGTTAATGTTCAGTTAAAAAAGTTAAAGTTTATATGTTCTGTTGCAAAGTTAATAAAATTATTGCGTTGCGGCCTGGTTTTTTCTTTTTTTTTTCTTTTTTTACCTTCCAGGTGGACCAACCGATCGATTAGCTGCAGCACTGATGTGCATTCTGACAGAAGCATTGCGCTGCTGTCAGATTACACGCAAGTCGGTGTATGCGGCGCTGCAAGACGAGATTTCTACTCTGCAGTAACAGATACGTTTGCCAAGGCATACGAGCTGAGGAGGAGGCGGCGTTCCTATGCTTTGGCAAACACTTTGTATATATATATATAAAAAAAATAAAAAATCCCGGCAATGATTTATTCATCCACATCGATTGATGTGAATGGAGAAATCTGGTTTGCCAGGGTATACGAGCTAAGTGGGTATGGATGTTGGGCGGAGCTCCTATGTCCTGGCAGACGCCTTTCCCCTCCTTTATTTTTTTTGTTGGCAGAGATTTTTTCATCCACATTGATCGATACGAATGAAGAAATCTGTGCCGTTCATTTTTTTTTTTCAGCCCAGAGGCTGAACGGAAAAAAAAATCTCATTACCTGTATGCTCAATATAAGGAGAATAGCAGAACCTCCTAATGCTGGCCATACATGTAATGATTGCGGAGACCCTCAAATGCCAGGGCAGTACAAACACCCCACAACTGACCCCATTTTGGAAAGAAGACACCCCAAGGTATTTGCTGAGGGGCATATTGAGTCCATGAAAGATTAAAATTTTTGTCCTAAGTTAGCGGAAAGTGAGACTTTGTGAGAAAAAAACAAAAAAAAATCAATTTCCGCTAACTTATGCGGAAAAAAAAAAATTCTATGAACTTGCCAGGCCCCTCATTGGATACCTTGGGGAGTCTTCTTTCCAAAGTGGGGTCACATGTGGGGTATTTATACTGCCCTGGCTTTTTAGGGGCCCTAAAGCGTGAGAAGATGTCTGGGATCCAAATGTCTAAAAATGCCCTCCTAAAAGGAATTTGGGCACCTTTGCGCATCTAGGCTGCAAAAAAGTGTCACACATCTGGTATCGCCGTACTCAGGAGAAGTTGGGGAATGTGTTTTGGGGTGTCATTTTACATATACCCATGCTGGGTGAGATAAACATCTTGATCAAATGCCTACTTTGTATAAAAAAATTGGAAAAGTTGTCTTTTGCCAGGATATTTCTCTCACCCAGCATGGGTATATGTAAAATGACACCCCAAAACACATTCCCCAACTTCTCCTGAGTATGGCGATACCAGATGTGTGACACTTTTTTGCAGCCAAGGTGGGCAAAGGGGCACATATTCCAAAGTGCACCTTTCGGATTTCGCAGGCCATTTTTTACACAGTTTGATTGCAAAGTACTTCTCACATATTTGGGCCCCTAAATTGCCAGGGCAGTATAACTACGCCACAAGTGACCCCATTTTGGAAAGAAGACACCCCAAGGTATTCCGTGAGGGGCATGGCGAGTTCCTAGAATTTTTTATTTTTTGTCGCAAGTTAGTGGAATATGAGACTTTGTAAGGAAAAAAGAGAAAAAGAAATCATCATTTTCCGCTAACTTGTGACAAAAAAAAAAATATTCTAGGAACTCGCAGTGCCCCTCACGGAATACCTTGGGGTGTCTTCTTTCCAAAATGGGGTCACTTGTGGCGTAGTTATACTGCCCTGGCAATTTAGGGGCCCAAATATGTGAGAAGTACTTTGCAATCAAACTGTGTAAAAAATGGCCTGCGAAATCCGAAAGGTGCACTTTGGAATATGTGCCCCTTTGCCCACCTTGGCAGCAAAAAAGTGTGACACATCTGGTATCGCCGTACTCAGGAGAAGTTGGGGAATGTGTTTTGGGGTGTCATTTTACATATACCCATGCTGGGTGAGAGAAATATCTTGGCAAAAGACAACTTTTCCCATTTTTTTATACAAAGTTGGCATTTGACCAAGATATTTTTCTCACCCAGCATGGGTATATGTAAAATGACACCCCAAAACACATTCCCCAACTTCTCCTGAGTATGGCGATACCAGATGTGTGACACTTTTTTGCAGCCAAGGTGGGCAAAGGGGCACATATTCCAAAGTGCACCTTTCGGATTTCACCGGTCATTTTTTACAGATTTTGATTGCAAAGTACTTCTCACACATATGGGCCCCTAAATTGCCAGGGCAGTATAACTACGCCACAAGTGACCCCATTTTGGAAAGAAGACACCCCAAGGTATTCCGTGAGGGGCATGGCGAGTTCCTAGAATTTTTTATTTTTTGTCGCAAGTTAGTGGAATATGAGACTTTGTAAGAAAAAAAGAGAAAAAAACAAAAACATCATTTTCCGCTAACTTGTGACAAAAAAAAAATTCTAGGAACTCGCAGTGCCCCTCACGGAATACCTTGGGGTGTCTTCTTTCCAAAATGGGGTCACTTGTGGCATAGTTATACTTCCCTGGCAATTTAGAGGCCCAAATGTGTGAGAAGTACCTTGCAATCAAAATGTGTAAAAAATGGCCTGCGAAACCCGAAAGGTGCACTTTGGAATATGTGCCCCTTTGCCCACCTTGGCAGCAAAAAAGTGTGACACATCTGGTATCGCCGTACTCAGGAGAAGTTGGGGAATGTGTTTTGGGGTGTCATTTTACATATACCCATGCTGGGTGAGAAAAATATCTTGGTCAAATGCCAACTTTGTATAAAAAAATGGGAAAAGTTGTCTTTTGCCAAGATATTTCTCTCACCCAGCATGGGTATATGTAAAATGACACCCCAAAACACATTCCCCAACTTCTCCTGAGTACGGCGATACCAGATGTGTCACACTTTTTTGCTGCCAAGGTGGGCAAAGGGGCACATATTCCAAAGTGCACCTTTCGGATTTCACCGGTCATTTTTTACAGATTTTGATTGCAAAGTTCTTCTCACACATTTGGGCCCCTAAATTGCCAGGGCAGTATAACTACGCCACAAGTGACCCCATTTTGGGGTCAGACACCCCAAGGTATTCTGTGAGGGGCATGGTGAGTTCCTAGAATTTTTTATTTTTTGTCGCAAGTTAGTGGAATATGAGACTCTGTAAGAAAAAAATAAGGAAAAAAGAGAAAAAAAAAATCATCATTTTCCGCTAACTTGTGACAAAAAATAAAAAGTTCTATGAACTCACTATGCCCATCAGCGAATACCTTAGGGTGTCTACTTTCCGAAATGGGGTCATTTGTGGGGGTTTTCTACTGTCTGGGCATTGTAGAACCTCAGGAATCATGACAGGTGCTCAGAAAGTCAGAGCTGCTTCAAAAAGCGGAAATTCACATTTTTGTACCATAGTGTGTAAACGCTATAACTTTTACCCAAACCATTTTTTTTTTTTGCCCAAACATTTTTTTTTATCAAATACATGTAGAACAATAAATTTGGCGAAAAATTTATATATGGATGTCATTTTTTTTGCAAAATTTTACAGCTGAAAGTGAAAAATGTCATTTTTTTGAAAAAAAATCGGTACATTTTGATTAATAACAAAAAAAGTAAAAATGTCAGCAGCAATAAAATACCACCAAATGAAAGCTCTATTAGTGAGAAGAATAGGAGGTAAAATTCATTTGGGTGGTAAGTTGCATGACCGAGCGATAAACGGTGAAAGGAGTGTAGTGCCGAAGTGTAAAAAGTGCTCTGGTCATGAAGGGGGTTTCAGCTAGCGGGGCTGAAGTGGTTAATGTCCTATCCTCAGGATTGGTCATCAATTAGGTATCTGAAAGCTGAAGGTGGTGGTGGGCTTCCAGGCTCCCACTGTTCCACTCTGTGAAGGGGCCAAAGAACTCAGACAAGCAAAGTATATGCTGAATATGCCAAGCACAGTGCCATACATTGTATAATGGCTATGCCTGGTATTGCAGCTAAATCCAAATCTCTTCAATGGGACTGAGCTGCATAAAATCCATGTGACCAGTGTTTTGTCACTGGCTGAGGAAAAGGCTGCAGCTCTTGTTGTTGCCTTTCTAACAACTGATTGGCTGAGGATAGTACATACATATTTCACTCCAGGAAAATTTTTATTATGTGGGTTGTTATGACTGTAACTGTCCCATATACGTATCCTTTGTGGTTTAGAATTAAAAAAAAATTAAACGCAGGGAAAACTTATTTTTAACCCTTTAATGACCACTGACCAAACCAGATTTTTGAAATCTGGCATGTGTTTCATCATCAGAGAATAACTCATTAAAGCTATTGCACATCCAAGTAATTCTGACATAGTTTTTTATTTACTCCCATATTGTACTTTATTTAGGTGGTAAAATCTGACCTATACAATTTGAATACATTTACTAAAAACACAAAATTTGGTGAAAATTTAACAAAAATGCATTTTCTAGATTTTAAACTGCAATATGTCACTAGAGATGTTGCGAACATAAAATTTTCAGTTTGCAAACTGCGAACGCAAATTTTTGCAAATGTTCGCGAATGGGCGAACCGCCATTGACTTCAATAGGCAGTCGAATTGTAAAACCCACAGGGACTCTTTCTAGCCACAGTAGTGATGGAAAAGTTGTTTCAAGGGGACCACCATAACACCTGGACTGTGGCATGCCGGATAGGGATCCATGGCAAAACTCCCATGGAAAATTACAGTTTTATTATATTAGTTGACACAGAGTTGGGTTTTAATCCATAAAGGGCATAAATCACCTAACAATCCTAAAATTTTTTGAACAACATGGTTTAAAACATCCAGTGTGTGTATACGATCAGGTATGATGTTGTATCGATCAGGTAGCGTAAGGGTTACCAAACTCCCCTTTTAATGCACCGCAAACAACCGCAAACAGTCCATTTGCCCAAACGCAAACTCCCTATTTGCACAAGGTTGGATACCAAGCTAGCCATGTCCCGTTGATGTCATTGAAGGTTTCTTTCTCCACCCAGCCACGTACAACACTAAGGGTCCCCGAAAGGTGAATTGAATGGATTTTCCGAACGAGGAGATGGTTAAAAAAACACTGGCTCCCTCCCCTTTGTTTAAATCCATGGTCACTGTGTCTGCGCCATGCAATTTACTGTCACACCCGATATGAGTGTTATTTTTTGTAGTTCTCTTCTCATCAGTTTAATCCCTGTTACGTCCCCAATCTGGGGTCCATTTATTGAATTGATTTTTTGAACGGGGAGATGGTTAATAAAACGCTGGCTCCCTCCCCTTTGTTTTAATCCACGGTCACTGCGTCTGCGCCGTGCAATTTATGTCACACCCAATATGATGGTATTTTCTGTAGCACTATTCTCATCAGTTTAATCCCTGTTACGTCCCCTATCAGGACGTGTATTGAATGGATTTTAGACAACCGCAAACAGTTGTCAAAAGTTGACAAACTCCATGCAGAAATGTGATTTATCTGTGTGCGTCCTTCTTGTGCGTGCGCCATGCAATGTACTCCGCCACACGGTATGAGTGGCACGTTAACTAGTACTATTCTTATCAGTTTAATCCCTGTTACGTCCCCTATCCGGCGACTTGTGTTGAATTGATTTTAGGAACCGGGAGATGGAAAAAGCAGCTTGGTCGGTCCTCTTACTCCCAAGTTGGGGCACTGCGCGTGCACAGAGCAATGTGCTGTGACACCCTATATGAGTGGTGTCTTAACTAGTACTATTCCTATCAGTTTAATCCCTGTCACGTCCCATATCAGGGATTGCCTTTTGTGAAAAAAAAAAAATTAGGCCGGGTACCTTCGACTGCTTTCACAGTGACAGCCCAAACTCTGAAACTGAATTGATTTTAGGAACCGGGAGATGGAAAAAGCAGCTTGGTCGGTCCTCTTACTCCCAAGTTGTGGCACTGCGCGTGCACGGAGCAATGTGCTTTGACACCCTATATGAGTGGTGTCTTAACTAGTACTATTCCTATCAGTTTAATCCCTGTTACGTCCCCTATCCGGGGACGTGTGTCGAATTGATTAACCATTGTCGAATTAACAAACCATTACGACATCCTGAAATAATTTAGTTCTGAGCTCTGTACTTGCTTTGTATTGGAATTGATAGAGATTTTTTAAATTGTCTGCATTATTTCTAATAAACTATTTAGAGACTTTATTATGATTTTCTGTATTAAAACCCCATACAAAAAAAAAAAAAAAGAAAATGTATGTTTTTTTCTATGAAAAATTATCCAGCCAATCGCTTTTGGTCTGATCATAATGAAGCAACGGCCTTATCATCTGGGGTGTGGCAACATTGCCAACACACTCATAGAGGTGATGATCGCTTTATTGTGATACGCGAGCCCCTTCATCACAACAAGGTACCGATCACGAAGGGGAATTGACACATGTATGTGCCTTTTTTTTTGTTTTGTTTTTGCAGCCACAGTGCAGCACCAGAGGCCAGAAAAATTAGGCATGTACACATGCCTGAAAAACTAGGTATTGTTGCAGCCTCTGCTGTAGCAGCGGCCCGAAAAATGTATGTTTTCCAGGCAGAAAGGTGACTAAAACATTGCAGCTTGAACCCTAGTTGGTGGCAGAGAATTCACGAAAGTCATCCGGTATGCAGACATTAAATATAGCAGCGTGGGGACCATTTTGAGGCCAGGGCATGTCATCATCAGGCCTTTTGTTAGTCAAACGTGTCCCCCACTGTCAGTCCTTTCAGGATCCATTCCTCATTCATCTTAATGAAGGTGGGGTAATCAACACTTTTTTGACCGAGGCGACTTCTTTTGTCAGTGACAATGCCACCTGCTGACAGGACACTTGAAGCGGGGCAGGCCAGAAGTTCTATCGCAAACTGGGATAGCTCAAGCCACAAGTCAAGCCTGCACACCCAGTAGTCAAGGGGTTCATCACTCCTCAGAGTGTCAATATCTGCAGTTAAGGCGAGGTAGTCTGCTACCTGTCGGTCAAGTCGTTCCCTAAGGCTGGATCCCGAAGGGCTGTGGCGATGTGTAGGACTGAAAAAGCTCTGCATGTCCTCCATCAACAACACATCTGTAAAGCGTCCTGTCTTTGCCGCCGTGGTCGTGGTAGGAGGAGGATTACTTTCACCTCTTCCCCAGTTAGATTCCCGTTGTGCTGTAACATCCCCCTTATAAGCTGTGTAAAGCATATTCTTTTGTTTGGTTTTAAACTGCTGCATCCTTTCCAACTTTCGGTAATTTAGTAACATTTCCGCCACTTTCCGCTTATACCGGGGGTCTAGTAGCGTGGCCACCCAGTACAGGTCGTTCTCCTTCATCCTTTTTATACGAGGGTCCCTCAGCAGATGTGACAGCATGAATGACCCCATTTGCACAGGGTTGGATGCCAAGCTACTTATTTCCCGTTCCTCCTCCTCACTGATGTCATTGACGGTCTGTTATTCCCCCCAGCCACGTACAACACCACGGGTCCCAGATAGGTGACAACAACGAGCACCCTGGGATGCCTGCTGTGGTTGGTCTTCCTCCTCCTCAACGCCACATTCCTCCACTGACTCCTCTTCCTCATACTCCTCTTGCAGCGTTGCCGCAAGTCCGGCAAGCGATGATGACAAGGCTGTTTCTGGTGGTGATGGTGACCACAACTCTTCCTCTTCCTCTTCACGCTAATCTACAGCCTGATCCAGCATTCTTCGCAGGGCACGCTCCAGGAAGAAAACAAATGGGATGAGGTTGCTGATGGTGCCTTCGGTGCGACTAGGTTTGTCACGGCTTTTTCTTGTTGGAGCAGGCGGTCGAACATTCGGAGTGTTGAATTCCAACGTGTCGGGCTGTTGCAAATCAAACGCCTCACTGGCATGTTGTTTCGCCGCTGAATATCGGAAAAGTGCGCCATTGCCATGTAGGAACGCCTGAAATGGCCACACACCTTCCTGGCCTGCTTGAGGACGTCCTGTAAGCCTGGGTACTTGGACACAAAGCGTTGTACGATGAGATTCAACACATGTGCCGTGCATGGCCCTATTAAAGCCCTATAACTCTCCCTGACTTCTCAGCCCATGCAAAGATATTTATGATAGATAATTGCATGCCCTCGTGCCTCGACTGTATGACACCTGAACACCCTATAATACTGAGGGGACATGACCACCGGCTCCCTGCACTTAATACAGAGGGAGTCAGGGTCACCTAGGATCAAGCCAACAGGAAAACGTAAATAGAGTAACAGTGAGCACCGTCCAGGAAGTTGTATAAACCGCAAAGTGAGGCAGTATGGAAGAGGACATAAAGGGAGGCAATCACTGTTAATATATGACAGCTGGGAGAGGGAGAAGAGATGTCAAAGTGAAACCAAAACAAGAGAACATCATGCAGGAGGTACCGAAGAACGTCTATTAGAACTTCTCAGAGATCTGGCGATGACAGTACCCCTCCCTCTACGCGTGGACTCCGGACACTCAGAGCCCACCTTCTCAGGATGGGACCTATGGAAAGCCCTGATAAGACGAGTGGCCTTAATGTCCGCCACTGGAACCCACATCCTCTCCTCAGGACCATAAACCTCCCAATGAACGAGGTACTGAAGAGAACCGCGAATAATATAAGAGTCCACAATCCTAGAGACCTGGAATTCAAGATTACTATCAACAATAATTGGAGGCAGAG
This sequence comes from Bufo gargarizans, assembly GCF_014858855.1. Classification (NCBI taxonomy): domain Eukaryota; kingdom Metazoa; phylum Chordata; class Amphibia; order Anura; family Bufonidae; genus Bufo; species Bufo gargarizans. The sequence goes on along the minus strand of NC_058082.1, from coordinate 404,654,928 downwards.
GCAAAGAGGAGGGTACAGTGGGTTGGACATAAGGTTTTAATAGGGACTTGTGAAAAACATTATGGATCTTCCAAGTCTGAGGAGGATCAAGGCGGTAGGCAACGGGATTGATGACGGAAACGATTTTGTAGGGCCCAATAAACTTAGGACCCAACTTCCAGGATGGAACTTTCAATTTGATATTCTTAGTAGACAACCACACCAGATCACCAACATTCAGGTCCGGACCAGGCACACGTCTCTTATCCGCCACACGCTTATATCTCTCACTCATGCTCTTTAGATTATCCTGAATCTTTTGCCAAATAGATGACGAAGACGAAGAGAATCTCTCCTCATCAGGTAAACCAGAAGACCCCTCTCCAGAGAATGTCCCAAACTGCGGATGAAACAAATATGCATTAAAAAATGGTGACTTATCAGAGGACTCCTGACGACGGTTATTTAAAGCAAACTCAGCAAGGGACAAAAAAGAACACCAATCCTCCTGATTCTCCGCCACAAAACAGCGCAGATATGTCTCCAGATTCTGATTGACGCGCTCTGTCTGGCCATTCGACTGCAGGTGGAAAGCAGAAGAGAATGACAACTGAACCCCCAAGCGAGAAGAGAAAGCCTTCCAGAATCTGGAAACAAACTGCGTGCCACTATCAGAGACTATGTCTGAAGGAATACCATACAATTTGACAATGTGATCAATAAATGCCTGCGCCAGCGTTTTAGCATTGGGCAACCCAGGAAAAGGAATGAAATGTGCCATTTTGCTAAAATGGTCCACCACCACCAGAATCACAGTCTTCCCCGAGGAACGAGGCAGGCCCGTAATGAAGTCCATGGACAGATATGTCCAAGGATGGGAAGGAATAGGTAACGGGAGGAGAGGACCTGATGGCCGTGAATGAGGGACTTTGGCACGAGCGCAGGTCTTGCAGGCTGCCACAAAACCCTCAACCGACTTACGAAGCGCCGGCCACCAGAATCTCCGAGCAATGAGATCCACTGTGACTCTACCCCCCCGGGTGCCCAGCAAGGACAGTATCGTGGTGCTCCTTAAAAACCTTGTGTCGTAAACCGAGAGGCACAAACAACCTCCCAGGAGGACAAAGATCAGGAGCCTCTGCCTGGGCTGCCTGAACCTCTGCCTCCAATTCAGGATAAAGAGCAGAGACCACCACTCCTTCAGCCAAAATGGGACCGGGGTCTTCAAAGTTCCCCCCTCCTGGGAAACAACGTGACAGGGCATCCACCTTCACATTCTTAACCCCAGGGCGGAACGTGACAACAAAATTAAACCTTGAAAAGAACAAAGACCATCTCGCCTGTCTCGGGTTCAGATGCTTGGCTGACTCCAAGTAGGCCAGATTCTTATGGTCGGTAAACACGGTAATATTGTGTCTGGCTCTCTCTAGCCAATGGCGCCATTCCTCAAAAGCTAACTTGATGGCCAACAACTCCCTATCTCCCACATCATAATTTTTCTCTGTGGAGGAGAGTTTCTTTGAGAAAAAGGCACACAGACGCCATTTGGCAGGAGAGGGACCCTGAGACAAGACCGCACCCACACCCACCTCAGAAGCGTCCACCTCAACAATGAAGTACAAAGAGACATCAGGTTGTACCAAGATGGGAGCGGAAGCAAAACTCTTTTTGATACTAGAAAAGGCCTTACGCGACTCTACCGACCAGGAGGAAAAATCTACCCCCTTTCTAGTCATATTAGTGAGTGGCTTAACAACAGAGGAAAAATTCAAAATGAACTTCCTGTAATAATTGGCAAAACCCAAAAAGCGCATCAGCGCCTTCTGATTCTCAGGAAGCTCCCAATCAAGCACAGCGCGGACCTTCTCGGGATCCATTCGAAAACCAGAAGCGGAGAGGAGAAGACCCAGAAATTGAATTTCTGGAACCGCAAACACACATTTTTCCAGTTTAGCGTACAATTTATTCTCCCGCAGAATGAGCAAGACCTGACGTAGGTGGTCCCTATGAGTTTTGAAATCAAAATGTCATCTAGATACACTAGTACAAATTTCCCCATTAAATGATAAAAAATGCTGTTCACAAAATGTTGAAAGACGGCTGGAGCATTCATCAAACCAAAAGGCATAACCAAATTCTCAAAATGGCCTTCAGGGGTATTGAAGGCTGTCTTCCATTCGTCCCCTTCTCTGACCCTGACCAGGCTGTATGCCCCTCTTAAATCCAACTTAGAAAAAACCTTAGCCCCAACAATCTGGTTAAACAGGTCCGGGATCAGAGGAAGCGGATATGGGTCACGAATCGTGATACGGTTCAGCTCCCTGAAATCCAGACAAGGTCTTAAAGAACCATCTTTTTTCTTTAAAAAGAAAACAGCGTTAACAGGTGACTTCGAGGGTCGTATGTGTCCCTTTCTCAGACTCTCAGAGATATAAGTACACATAGCGACCCTTTCAGGTTGGGAGAGATTGTACAAACGAGATTTAAGCAGCTTGGCGCCTGGGATGAGATTAATAAGGCAATCGTACTCCCGGTGAGGGGGCAGCTCCTGAACACCACTCTTGGAAAACACATCCAAAAATTCTGAGCGAAAAGATGGTACCGTCTTAGTAGAAACCTCTGAAATAGACGTCGAGAGGCAATTCTCTCAGCAAAAATCACTCCAACCATTTATTTGCCTCGCTTGCCAATCAATGGTGGCGTTATGTTTAGTGAGCCAGGGTAGCCCCAACACTAGAGGAGTAGGTAACCCGCTTAGGACAAAACATGACACATCCTCAACATCAGCATCACCCACAGTTAAACGGATATTGTGAACTATGCTCTTTAACGATTTTTGAGAAAGTGGAGCGGAATCAATAGCAAAAACAGGTATGTCCTTTCCCAAAGTGCATACCTGGAAGCCATGTGTTATAGAAAATTGATTATCAATGAGATTGAGAGCTGCTCCACTATCTACAAAAATCTCACAAAAAATGTTCTTGCTCTCTAGCGCCACCCTGGCAGGTATGACAAAACGAGAACTACAAGCAAACGGAAAAGCTTCAATTTCCGCATCAATTTTGCCAATGTTAACAGATGGAAAGTTTTTAGAGGATTTTTTTCCTTTTAGTTTCTTTATTACCCTCAAAACTCTCCCTGAATCTTCTAGAGGGACAAATATTTGCCAAATGATTTATACCTCCACAACAGAAACAAACCCTCCTCTGAGAGCTGAATCCTCAGTTGTTAGAGGCAAGCAAATCCAGCTGCATGGGCGCTCCTCCTCAGAGGGGATTGAGAGAGACTGAGACCCTTGCACACTGAATGAGACCGTCCCACTGTCCTTGGACTTAGTATGACATGAAGGAGTGATCTCTCCTCTCTTTCTAAGACGCCTGTCAATACGAACGGCTCGAGACATGGCAGACTCCAAGGAGGTAGGTCTCTCATGAAAGGCAAATGCAATTTTCAATCCCTCTGAAAGACCATGGCAAAATTGACTTCGGAGTGCAGCATCATTCCAACCAGTAAACAGCTGCCCATCTCCGAAATTCTGAACAGTAAATCTCTGCGGACTGTTTACCTTGGCATAAAAGACGCAATTTAGATTCAGCCAGAGCAATACGATCCGGATCCTCATATATCTTACCCAGAGCCACAAAAAATTCATCCACTGATCGGAGGGGCCGTGCCCCCACTGGCAGCGAAAAGGCCCAATACTGAGCGTTATCCCTGAGCAGTGATATGATGATCCCCACCCTCTGCTCCTCATCACCAGAGGAATGGGGAAGTAGGCTAAAATTGAGTTTGCAAGCCTCTCTAAAACGAACAAAATTCTCACTACCCCCAGAGAAGGTATCCGGAAGCGAGATCTTAGGCTCAGAACAAACTCCATGAACGCAAGCAGAACCGGTCACCTGAAACGGAGACACAGTTTTACGGAGCTTTGCGACTTCCAGTGATAGAGACCGCATGCGGTCCGTCAAGGCTGAAAGCGGATCCATGCTTAAGACGGTTTCGGTGGTTTATAATGTCATGGATGGTGTTGCAGAAAACAAGAAGTAACAAATAAAAATCCAACTGACTTGATCCCAAAACTAAGGAACAAAAGGGTGAGCCCTATTAAAGCCCTATAGCTCTCCCTGACTTCTCAACCCATGCAAAGATCTCTACGATAGATAATTGCATGCCCTCATGCCTCGACTGTATGACACCTGAACACCCTATAATAGTGAGGGGACCAGACCGCCGGCTCCCTGCACTTAATACAGGGGAGTTAGGGTCACCTAGGATCAAGCCAACAGGAAAACACAAATAGAGTAACAGACTTATCTGAAGAGCCAGCAGTTGCAGCATCTAGCAGTGAGCACCGTCCAGGAAGTTGTATAAACCGCAAAGTGAGGCAGTATGGGAGAGGACATTAAGGGAGGCAATCATTGCTAATAGATGACAGCTGGGAGAGGGAGAAGAGATGTCAAAGTGAAACCAAAACAAGAGAACATCATGCAGGAGGTACTGAAGAACGTCTATCAGAACTTCTCAGAGATCTGGCGGCGACAGACACCCTGTAACGGTATGAGTGGTGGCCTGGCCAGTGGGCACAGTACAGTCTGTGTGGGCCTGACACACACTGGCTTGCAACTGCGATTATATCACAGTGAAAAAATAATTTGACTTTATTTTATCTGCAAGGTATTGTGACACCCTGTAACGGTATGAGTGGTGGCCTGGCCAGTGGGCACAGTACAGTCTGTGTGGGCCTGACACAGTTGTTAATTTATTTAGCAGATTTTCCAATTAATAAATTTTCCTTTAACATAGCAAGGGTTAACATCCAAACAAACCTCAATATTTATAACCCTGATTCTTCAGTTTACAAAAATACCCCATGTGGTCATAAGTTGCTGTAGGGGCACAAGGCAGGATACACAAGAGAAGGAGTGCCATAGGGTTTTTGGAGGGCAAATTTTGCTGGAATGGTTTTTGGGTGCCATGTTGTAATAGAAGAGACCATGAGATATTCTTAGAGAAGAAATCCCAAAAAGTTACCCATTTTGGAAACAACCCCCCCCCCCCCTACACATTTCTAGGGGGTATATTGAGTGATCTGACCCAACTGGCCTTTCATAGAATTTAGAAACACTTACATTTTTCTTTCAATAAAATGGTGCTTAGGCTGCAATTTTTCATATTCACAAAGGGTTATAGGAGAAAAAACAGCGGGCAATGTATTACCCATTATCTCCTGAATATGGCAAGACCCAATATGTGGTCATAAACTGCTGTATGGGTACACAGCAGGTCTCAGAAGGGATGAAGAAACCATATGGCTTTTGGTGGCCAGAATTCACTGGAATTGTTTTTGGCATTTCAAGAGACTCTGGGGTACCAGTATAGTAGAGATCCATCAAAAAGTGACCCCATTTTGGAAACTACACCCTTCTATACATTTTTAGAGGGCTATAGTGAACTGGTGTTCAATAGAATTTTTTTTTATTTTTTTTTTTATTGGGATATGAAATGAAAAGTGACATTTTAGAAATCACACCCTCCAGAGAATTTACCAATGGGCATAGTGAGCATTTTGACTGCACAGGTGTTTTGCAAAAATTAAAGCACAGCAGATGATGCAAAATTATATTTTTTTTACACAGATATGCCATTTCAGTGCCCAATATGATGTGTCCATTGTGTGCCAGTAAAAAGTAAGCCCTCTTTTTATTATACCATAAATATGGCCCTAATGTTTTGTCCGGACATTAAACAGGGCTCAGGAAAAGGCCTCATGCACACAAACGTATTTTGCTTCTGTGTGTGTTCCATATTTGTTTTTTTTTGCGGATAGAATGTGGACCCATTCTTTTAATGGGTCCGCAAAAAATGCGGACAGCACAACGTGTGCTATCGGCATCCATATGTCCGCTCTGTAGCCCTGCAAAAAATATATATAACATCTCCAATTCTTGTCTGTTTTAGGCATTGTTACAATGGATCTGCAAAAAAACAAATAAGGATGGCATACGAAACCCGGCGGACTTTTAACTTTTCAGCTGCTGTGGTTATCCGGCTGTGCTACTCCTGTGTATGCAGTGCATGCAGCAGACCCTATCCTCCTGTGTGATAGTAGCAGAGATGGTATAGCATTTAGGTGGGAAAACATTCCTCAAGCGATAAAATTGAGAGATCCACAACAGGGATGACTATAATCACATTTGGATCCCTTCATAAGGTCTGGGACCTCTCCCTGCACTGAACCTAATGGAATTAAAATGTTATTAGGGTTAAAACCAGATGCAGATCATGGTGGATGGATGAAACATGGCCGCTGAATTACTGTAGCAACAGTGTCCCTAGCGCATGAGCACTTGCCATGTCTCTCCCTATGTTCAACTCACAGGACAATGGCGAAGACCATGCGGGATGAATGTTTTATAAGGCTGTGACATCACAGGGGAAGGCAACCGGTGGATTGGCTGGATTCACAACATTATGGGTGATCTCATGTTCCCGGGCTTCTTACTTTCACTTTATATGTAACATGCGCAGTCGCCATTTTAGGAAAAACTGATTTGTTACCAAAAAGCGCAAGGAAATTCGGATTTGTGTCAAATCTAATTTTTTTCTAAACTTCGGACCGAATTACCCTTCTCATGCTTAAATTCTCGCAACACTATTTACAACCCAAGCAATAGAAAAAAATTATTGTAAATCTATGCTGCTTGTTAAAGGGTTCTGCAGTTTGTTTAAACTGATCTGATCCATAGGCGTGCGCACGGGGTGTGCCGGGTGTGCCTTGGCACACCCTAATCAAGCCGACTTGAGGTTTACAATGTGCGGCACTGCAGGCAGCAGAGCAATACAGCTGATGCCTGAAATCTCCAATAACAGAGCTCTGTACATTACAGAGCTCTGTTATAAGGGAGGAGGCTGCTGATTGGCCAGTATCAGCTGGCTGCCCTGCTATTGGCTGATCCTCTCACACCCCCTCCTCTCGGGAGCTGAACACAGCAGCAGTAGCTTCCTTTTCAGTTATTATGAAGACAGGAAGCGCGCCACCCCTGCTGCTGATGAAGTGCCAGGGACAGCATTAGGAATGGAGCCATCACCATGTGCCCAGGTGAAGTGACAAGGTGAAGTGTCCTGCAGGCTTCTATCTACTGCTGGGTGGGAGCTCCATGTGGAGCTTTATGAATTGAAAAACTAATAGCCAAGACAGAGGCTAAAAGAAACCTGCTTCTGACCCTTATGTTAAAACATAACTTTCATTTGATTGCTTTAACACCTAATGGGAAAAAATCATTTTAAAAAGCTGCTGTTTCTCTAGATGACCTTATAGTAGTGGTAATAGAGTCTCAGGGGTCTATAAAAGCAGCTACACTATTTTTACAGACCTTTGAGAGTCTATTAACACTACTATCAACATAAGGTCATCTAGAGAAAAAGCATTTTTTTTTTATTCTTTTTTTTTTTTTCCGTTTAGATGTTAGAGCAATCTAATGAAAGTTATGTTTTAACACCTAAAGGATTTTTATTTTTTTTAAACCTACTGTTTCTTTAGATGACCTTATGTTGATAGTAGTGTTAATAGAGTCTCAAAGGTTTGCAAAAATAGTGTAGCTGCTTTTAGGCTGGGTTCACACTTGAGCGCATTTTATATGCGTGTTTAACGCGCGTTTTTGTTGCGCGTTTTGACGCGCGTTTTTTGTAATAGTAAACGCGCGTTTGACGCGCGTTTGTGTGATTGACTGCAGTGTCCTATGGCCACAAACGCGCGTCAAAACGCCCCAAAGAAGCTCAAGAACTTTTTTGAGCGTAGGGCGTTTTTCATCGCGTTTGAACGCGCTGTAAAACGCTCAAGTGTGAACCAGGGCCATAGGGAAGCATTGGTTTTCATGTGTTGAGCGTTTTACAGCGCGTTTGAATGTGCTGTAAAACGCTCAAGTGTGAACCCAGCCTTATAGACCCTTGAGACTCTATTACCACTACTATCAACATAAGGTCATCTAGAGAAACAGCAGCTTTTTAAAAAAAAAAAAATTTCCTTTAGGTATTAGAGCAATCAAATGAAAGTTATGTTTTAACATAAGGGTCAGAAACAGGGTTTTGTTTAGCCTCTTGGTTATTAGTTTTTCTATGTAAGTTCTCTGGATCAATGAGATTTTTTCCCCCCGTATGGTTTATATATGGAGAGCAATGTCCAGTGATAACAGAGAGGACTATACTGTATATTGTACGGGATGGTGCAGGGGTTATACTGTATATTGTACGGGATGGTGCAGGGGTTATACTGTATTGTACGGGATGGCGCAGTGGTTTTTATGCTCTTTGATGTGACAATTATCTTAGGTTTTCCTATCGCCCACCTTTGATGGCGCTGTGCCCAGCTCTGAGCCGATCCCGCTCAGCAGCTGCCAAGGCTCAGAGGAAACACTGGTTCTGTCACCCCCGTGCTGCACTTTTTCGCCCCATAAGATGCATTTTTTCCCCCAAAAGTGGGGGGAAAATGCCCCTGCGTCTTATGGGGCGAATACTAATCAAGTTATTAGTACCAGAGGACCAGGAAGTGCTATACTCACCTCTTCCTGGTCCTCATGCGCTCCACTGTGAAGGCTGCGCACAGTGTGAGGCCGCGCTGTGACCTCACACTGTGCGTGCCCACATAGCATACTGTACAAGAGGATTACCGAGCGCGAGCGGTGAGGAGCGGCAGCGTCCGGAGCAGGAAAGTGTTTTTCTGGGGGCTGATATGAGGCACTGGGGCTCTTATCTGAGGTCTGATTGGGGGTCATTCACATTGGGGTCTGATCTGAGGTCTTATTGGGGTCTTATTGACATTGGGGGTCTGATTGGTGGTCTGACCTGAGGTGTAATGATTTTTTTTTTTCTTATTGTCCCTCTCTAAAACCTTATAGGGCGAATAGAGCGTCTTATAGGGCGAAAAATACGGTAAGTTTAAAAATGATTTCTTCTCCCTTCATTATATTGATAGTGCAGGTCTGTATGTATACAGAGTGTATTTGTGTGTATATATATGAGTGTGTATGTGTATATAATATATATATATATACATACATACACAGGTGCGTGCGCTGCGTCTGTGTTTGTGCTTTAGGGTGCACACCCTAATGCAATAGGCTGCGCACGCCTATGATCTGATCGGCGGGGGTCTGACACCCGGGACCCCTACCGATCAGCTATATGAGAAGGCAGCGGCGCTCCAGCAGCGCTGCGGCCTTCTCACTGTTTACCGCTGGCCCAGTGATGTCACAACTAGTATCAACTTGAATTAATAGTGGAGATATGGCACTCAATATCTGGGAAATTTGCTCAAAACAGGTCACTTTATTAATGCAATAAAATGGTTAAAATGTCATACAAAGTACGTAATTTGTACAGAAATTAAATAACATAATAATAAAAAGTCACAATTGACAATATAAAAAATCACTTATAGTGTATATATAAACACACATCAGACAGCAAATGGGTACTTGTCTGTAATCTGATTGAATGGATCCAGAAAGTTAAATTCTCAACACTAGAGCACTGAATGTGTTATTGCTCAATAGTTTTCAATGAGAAATTAATCGAATGTCACCATTGATTCGGTATAAAATATTCGCCGATTATCATTATTGTAGTGCAGTCGCAGGATTTTCGGATTTAATAGTAGAAGTTATTCCAATTATGGATATATCACAGTTCATGGAACTTATCAAATTAAAGTTCAGCAGTTATTAGCTCTAGGTGGCGTCCCACCTTTTTTCAAGCTATTTAAATCCCTTACCTCCACTTCTCAATACGGTTTGTTCAGTCACCGTTTCCTCAGCGTCCCAAATATTCGATTTCTCCTTGCTTGTAAATCAGAGTGTATCACTCTGAGGAGTTTACGAACTTGGTGTAGGACGAGTTGATCACTTAGGAGGTTATTGGTAAAGGAGGTGTAGCTGTAGATCTCCTTGCGTACGCCAAAAAATGGTGGTAATGTGGGGTCCAGGTTCCTCCCAGACGCGTTTCGAAGTCCCAAGGGGTGCTGACTTCTTCCTCAGTGGTGACCTGGCTCCCCCTAAACCACCTTTTTTATACCATCTTTGTTAATTGGTTCCAGATGTCCCAAAGATCAGTCCTGGATCACAATCCAGGTACCATAGTGACAAAATCTGGTCTGGATTATTACAATGTACTATACTCAATGATAAAATTGAATATTTTAATGATAAAGTAAATTAAATCAGAGATATAGCTTCCACATTTCTTCCATAAGTATAATACATCGAAATCTTGCTATTTTTGAAAAAAACGCATATGCGGTAATGATGCGGTTTCCATGCGTTTTTTTTAAAGTCGATGCGTTTTTTTTCAGAAAAGCTGCTGAAATTGCATCCTTAATCATTTACATAAGGGGTTTGATGTTATTTGTTTACTTTCTCTCATTATTCACAAATAACATGAATTAAAATGTATAAATGAATATAAAAATATTTAATTAATAAAAAATATAATAAACAAGTGCACCTTCGCATATTTTTTATTACATCTAAAAGTAGATGAATCAAACTGACAGTCCAACATGGAGGACTGTTGTCAGATTGGATGAACACGAGATTGTGGCTGGATAGGCGGTGGGTGCCGTCCACCAAGACACGGTCCGATGTACGTAATTAATATACCATCTGACCATGTGTCGGTGGAAGGCAACCACCCCAGGTTTTAATCTGCTACAAGAAGCCAAAGATTTCTAACTCTGCGTTTAATCCATGTGGTATAAGGGTGTCCAGTTCAAAAATCCATCTTGATTCTATTCTGGACATTTTTTCCACATGGTTGCCTCCTCTCCAATCTACTTCCACTTTCTCTATCGCTGCAAAACATAGATCTGTTTGTTGACACAGATGTTGGCACCCACCGCCTATCCAGCCACAATCTCGTGTTCATCCAATCTGACAACAGTCCTCCATGTTGGACTGTCAGTTTGATTCATCTACTTTTAGATGTAATAAAAAATATGCGAAGGTGCACTTGTTTATTATATTTTTTATTAATTAAATATCTTTATATTCATTTATACATTTTAATTCATGTTATTTGTGAATAATGAGAGAAAGTAAACAAATAACATCAAACCCCTTATGTAAATGATTAAGGATGCAATTTCAGCAGCTTTTCTGAAAAAAACGCATCGACTTTAAAAAAAACGCATGGAAACCGCATCATTACCGCATATGCGTTTTTTTTAAAGTCGATGCCGCATCATTACCGCAAATAGCAAGATTTCGATGTATTATACTTATGGAAGAAATGTGGGAGCTATATCTCTGATTGAATTTACTTTATCATTAAAATATTCAATTTTATCATTGAGTATAGTACATTGTAATAATCCAGACCAGATTTTGTCACTATGGTACCTGGATTGTGATCCAGGACTGATCTTTGGGACATCTGGAACCAATTAACAAAGATGGTATAAAAAAGGTGGTTTAGGGGGAGCCAGGTCACCACTGAGGAAGAAGTCAGCACCCCTTGGGACTTCGAAACGCGTCTGGGAGGAACCTGGACCCCACATTACCACCATTTTTTGGCGTACGCAAGGAGATCTACAGCTACACCTCCCTTACCAATAACCTCCTAAGTGATCAACTCGTCCTACACCAAGTTCGTAAACTCCTCAGAGTGATACACTCTGATTTACAAGCAAGGAGAAATCGAATATTTGGGACGCTGAGGAAACGGTGACTGAACAAACCGTATTGAGAAGTGGAGGTAAGGGATTTAAATAGCTTGAAAAAAGGTGGGACGCCACCTAGAGCTAATAACTGCTGAACTTTAATTTGATAAGTTCCATGAACTGTGATATATCCATAATTGGAATAACTTCTACTATTAAATCCGAAAATCCTGCGACTGCACTACAATAATGATAATCGGCGAATATTTTATACCGAATCAATGGTGACATTCGATTAATTTCTCATTGAAAACTATTGAGCAATAACACATTCAGTGCTCTAGTGTTGAGAATTTAACTTTCTGGATCCATTCAATCAGATTACAGACAAGTACCCATTTGCTGTCTGATGTGTGTTTATATATACACTATAAGTGATTTTTTTATATTGTCAATTGTGACTTTTTATTATTATGTTATTTAATTTCTGTACAAATTACGTACTTTGTATGACATTTTAACCATTTTATTGCATTAATAAAGTGACCTGTTTTGAGCAAATTTCCCAGATATTGAGTGCCATATCTCCACTATTAATTCAAATTCTTTACTTCTGGTGTTTGGAGTTCACACCTAGATACTGAGCACCTCCCCATCCTACGGAGTAGTAGAGCCACTCCATTTTTGTTAAATTCTAGTATCAACTTGCCTTGGCACAGCTAAGCTCTGTTCACTTGAATGGACAAATTTTCTCCCAGGCTGTGAGCTCTGATTGGACAGTGCTACAGCCAGGGAGAAGGAACGCCCAGGGAGAAACAGGGCAGACTCCTCCCAGTATAGCCAAGTCAGCAAAAATGCCAGGGTACATAGCGAGAGAATAGCGAAAACCAGCAAGCAACCACATATAAAATACTGAAGTATTGGAAACAGCAGTTCTCACCTGTTTCTTGATATGTAGAGCATGGACAACAGCCGCTAGGTTTGGCTGTTCGAACAATAGTCCAGCTCTAATCAACAGCAAGGGAACTTTATTTCAGCGGTTTAAAAAACTTTCTGTTACAGGAAATGTAGTATTGGTACGCGTTTCAGACCACCTCTATTCTGGGTCCTAGTCATGATGAAGGACCCAGAATAGATGTGGTCTGAAACGCGTAACAATACTACATTTGCTGTAACAAAGTGTTTAAACCGCTGAAATAAAGTTCCCCTGCTTTTGATTAGAGCTGGACTTCCAAGTGTGTTTTTTGACATAAAATACTGCTCCATTCAGAGAGAAGACTGTGCACTTCTATTCTTGAGATTGCCAATATGTGTAATTTACTTTATGGATAGATGATAAATAACTATCACTGTAAACCCTTTAATACAAATCTTATCTATCAATATTGCCTTCTATACCACCCCCAGTCAGGCAGGGGTGTAGAAGGAAACAGCTCTTGTAAGCTTCTTGATACGACTTAACTGGCCTTAGAACTTTTATGGGTGTTCAATCTGTGAATAGAAAACAAGGTAAATAAAAACTCATTGAGCAAATAGCTCAGACAAGCAGTGGTTGGTGTACTTGAAAATAATAGAATAATGCAGTACAGAACTATTGACTGGACCAAGATGAGTAACCAAGAGGCTCATCAACTGTCAGAAATGTGCAGTAACATAGACAATAGTCAGTAATAACCCGAGTCAGAAGTTAAAAGTTAGACAAACAGGAATATTAGAAAGAGATATTGACTATCCTGCATACAGAACAGATGTACACACCACATATCCTGGCTTGCCCTAATTCTTAGTACATACAGCCCCGAGAGGTGTCTGGACATTAAGGAAAAAGAAGGAAGAAGCAGGAATGTGGTCAACAAATTCTAGTGCATAGAGCCCTGAGAGGTGGCTGGAACTAAAGGACGCAGCAGAAATGTGGTTAACCAACTCCTAGAGAATACAGCGCTGAGAGGTGGCTGGGAGTAAAGGACGAAACAGGAATGTGGTCAACCAATATCTAGTGCATAGAGCCCTGAGAGGTGGCTGGTCATAAATAGAGTTGAGCAGACACCTGGCAGTTCGAGAACTTTGGAGCACTAACCCTGGGTTCACACCTGAGCGTTTTACAGCGCATTCAAACGCGCTGTAAAACGCTCAAGACATGAAATCCAATGCTTCCCTATGGGAATGGTTCACACCTGGGCGTTTTACAGCGCGTACGAACGCGCTGTAAAATGCCCGACGCTCAAACAAGTACTTGAGCTTCTTTGGGGCGTTTTGACGCGCGTTTGTGGCCATAGGACCCTGCAGTCAATGACACAAACGCGCGTCAAACGCGCGTTTACTATTACAAAAAACGCGCATAAGAACGTGCGACAAAAACGCGCGTTTGAGAAACGCTCAGGTGTGAACCCAGGGTTATATGGCTCTAAAAATGTCATGGAAATGGCTAGAGGGCTGCAAAAGGCAGCAAAATGTGGTTAAGAACATGGCAAGTGCTCTGTAAACAAATGTGGATAGGGAAATGACTTAAAATAACATAAGATACGTAAAAATAAAAAATAATAATCTTGATTTATTAGGAAGGGGTAGCATATGGAGTAGGAGGTTGAGGAGGCGGTGCATGTGGCGGTGTAGGTGAAAGCGGCGGTGGAGGAGGAGGAGGTATCAACACTGGTTTTTGTTTTTTATTTTATTTTATTATTTATTTTGTTTACATTTGGTTAAACCCCAAAACATTGGAAAATATAAAAAATATAACAAAGAGAAAGTGCGCTGGAGTACAACAATGGCTGGGTGAGGCCGGTATACATGTCTATTCTGCACAAGGTACGGACAAGTCCTGTGGAATCCCTGCCTGGTTCATTTTAATGAATGTGATCTTGTCCACATTGGCTGTGGACAGGCGGCTGTGTTTGTCTGTGATAACCCCCTCCTGCAGTGCTAAACAAATGTTTAGACAATACACTGGCTGCAGGGCAGGCCAGCATCTCCAAGGCGTAAAGGGAAAGCTCGGGCCATGTGCCCAATTTGGAGACGCAGAAGTTGAAGGGGAAGACCCATCAATCAGTATGTGTAGGCATGTGCACACATACTGCTCCACCATGTTGCATGTCCCAGTGACGTCCACGATCCAATTGGATATATTCACTATCAATTTTCAATGTTCTTTTATAGGCCTACCATGGTGATCACGGGTAACCAAGGTTCCATGCCGGAGAGGGAGCCTGAGAAAGAGATACAACACCCAAGGGAGGTCAATGGCTGAAATGTGATCGGGCGTAAATGTGGGACAAGTTATTAAAGCGGAAGAATCAAATGAAAGGAGGGGGTGCGCATCAATTATCCACTCCTGACTCGGGGAGGTAGTGACGATAAATAACAATACAGGACTCTTAAGATGCCCTGCTATTGGAATGAGTAATGAAAAATTACAGGGTATGTCACTGCGGTATTTTGGATTAGCAAACATTATACAGGAGAGCTGCTGCTTTGTTGACTCTAGATAACTTCTGCCTGATCGCACGTCCCTGTGATGGCTACAATCCAATTGGATATCTTCCCTATCAACTTTTAATGTTTTTTATGCTCCTACCATGGTGATCATGGGTAATGGGGAATCAGGGTTACATTCCGGATAGGGAGCCTGAGAAAGGGATACCACATCCAAGGGAGGTCAATGGCTGAAATGTGATCGGGTGGCGTGGGGTTTGTCCCCCAAACAGATAAGTTTCAAAAATGCCTGCTGTCGTTTACCCCTGGCTGTGCTGAAATTGGTGGTGAATGTGTTATGCTGACTGTATGAGGAGGTGGTAGAGGATGAGGAAGCGGAGTAGGCCAGCCCCCACTGCATTTATCCAGTGTGCTGTTAGGGAGATATTGCGTCCCAGACGGTGCTTACTGGTCCATGCATCCGTAGTTAGGTGGACCTTGCCACAGATGGCGTTGCACAGTGCACAACTGATTTTGTTCCCCACTTGGTTGTGCAGGGAAGGGATGGCTCACCTGGAAGAGTAGTGGCAGCTGGGCACAATGTACTGTGGGACAGCCACCGCCATCAGATTTTTTAAACTGTCCGTGTCCACCAGATGGAATGACAGCATTTCAAAGGCCAGTATTTTGAAATGCTGGCATTCAGGGCCAGAGATCGCAGGTGGGTAGGGGGGTAATTTGTCTTTCTCTCCAGTGTCTGGGAGATAGACAGCTGAACGCTTCCATGGGACATTGTGGAGATGCTTGGTGACCGAGGTGGTGGTGTTGCTGCCACATCCTCTGTTGGCTGGGTGGCAGGTGCCACTGTCACTCCAGAGGGGGATGAAGAGGCAGAGAGGAAGAAGAGGAAGCAGGAGGAGCCAGAAACCTCTTGGTTTTTGAGGTGTCTACTCTGTGACGAGGCTACCCCAAGTGGAGTCGCCTTTTTAAATAAACACACCCTTTATTCTGCTTTAAAAGAGAAATATTCACTTGTTTGGAGCTGTGTCCTAGTAATTGAAAATTACACTTCCCCATCATAAAGATAAGGATGGGAGCTTTAAAAGCACCCCTGATGAGGCTCATCGTAAAATACTTGATCCTGGGATAACATTAGCCAGACATTCTGACTACTGTCCCAGCAGGGGAGCAGAGCGAGATGGGAAAGTGACCTTTTGAACCTTTGAGGGACTCAAACATAGTCATTTTTCATATCTCTGGTCGTAGGCATAGTCTGCACTGGCTAAGGCCGGATTCAACCTCTGTGGACCAGTGTGATCACGGAGATATCAAACAGTATGTTCTTGTGCCCTTGGAAGGCTGAAAAGCCAGCTTTAAGCCGTCCTGGAGAATCACAAACCCCAGCAGAGTCAAGTATGGTCTTGTTAGAGTCGCAAAATGATAAGGGTCATTAATACATGAATGTCATAGCTGTATTTAGTGGTTCCACAGAACTCTGGGCTCAGCCAGAATAAGGAGATTCTGGGCTGACCCTAGCTGGTCATAAATCTTGCTGACACCTCCTCGACGCTGCCCACACGTTCGTACAATTGGTGGGCAGAACTGTTGGCAACTCCTGTTTTAGAACTGTTATAAGATGCTGTGAGGGCATTGTATGGCAACCCTGCCTTGCCTTAACACCTGGATTTGTATCACCTTCTGAATGTCAGTGCTTAGGGTCCACTGATATTATACCAACTGGATTGCACAATGGTTTCAAAGACTGGAACAGAGGAACTTAAGTATACTTTTCATCCATTATCCCTATTATTTTAACTGTTGTGAATTACTATTCCCTTGAATTATTATTATCTAGAATAGTGATTTTTCTGTAAATGTATATATGCACTGTTTTTCCTTTCACCTTTTATTAAAAGATAGAAAAATCTTATTTGCTAAGTCTTCCATGTTCTAAGCAAAGGGATTAACAAATCCTGTCTCTGAAGAGAGTAACGTTACCATATTGTGTGAGAAAGGTAATCTTGATTGTTGCTTGGCTGAACGATTGCGATCGGTTCATTCCCTGCTCTGCGTGAGTGACCGGTAGTCGGTTTGTGTGCTGTTAAAACACGTGGTGGCATGTAGGAAGGCGCAAGGGTCCGTCATTTTGGAAGGTACATGTCACCGAGGTTCCTGGCCTCGGTGAGATAAGAACCAGTAATTTTGTGTGTCAGTGGCAGCTAGTGCTTGCTGACACTGGTTTACTTAGTGTAGCTGTAAAGCCAATCCGGGTCGCTTCTTGAGAGCAGCCAAAGAGCAGGGTGGGTGGCTGTTCCCCATGTCCAGGCCAGGTTTTGGGCTGGGGTTTAAAAACCCAGCCAGCAGCTCACCTGGGGGTGTAATGTATCCTCCATCTGACAGTGGAGCTCGGTCAGGCTCTGTTTTGGGATCTAAACATTTGGTACCGTGCTGGAGTGACACTGCTGGGAATCAGGTGCCCTAAAGCCTGCTGTGGATGGCTGTGGACTGCCGTGGACAAATCAGCATGCCAGGTGACATTTTTTTTCGATGGACTTTGTGTGGTGTGAATTAACACCTGGACTCTGCAAAGTGTTTGTGTTACTTTTTTTCCTTTGGTGTGAATAAACACTGAACTTTTTGCTTTACTACCGTGTTCTTGCCTCTGTACTGCGACCGCTTAACCTGCCTACCAGAGCAAATCCCTACATGGCAGTATACTGCATTGTATCTATAAAGGGTTAACCAGAAGTTAACCACCCCTTGTCACATGCGGTATCTGTCTGCATACAGGTATGTTTGTGACATACTCCACTGCAGCTCGTGCCTTGCACAGCGTGCAAACTAGTGATGAGCGGCAGGGGCAATATTCAAATTTGCGATATTTCGTGAATATTCGCCATATATTAACGAATTCATGATCTCCAGGCATTATTTTCTTGATTGCGAAAATTCGCATAAAAATCACATACAATTTTTTTCGCATAAAAATTTGCATGAACTGATATTTTCACAAAAATCGAATATTCGCAATTACGAATATATTTTGCGATATTCGAAATATTCGCGAATTCTCGAAGTGCCGATATTCGCGATTATAATTCGCAATTCGAATATTCGTGATCAACACTAGTGCAAACCACTCGTGTCTTATCATCAGCACATTGTCTGAAGAACTGCCACGCCAGGGAACTCCTTGGAGCTGGCTTTGGTGTGCTTGGTCCCTTGGTGCGGTGGGCAGTAGTAGGTGTACTGTCTAGGGGACGGCCGCTCCGCTTTTGCGCCCTGCTCCCTCTTTTGCTGTGCTGGTGGCTCTGTGCGACCACCGCCTCTTCCCCGAACTACACAGGTCAGTTGCATGACCTTGATTCCATGTGGGGTTAAGGACCTCATCGTCCTCCACATCATATTCCACCCAATCTTCACCCCTGCCCTCCTTGTCGGTCTGCACAATGCAGAAAGCCGCAGCAGTTGGCACCTTTGTTTCGTCATCATCTGAGACGTGCTTTGGTGGTCCTCCCATGTACTCATCCTGAAACATAAGTGGTTGGGCATCGGTGCACTCAATCTCTTCCACTTCTGGGGCAGTGCTTTTTGGATGATCCTGGTAAACCCTGCTAGCAGAGTCATCAAAAAGCAGAAGAGACTGCTGCATGACTTGGGGCTCAGACTCCTTGGCTGATTTGCAAGGGGGTGAGGTGAAAGACTGATGGACATCGGCTGCAGGTGCCAATTCTGATCTTTCAGCAGGGGACTGGGTGGGAGACAATGTGATGGAACTGGGGGCACTGTCAGCCACCCAATCTACTAGCGCCTGTACTTGTTCTGGCCTCACCATTCGTAGAGCAGCATTCGGGCCTACTAAATAACGCTGAAGGTCCTGTTGCCTACGCGCACCTGAGGAAGGTGTTTCATTTGGGCGTGTAGCTAGCACAGATCAACCACGTACTCTCCCTGCAACAGAAGTTCCACCAAAACCAGCAGCACCACAACCAGGGCCACGTCCCTTATTTGACACTCTCATCATTTTTTGCAGTCACCCACCAAAGTAACAGACATTTTTACTAAATTTAGTTCCCTGTCACCTATGCCGAGCAGGGGTTTTTAAATGGCAAAAATAGGTTAATGTCACCCACCAATCAAATAGACTAATCTTTGAAATTTAAGTCCCTATCACCTATGCAAAGCAGGGGTTTTTAAACTGCAAAAATGGGTTAATGTCACCCAGTAATGTAACAGACAAATTTTTTAAAATTATTTCCCTGTCTGCTATGTAGAGCAGGGGTATAAAACAGCCAAAAAAGGGTTAATGTCACCCAACAATGTAACAGCCAATTTTTTTATTTTTTTTTATTTCCCTGTCTGCTATGTAAAGCAGGGGTATAAAACAGCCAACAATGCTAATATGTCAACCCCTGACCTAACAGACAAATTAACTATATTATTGTCCATGGCACATATGCTGGTGCAGGGGTACTTCACACAAAAATTGATTTGGTCGCCCACCTAACTAACAGACGAATTAAGTATTAAATTATTAATATTTATTTTAGATGTTGCATTGCACCCATCAAAAAATTGCCGTGGAATTGTCACCCCACAATCCTACAGATGGATTTACTGTATTTATTTGCCTGGCTGTCAGACATGAAGTGCAGGCCTCAAAGGTACTTTATGGCCAAAAAAAGAGTTTTTTTCACCCACAATGTCCAAGTTGTATTCACTGATTATATTTCACTATCAAATTTGCAGTGCAGGCCACAAAGGTACTTCAGGGCCAAAAATTTAGTTTTTTTCAACCGACAATGTAACAGCAGTATTTAACGGTTTTATTGGACTGTCAGAAATGCAGCGCAGGCCGCAAATGTACTATCTAGCAGAAAAAGGGTGTTTTTTTTCAAACGACAATGTAACAGCAGTATATAACTGTTTTATTGGACTGTCAGAAATGCAGCGCAGGCCACAAATGTATTATCTAGCCCAAAAGTGTGCTTTTTTCTACCAACAATGTAACAGCAGTATTTAACGGTTTCATTGGGCTGTCAGAAATGCAGCTTAGGCCGCAAAGGTACTTTATGGAAAAAATTAAATATGATTGTTTTTTCACCCACAGTGGAAAAGATGGATTTACAGATTTTATTTCACTATCAGATTTGCAGTGCAAGCCGCAAAGGTGCTTTATGGCCCAATTTTTTCTTTTTTTTTCTTTTAACCCACAATGTCCTAGTTGTATTCACTGATTATATTTCACTATCAGATTTTCAGCACAGGCCGCAAAGGTACTTTATGGAAAAAAATAAATAAGATGTTTTCACCCACAGTGTAACATATGGATTTAGCAAATTCTCTTTCACTATCACAAATGCAGTGCAGGGCGCAAACGTACTTTTTCACAAAAAAAATTAATACATTTGTGCCCTCAGAATCTAACGGATGGATTTACTGAATTGATTACACTCACATATGCAACAGGGGTACTTTGCAGATTTTTTTTTTTTTTTATATGTCACCCCCTGGGTCCCTGAACTCACAGATGGATTACCTATATTATTTTCCCTTCCCCTGGCGCATATGCAGTACAGGTGCACTTAAAAAATGGGCATATGTTGCCCACTGAGCTAAAAGAACAGGATTAAATTATTGTCCCTGGCACATATGTAGTGCTGGTGCACTGAACTTGCACAAAATGGCTGCCGACACTCACCTAACTAAAAGATGGATAAAACTTATTTTTTTGTGTCACTGGTCTCAGGGCAGGGTACAAAAATGTTGCATTGCACCCACAAATAAAAAATGCTGTAGAGCGCAAAGTTAACAACAAGTTCTGATTCTTTCCCATTTTCTCCCTCACAGCAGCAGCATCCTATCCCTACACTAGTAATAGCTGAGTGACGTGCGGCGCTACGTGACTCCTGCTTATATAGAGGCTGGGTCACGTGCTGCATTGGCCAATCACAGCCATGCCATTAGTAGGCATGGCTGTGATGGCTTCTAAGGGGACACAAGCTAAATGCTTGTTGATTGGCTGCCCTGCAGCCTTTTCAAAAAGTGCCATTAAATCGCTGAACACCAAACCCGAAACCAAAGGTGGCTGGAAGTAAAGTTTGAAGCAGGAATGTGGTCAACTAATTCCTACTGTATAATACCCTGAGAGGTGGCTGGGCATAAAGAAAGAAGTAGGAATGTGATCAACCAATTCCTAGAGCATAGAGCCCTGAGAGGTAGCTAGGAGTAAAGGATGAAACAGAAATGTTGTCAACCAATTCCTAGTGCATAGAACCCTGAGCTGTGGGTGGGCCTAAAGGAAGCCCTGAGAGGTGGCTGACAGTAAAGGATGAAGCAGGAATATGGACAAGTACATTGCATCAGGGGTGTAGCTATAGGGGAAACAGTGGAAGCGGCTGCTCTAGTGCCTGAACTCACAAGGGGCCTCCTCGGAAGGAGGACTAAAATATTTTATTGTCGGGGCCCCCTGAAAGGTATTATACAATGATATTATATGCAGTCTAAGCTAAAGAGACAGCACAAAAAATTATTTTTTACCCCTTGGAGAGGCGCCACCATCCCTCTGATGAGAAGTGTATATAAAATATAACTATTCGTAGGTTGTTATCTTCAAAGGATTTTTTTCCCTTTTTGATATATATTAAAATTGAAATACTAGTACATATGTAAAAAGGCTCAATTAGTGGTTAGTCAAATGATGTCATAACTTGAATTAAAAATAAAAGCAATTTTGACTCACTTCACCCAGGAGGTACCGGCTGGGATAAGCACAAAACACCCACCGAATAACCTCCTGCCCCTGGGTCGCCTTTAAGATCTGACGGAATAACAGCAGTCCAGTCGAGTCTCTTGTCAATCGTCTTTTATTGAACCACAGGGTGGAGTGAAGGTATCTTGCTCAACGCGTTTCGGGGTATAAGAAAACCCCTTCATCAGGAGCATATGACATCATACATCTTTTTAGGGGTATAAGTACATAAAATGTTTGAAAAAAGAGCGCCAAAAACGGGGGAAAACGTCACTTCCGGTTTGCGCTCCAGCATGGAACGCACCGGAAGTGACGCCTCCCCCGCCTTACATAAGAATAATAATAAGAATAAAGTTCCATGAGAGTCATAGAATACAAGTTAAAAAGTCATTGGTTGTAATATACATCATTGTAGCTACACTGCAATTGAAGATGCCTTATGGTTTGGGGAACAGTTGGTTTGTTTCAGGTGAAAGAGCGGAGTCCCCTGCGTCACTTCCGGTTTTCGCTCCATCTGGAAACGGACCGGAGGTGTCACCCTTTTGTAGTTACAAGTTGAGGCTAGAGTAATTCGGAGCCTGAGAGGCTAGTACCTGCAGCATTTGTCAAATGCTGTTTCTTCGTTTTGGATGGATTGAAGCTGGCGTCGGAACGTCACTTCCAGTATGCGCTCCAACCTGGAACGCACCGGAAGTGCCGTTCTCCCTATTCAACACCAGACTATCTCGGCTAGGGCAAGATAAAAGTGCTTGCATTCTCTTTTATATGGTTGCATAGGGTATATTATAGTCCAGAATCTTGTGGCCAGAAGTGTCTTTATATTTTTCATATTTATGTTCTATATTGGAGAAGCCGCAGTAAGGTACAGCACTTCCGGTTTGCATTCCACCTTGGAACGCATCAGTGATCTCAACTATATACAATGCACTGCAACTGGGGATATACTCGTTTTATCTTAAATTGATGAATTTTTATATATAAAGGCATGTTAAAAGGGTATAGATATAGAGTAGTGGAGACTAGGAGTAGTGGTTATATGTCAAAGAAACATATATATATATATATATATATATATAGTAGTTGTGTGACAAGGAAAACATATACAGACGTGGACAAAATTGTTGGTACCCTTTGGTCAATGAAAGAAAAAGTCACAATGGTCACAGAAATAACTTTAATCTGACAAAAGTAATAATAAATTAAAATTCTATAAATGTTAACCAATGAAAGTCAGACATTGTTTTTCAACCATGCTTCAACAGAATTATGTAAAAAAATAAACTCATGAAACAGGCATGGACAAAAATGATGGTACCCCTAGAAAACACAGAACATAATGTGACCAAAGGGACATGTTAATTCAAGGTGTGTCCACTAATTAGCATCACAGGTGTCTACAACCTTGTAATCAGCCATTGGGCCTATATATATGGCTCCAGGTAATCACTGTGTTGTTTGGTGATATGGTGTGTACCACACTCGACATGGACCAGAGGAAGCAAAGGAAAGAGCTGTCTCAAGAGATCAGAAAGAAAATTATAGACAAGCATGTTAAAGGTAAAGGCTATAAGACCATCTCCAAGCAACTAGATGTTCCTGTGAGTACAGTTGCACATATTATTCATAAGTTTAAGATCCATGGGACTGTAGCCAACCTCCCTGGACGTGGCCGCAGGAGGAAAATTGATGACAAATCTAAGAGACGGATAATCCGAATGGTAACAAAAGAGCCTAGAAAGACTTCTAAAGAGATTCAAGGTGAACTTCATGCTCAAGGAACATCAGTGTCAGATCGCACCATCCGTCGTTGTTTGAACCAAAGTGGACTACAGGGGAGACGACCAAGGAGGACACCATTGTTGAAAACGAATCATAAAAAAGCAAGACTGGAATATGCCAAACTACATGTTGACAAGCCACAAAGCTTCTGGGAGAATGTCCTGTGGACAGATGAGACAAAAATCGAAGTTTTTGCCAAGGCACATCAGCTGTATGTTCACAGACGAAAAAATGAAGCATATCAAGAAAAGAACACTGTCCCTACTGTGAAACATGGAGGAGGCTCTGTTATGTTCTGGGGCTGCTTTGCTGCGTCTGGCACAGGGTGTCTTGAATCTGTGCAGGGTACAATGAAATCTCAAGACTATCAAGGAATTCTAGAGAGAAATGTACTAGCCAGTGTCAGAAAGCTTGGTCTCAGTCGCAGGTCATGGGTCTTGCAACAGGACAATGACCCAAAACACACCGCTAAAAACACCCAAGAATGGCTAAGAGGAAAAAATTGGACTATTCTAAAGTGGCCTTCTATGAGCCCTGACCTCAATCCTATTGAGCATCTTTGGAAGGAGCTGAAACATGCAGTCTGGAAAAGGCACCCTTCAAACCGGACACAACTGGAGCAGTTTGCTCATGAGGAGTGGGCCAAAATACCTGCTGAGAGGTGCAGATGTCTCATTGACAGTTACAGGAAGCGTTTGATTGCAGTGATTGCCTCAAAAGGTTGCGCAACAAAATATTAAGTTAGGGGTACCATCATTTTTGTCCATGCCTGTTTCATGAGTTTATTTTTTTACATAATTCTGTTGAAGCATGGTTGAAAAACAATGTCTGACTTTCATTGGTTAACATTTATAGAATTTTAATTTATTATTACTTTTGTCAGATTAAAGTTATTTCTGTGACCATTGTGACTTTTTCTTTCATTGACCAAAGGGTACCAACAATTTTGTCCACGTCTGTATAAATATTTGTCAATATAAATAAAATCATAAACATAAATGTATTAAGATAATATTAAGACTATTTGTATAAGAATACATTTCTATGAAGATACATTATTTTTTCAAAAAAATGCTAAAAATACTAAGATACTAAAATTGTTGAAAAATAAATATATTTATATATATCTACTTTGGTCTAACATATATATATATATATATATATATATACATACATCTTTTACTACAAAGGGAGTATATATGTGCGCAAGTGTTTTAAACCATCATTGTTGGTGCACTAGTCTATTCTAGGGTCTCATTAAGTCCAAAAGGCACGAGCGTGTTAAGTTTATAAATCCAGTGCATTTCTTTGCGACAGAGCTGCTGATAGGTAAATGTCTGTTCTAGCGGTGAAACCCTCAAGCTAGATGGATCACTATTATGTATCTCTGTGTAGTATCGCAAAACGCTGTGGGTGAGGATGCTGCGTCTAATGTTTGAGCGGTGCTCATTCATCCTCTCTCTGACTGTCTGGGTGATTCTTCCGATATACTTTAAACCACATGGATAGTAGAGGAGGTAGATGACATTTTTTGACCCACAGTTTAGCTCCTGTTTGATGGTCCAAAGGGATCCATCTTTGATTTTCTTAGGGTTAGGGATGTTAACTGTTTTGACTCCATGGGATATCATTGGGCAACAAAGGCATTTTCTTGAGGTACATTTACGTATCCCCATCTTATCTGAACAATCGATGGGGGTAGTAACAGGATTCATGGTGAGTTTTGGGCAAGAGGGGGCAATCAAATTTTTTAGGGTTTTGGCTCTCCTAAATGTAATAGAGGGGTGTTTTGGTAAACTTTTTTGAGAATGGGGTCTTTGAGAAGGATGCCCCAATGTTTCATAAGGGTTTGTCTGATGTTGGTGTGATGAATGTTATACCGGATGATGATTTTATATTGATACCTATCATCTTTAATGGTTTTGGCTGGGGCAGGTTGTAGGGCGATATCTTGACTGATGGAGGTTGCTCGTCTAGCGGAGGTATTGATCAATCCTTTTGGATATCCCTTATCCCTGAACCTGTCTTTCAGGACTTTTATTTGTTTTTCCATCACTTTTGTATCAGAACAGTTCCTTCTAATTCGTTTCATCTGTCCGTAGGGTATATTGTTTCTCCATTTTGAGTAATGACAACTTGAGTAATCTTAATAACTGTTGGAGTTTACTTTTTTGAAATGGGTTCTGGTAGTGATTTTATTTGCTATTATCTTGATGTTGATGTCCAGAAAAGTTGCCTCTTTTGGGTGGTGTTCGGAGGTAAATTTTAGGCCCCAGTTGTTCTGATTAATTTCTTCAATAAATTTTACTAGATCCTCTGTGCTGTTGTCCCATATGAATATGATATCATCTATAAATCTTTTGAATATTACAATGTTTTTGTTTGACATCAATCCTGTTTTTTGTTCAAAATGTCCAACAAACAAATTAGCGTATGATGGGGCAAATTTATATGCAGTGACACTGTAGGGAACGGACAGAGCGGCAGCTGGGCCTAGTCTGAGAGCTCGATCTTAACTAGTCACAGGAGAGGGAGTTGCACCTGAGTGGGGGGTTGCAAAGAAGTTGTTGGAGAGGGGTGAGGGGGGGTTTAAAATTTTTTGCTGTGGGGCCCAGTCAGTTCAAGTTACACCACTGCATTAAATTATTATTCTGTTCTGAAGCTGAGCCTGCCCTTTTTAAAATCTGAACATTTTCTGCGTAGAATTTTCACTACTCTGCTTCCAAGAATGGACTTATTTATCTTTTAATCAGGACCTTTTCTTTGGACAAAAGCCTATATCATATAAAAATTTGAAATATTCTGAAACCAGTTTACCAGACTTAACATCAAATATCCTGCTAGCCCCAAACCTTTATGGCATGCATGCTAGATCTGCATAAGTGTATGATCAGTAGGTGTTAGAGTTGAGCGGACACCTGGATGCTCTGGTTCGAGGGGTTCGGCCGAACTTCACAGAGTTTGGGACCCGAACTTGACCCCAAACCCCATTGAAGTCAATGGGGACCCAAACTTTTGACCACTAAAATGGCTGTACAAATGTCATGAAAAGGCTAGAGGGCTGCATCAAATGTGGTTAAGAGCAGGGCAAGTGCTCTGCAAACAAATGTGGATAGGGAAATTACTTTAAAGGGAACCTGTCATGTGGATATTTGATTATAATCTAACTAATTATATACAATCATTAACTACTAAAAAGTACCTTAGATGTATTCACTTACTGGTGTGACAGATGGTTACCTCATAATATTCACACAAAGATGCCGCATGCTAATGAGCTGATTCGAGTCCGGCGTGATGTAATTGAGTCCGGCGTATATTTAATTCAGAGCTATAGCCACTCCCCTGCCCACCTGCTGCTGATTCCTATGGAAACAAACTGTCATTCAGCAGCAGGTGGGTGGGGAGAGTCAGGAGCACATGAATATTCATGACTCATCATTATCAGCTGGAGCTTTTCAATACAAGATGTTGGCAGATTGACTGGGTCAATTAAAGAAAGTGACCCAGCATTTTTCTTAGAGAATCAGTCACTTATTTATGTTGCCCTTAGTTAGGACACCATAAAACTGGTGACAGGTTCCCTTTAAAAAACATAAAATACATAAAAATAAAAAATAATCATCTTGATCTAGGAGGACAAGGTCCATATGGAGTAGGAGTTTGAGGAGGCGGTGGATGAGGCCGTGTAGGTTGAAGCAGTGGTGGAGGAGGAGGAGGAGGTAGGCTACACTGCTCTTTGGTTTTAAATTTATTACCCAGAAGTTAAAGGAGGCAGACCCATCATTCAGTACATGTAGGCATGTGCATACATACTTCTCCACTATGTCGCACCTCCCCGTGATCCACGATCCAATTGGATATCAACTTTCAATGTTCTTTTATTGTGATCATGGGTGGTGGGGAATCAGGGTTCCAGGCCAGAGAGGAAGCCTGAGAAAGGGATACCGCATCCAAGGGAGGTCAATGTTTGAAATTAAATGTAATCGAGCGGAAATGTGGGACAAAGTATTGAAGCATAAGCTTCCAAGTTAAGGAGGGGGCGCTCTGCAATTACCCACTACCGAATCGGGGAAGTAGTGACGATAAATAACAATACAGGACTCTTAAGATGCCCTGTTATAGGAATGATTAATAAAAAATTATAGGGAATGTCACTGGGGTATTTTGGATTTGGAAACGTTAGCCAGCGAGGCCCTGCTGCCGCTTTGTTGACTCTAGATAATTTTTGCCTGATCGCACGTCACTGTGACGTCCAGCATCCATTTAGATATCTTCTCTATCAACTTTTGATGTTCTTTTCTGAGCCTACCATGTTGATCACGGTTATCGGGGAATCGGTTCCGTGCCAGATCAGGAGCGTGAGAAAGGGAGACCTCATCCAAGGGAGGTCAATGGCTGCAATGAGATGAAGCGGAAATGTGGGACAAATTATTAAAGCAGAAGGATCGAATGAAAGGGCCAATTAAAGACAAATTTTAGAAATTTAAGTACCTGTTACCTATGCAGAGCAGGGGTTTTTCATCGCCAGAAATGGGTTAATGTCACCCACCAATGGAACAGATTATTTAAAAAAATTTCAGACCCTGTCACCTATGCAGAGCAGAGATTTATTCACTGCAAATATTGTAAAATGTCAACCCAAGAATGTAACAGAAAAATTTGTGAAATTTATTAACCTTTCTACTAGGTAGAGCAGGGGTCTAACACAGCCAAATATTGTTGAATTTCACCCAAAAATGAAACAGAAAAATTAGTGAAATTTATTAAGCTGTCAACTAGGTAGAGCAGGGGTATATCACAGCCAAAAATTGGTTAATTTCACCCGAAAATATAACAGACAAATTATAGATTTTTTTTTACCTGTCTACTAGGTATAGCAGTGGTATATCACACCCAAAAATGTATTAATTTCACCTGAAAATGTACCAGACAAATTAGTGATTTTTTTTTTAACCTGCCTACTAAGTAGAGCAGTGGTAGATCACACCCAAAAATTGGTGCGTTTCAACCGAAAATGTAACAGGCTAATAAGTGAAATAATATAAAATAAAATAAAATATGTACAAATAAAATAAAACTTGATTTAGGAGGTGGAGGTCCATATGGGGTAGAATTTGAGGAGGAGGTGGACGTAGTGGTGTAGGTGGAAGCGGCGGAGGAGAAGGACGAGGTAGCCAACACTGATTTTTGGTTATATTTTTTTTATTAGGGTACACTCCAAAAGAGTGTGATATATCCAGAATACAAGAATGAGCAATTGCACTGTAGTATAACAATGCTGGGTAAGGCCGGTATACATGTCTATTCTGCACAAGGTACAGACAAATCTTGTGGAACCCATGCCTGGTTAATTTTAATGAACGCAAGCATGTCCACATTGGCTGTGGACAGGCAGCTGCGTTTGTCTGTGATAACGCCCCCTGCCGCGCTAAACACACATTCAGATAATACACTGGCTGCAGGGCAGGCCAGCACCTCCAAGGCGTAAAGGGCAAGCTCAGGCCATGTGCCTCATTTGGAGACCCAGAAGATGAAGGGGTCAGACCCGTCATTCAGTATGTGTAGGCGTGTGCACACATTCTGCTCCACCATGTTGGTGAAATGCTGCCTCCTGCTAAGACGTTCCATATCAGCTGGTGGTGCTGCTTGTTGTGGCGCGCTGACAAAGCTTTTCCACATTTCGGCCATGCTAACCCTGCCTTCTGAGGTGCTGGCGGTGCCCCAGCTGCATTGGCGACCTCTTCCTCGTCCTCTCCCTTCGCCTTGTGCTTCCACTGTGCCCCCGCTGTCAGGTGGGAATGCAATTAGCAGCGCATCTACCAGCGTGCGCTAGTACTCGCACATCTTACGATCACTCTCCAGTGAGGGAATTAAGGATGGTACGTTGTCCTTGTAACGGGGATCCTGCAGCGTGGCCACACAGCAATCGTTGCGGAGTCACTGCAGCATGTAATCGCTCATGTGTGCTAAGCTGCCCAGAGGCAATGAAAATCTGTCCTCTGTGGGAAGTGTATCGTCTGTGTCCTTTGTATCCCCCCAGCCACGCACCAGTGATGGCCATGAGCTGGTCTGGGTCCCACCCTGCTGTGAACAAGGTTCCTCATCCTTCACCTCATCATCCTCCAGAACTGTGCCCTGGCTGGACAATTGTGTACCTGGCGTTTGTGGGTGCAGGAAACCACCCTCAGCACCACTTGTGAATGACTGGCCGGAAACCCTACAAAATGATCCCTCTTCCATCATCGCCAGTAGCGTTTTTTCATGGAGGCTTAGAAGTGGGATAGTAATGCTGAGAACGGCTGTAATGGTCAAGTCCACACACACACAGGGGGAAGGATAGTGACAACTGCACTCCACCCTCGCCCCTGGCCCTGCTTCACGAGTCCTGATGAGAGGGGACAACTGGATGACAGTCCCTACTTAGGATATATGCAGGGAAGACAGACAAGACAAAATACGGAACGTGAACGGCCCGGGTCAGAACCAAGAGAGCTACGCAGTACAAAGGGTTAAGCAAAGAATGGTCAGGAGAAGACGGGGTCAAAAACCAGGAGAGTAGAGAAGTACCAGAGAAGTCCGCAAAGAGTAGTCAGGTGGGAGCCGAGGTCACAATACCAGGAGGGATGTGCAGTACAGGAAGAGCAGGCAAAGGATCGTCAGGGAACAGGATCAGGTGAGTATTCAGTAGTCCAACAAATAGCCAGGAACCTAGAATTAACAGGCAACCTGTGGCCAGCAGGCTGCCTGTATTTATAGTGGGGTCTGAGGGTCATGTGACCAGCGTCACATGACCGACAGACAGACAAATCGAGCACCGAGTGATCAGCTTGGCGCTCAAGGCAGACCTAGGAGCAGGGAGATTCCCAGCTAGCAAAGCCGCCCTGGGAACAAGGCCAAACACAGATCCTCGCTCCTGAAGCTAAGCAGCAGGTCTGCGGCTGATGGGATACCGAGTGCGCCTTTGGCGCCCCGTGACAGTACCCCCCCTTTTACAAGGGGCCACCGGATGCAAGACTTCAGGCAATGGCCTTTCAGGGTGTTCTAAATAAAATTTTCTAACAAATCTAGGACCATGAACTTCCCTGGCGGGTACCCAAGATCTCTCTTCGGGCCCATACCCCTTCCAGTGAATCAGGTACTGTAAGAAATTACGCACTCTCCTGACATCCACTATCTTAGACGCCACATACTCGACAGCATCACTAACAAGAACCGGCGGAGGCGAGGCTTTCAACGGTACAACAGGTTCAAAATACTTTTTAAGTAGAGATTTATGAAATACATTATGAATGTGGAATGACTCGGGCAGCTTCAACTTAAACAATACCAGATTAATCACCTCCGTGATCTTATACGGTCCAATAAAACGAGGAGCACATTTTCTAGAAGCTACCTTGAGAGATAGATTCCTGGAGGACAACCATACTTTATCGCCAACCTGAAAGTTCACCCCCCTTGAACGTCTCCTATCGGCCTTGAGTTTTTGAGAACTTTGAGCCTTTCCTAGTTTCGATTGAACCCGGGCCCAAACTGTGCACAGTACGGAGGAGAGTTTATCCCCTTCATGGTTAGAGGAGGAGATGGACGACCCAGAATGAAAATGGGGATGAAAACCATGGTTACAAAAGAAAGCGGAGACCCCAGCAGAAGAATTGACACGATTATTCAAAGCAAATTCAGCCAACGGAAGGAATTTGACCAGTAATTGCTGGTCATCAGCAACATACAACCTCAAGAATTGTTCCACAGACTGAATAAGGCAGTCAGTCTGCCCATTATTCTCAGGATAGTAGGCGGAAGTAAAAGACAATGAAATTTTACATCTTTGACAGAAGGCCCTCCAGAATTTGAACACAAACTGCACACCCCTGTCAGAAACAATATTTTCTGGGATGCCATGTAAACAAACAATCTCTCTCACAAAAGTAGACGCCAAGGTTTTTGCATTCGGAAGTTTAGACAGGGGAATGAAATGAACCATCTTGCTAAACCCATCGACCACTAGCCAAACCACAGTCTTACCATCCGCCAGCGGTAGGTCAGTTATAAAGTCCATCATGGGACCAGGGTCTACTGGGAACGGGTAGGGGTTGTAGGTTGCCAGCAGGGCGAGTCCTAGGTGTCTTAGACCTGGAACAAACCTCACAGGCTGACACGTAGGACTTGACATCCCTGGTCAGAGTGGGCCACTAATAAGATCTAGAAACCAGATCCTTAGTCCCTCAAAACCCGGATGTCCACAAAAGGCAGAATCGTGACACTCCCCCAACAGCTGGAGACGAAATTGTACGGGAACAAAAAACTTATCTGTTGGGGTGGATGCCGCTGACAGATGTTGTTCAGCCTTAATGAGAGCCGAGATATCCTGGGTTAGAGCCGCTAAGAAGATGTTTGCTGGTAGGATGGATTCAGGCGGTGCCTCAGTGGGTTGAAAAGCATGGAAGCTCCGAGATAATGCGTCTGCCTTCACATTTTTAGTTCCCAGCCTGAACGTAATGGAGAAATCAAAACAGGTAAAAAACAGAGCCCATCGGGCTTGCAGGGGATTCAACCTCTTAGCAGACTCAAGAAACATTAGGTTTTTATGGTCAGTGACAATAGTTACCCGAACACAGATCCTCGCTCCTGAAGCTAAGCAGTAGGTCTGCGGCTGATGGGAGACAGAGTGCGCCCCGTGACAACGGCGTTATCGGCAATGGCCATGTTGGTGGAGTACTCGAAACAGTGCAACATGGAAGCCCAGTCATTGAGGGGGAAGTGGTGCTGTTCCGCAGAGTGACTCAGCCGTGCATGCTGCAGCTGAAACTCCACTATCGCCTGCTGCTGGTCACACAGTCTGGCCAGCATGTGCAAGGTGGAGTTCCACCTTGTGGGCACATCGCATATGAGGCGGTGAGAGGGAAGGCCGAAGTTACACTGCAGCTCTTAATGGCGGGCAACAGCAGGGTGAGAATGCCGAAAGTACGCACAGACGGCCCGCACTTCATGCAGCAGCTCTGACATATCGGGGTAATTTTTAAGAAATCTCTGCATCACCAAATTCAGCACATGCGCCAGGCAAGGGATGTGCGTCAAATCGGCTAGTCCTAGAGCTGCTACGAGATTTCACCCATTATCGCACACCACCAGGCAGGCTTGAGGCTCACTGGCACCAACCACTCAGCGGTCTGCTGTTCAAGGCCCGTCCACAGCTCCTATGCGGTGTTGGGTTTGTCCCCCAAACAGATACGTTTTAAAACTCCCTGCTGTCGTTTACCCCTGGCTGTGCTGAAGTTGGTGGTGAAGATGTTACACTGACAGGATGAGGAGCCGGTATAGGATGAGGAAGCGGAGTAGGAGGAGGAAGCAACAGGAGGAAAACTGAAGTGCCCTGCAATCCTTGACATCCTTGGAGCTGGCTTCGGTGTGCTCGGTCTCTTGCTGTCGTGGTCAATAGCAGGCGTACTGTCTAGGGGATGGCCGCTCCACCTTTGCACCCTGCTCCCTCTTCTGCTGTGCCTGTGGCTCTGTGCAACCACCGCACCTTCTTCCGAACTAAACTGGTCACTTGCACGTCCTTGATACCATGTGGTGTTGAGGACCTCATTGTCCTACACATCATCTTCCACCCTGTCTTCACCCCTGCCCTCATTGTCGGTGTCACTGCAGAAAGCCACAGCAGTTGGCACTTGTGTTTCGTCATCACCCGAGATGTGTTGATATGGTCCTCCCATGTACTCATCTTGCTAGATAAGTGGTTAGCCATCGGTGCACTCAATCTCTTCCACTTCTGGGACAGGAGCAGGTGGATGACCCTTGGAAACCCTGCTAACAGAGTCATCAAAAAGCAGAAGAGACTGCTGCATGACTTGGAGCTTATACTGCTTGGCTGATTTGCAAGGGGGTGAGGTAAAAGACTGATAACCATTGTCTGCAGGTTCCAACTCTGATCTTTCAGCAGGAGACTGGGTGGGAGACAATGTGAGGGAACTGGAGGCACTGTCAGAAACCCAATCTACTATCTCCTGTACTTGTTCTGGCCTCACCATTCGTAGAGCCGCGTTAGGCCCGACCAAATACCGCTGCAGATTCTGGTGTTTCACTTGTGCGTGTAGCTGGCACAGATCGACAACGTCCTCTCCCTGCAACAGGAGCTCCACCAACAGCACCACTATTTGGGCCACGTTCCTTATTTGACGCTCTCCTCATATTTCTCAAATTTAGGATATTGCACTAAATGTTTTTTTTATTAATAGCAGAATAGAACAACAGTATGTAAAGGGTGTATCTCACACGTACAGATGCAAACTAGGCCGCAATTGAAGATGTTTGCCCAAAATTGGTGTTTTTCTAATAGCAGAATAGAACCACAGTGTCTAAATGGTGTATCTCAAAATGACATATGCAGCAAAGACTGACAAATTGAGTTTTTTGCCCAAAATGGGTGTTTTATTAATAGCAGAATAGAACCACAGTATTTAAAGGGTGTATCTCACACGTACAGATGCAAACTAGGCCGCAATTGAAGATTTTTGCCCAAAATGGGTGTTTTTCTAATAGCAGAGTAGAACCACAGTATGTAAAGGGTGTATCTCACACGTACAGATGCAGACTAGGCCGCAATTAAAGATTTTTGCCCAAAATGGGTGTTTTTCTAATAGCATATGCAGCAAAGACTGCAAAATTATGTTTTTTGACCAAAATGGGTGTTTTTTTTTAAAAGCAGAATATAACTACAGTATCTAAAGGGTGTATCTCACACGTACATATGCTGACAAGGCGGCAATTAAAGATTTTTTTCCAAAATGGGTGTTTTATTAATAGCAGAATAGAACCACAGTATGTAAAGGGTGTATCTCACACATACAGATCCAGACTATGCGGCAATTAAAGATTTTTTGCCCAGAAGGGGTGTTTTATTAATAGCAGATGTAGAAAGGCACAAGGGACCATCATAGATGGAAGATATGTGTCACCGAGGTTCCTGGCTTCGGTGAAGTAGGAGCCAGTAGTGCATATGTCCACAGAATTTGCTGATGGACACTTTGATAGTTAGAATAGCTGTGAAAAGCTAATCCAGGCCGGCTCTTACTGGGAGCAGCCAAAGTGCAGGGTGGGTGGCTGTTCCCCATGGTCCAGGCCGGGTTTTGACAGGCTTACAAAAAGTCAGCCAGCAGGGTCCAGAGGGATGATTACCTGGCTGATGGTGGAGCTCTGTGTAGCTGTGTGTTTTTGGAGCCGAGTGAAAACCAGAGGGTCTCTGCCGAGAGACAAAGCAAGGTTTCCATCCACTCCATGGGGAGTACAGTACTGTGCCCTAAATCTTTCTATGTGATTGTTCAGATCCAAGACTGAATAGTTTTTTTTTTAAGTGTCAGCTGAAGTAAGCTGATCACTGCCGCCTGTTGAATTGTGGTGTGCCAACAATAAAAGACATTTATTACTTTGATTTCCACCACTAAAAGGCTACTGTGTATTTATCTGAAGGCTACCATTTGGGAAATCCGTACACAGAATAGAACCACAGTATCTAAAGGGTGTATCTCACAATGACATATGCAGCAAAGACTGCAAAATTAAGTTTTTTTCCCCAAAATGGGTGCATTTTTAATAACAGAATATGACAGCAGTATATAACGCTTGAATTTCACATGTGCAGATGCAGCAAGGGCTATAAAATTTTGTATTTTGCTCAAAAAGGGTGTTTTTTAAAACCCTCAGAATTATAGCTAAATTTCTAGCTTAAATTGCATAATAACTAATGCGGTAGAGGCCCAAAATGAAGGTTATTGCCAAAAATTTAACTTTTTTTCAAAGCTAGAAAATTATTGAAGTATTTCAAACTTGTTTTTAACAATATCAGATGCAGCAAGGGCTTCAATATTAAGTATTTTACACAAAAAGGGTGTTTTTTTTACTAACAGAATATGACAGCAATATATAACGCTTGAATTTCCCATGTGCAGATGCAGCTAGGGCTGTAGAATGTATTATTTTGTTTAAAAAGGGTGTTTTGTAAAACCCTCAAAATTATAGCTGTATTTCTAGCTTAGATTGCACACTAACTAATGTGGCAGAGGCCCAAGCCCAAACTTGTTTTTAACAATAACAGATGCAGCAAGGGCTGCAATATTAAGTATTTTGCCCAAAAAGAGTGTTTTTTTACTAACAGAATGTGACAGCTGTATATAACGCTTGAATTTCACACGTGCAGATGCAGCAAGGGCTGTAAAATTGTGTATTCTGCACAAAAAGGGTGCTAAAACCCAGATAATTTTAGCTGCATTTCTAGCTTAAATTGCACACTGACTAATGCTGCAAAGGCACCAGATGTTGGATATTGTCAAAAAAGGGTGTTTTTTTTTAAACCAAATTATTATTGCAGTATTTCAAGCTTGGATTTGAATATCACAAAAGCACAGATGCAGTGCTTAGTGCACTGAGCTTGCATAAAATGGCTGCCGCCACCCACCTAACTGACAGACGGATTAAAGTTCTTTTTTTCTGTCACTGGGCTCAGGGCAGGGTAAAAAGATTGTGCACTGCACCCACACAACTAAATTTATGTAGATTGCTGAGTTCAATTGGAGTTCTGATTAAAGATTCAGTCCTATTCTCTCCTTTACAGCAGCATCCTCTCCTTACACTAGTAACAGCAGAGTGACGTGCAGCGCTACGTGACTCCAGCTTATATAGAGGCTGGGTTTACATGCTACACTGGCTTATCACATCCATGCCATTAGCAGGTCAGACAGTTAACCGCTTTTTGATTGGCTGCTCTGCAGCCTTTTAACCCCTTAAGGACATAGGGCGTACCGGTACGCCCTATTTCCCGAGTCCTTAAGGACCAAGGGCGTACCGGTACGTCCTAACTTAAAATCTTAATTCCGGCGCCGCTGGGGTTAATCGGAACGGGATTTCGGCTGAAATCATTCAGCCGGCATCCCGTAACAACGCAGGGGGGGGTCATTTGACCCCCCCGTATCGGCGATCGCAGAAAACCGCAGGTCAATTCAGACCTGCGGTTTGCTGCGCTTTTTGCCGTTTCTGATCCCCGCGGTCCCTGACCGCGGGGATCAGAAACTTCAGAGTGCCCGAAATCAATATTGTTAACCCCCCCCTGCACCCCTGCACGATTTGATGGCGGCGGGTGGTGCAGGGGGGGTGTCGCATGCAGTGGGGGCGTTGCGGGAGGCGGGCGGTGCGGCAGGCGGGATCGCGATCCCCCGCCCGCCTCCCATTGCATAATCGTTGGTGTACAGTGGGTATACCAGGGTGCCAGCACATTGCTGGCACCCTGGTATAAACGGCTGACATCGTTGATGCGATGTCAGCCGTTTAACCCTTTCCATACAGCGGTCCGTACGGACCGCTGTATGGAAAAGGTTAACAGTAAGAGGGAGCTCCCTCCCTCTCCGATCGGGGGGCTGCTGTGCCTTTGCAGCCCCCCGATGGGAGAAGGAGAGAGCCCCCAGACAGCCCCCCCAGAACCCCGTCCTCACCCTTCCCCGTCTGCGAAGTTCTGACCATAACTGAGCAGACGGGGAAGGTTCCCATGGCAACAGGACGCCTGATCAGGCGTCCTGCTGTCCATGGTGCTGAACAGATCTGTGCTGAAAGCATAGACCTGTTCAGTGTAAGTAAAATACAGTGCAGAAACCAATATAGGTTCTGTTCTGTATTTTACAGACATCAGACCCACTGGATCTTCAAGAACCAAGTGGGTCTGGGTCAAAAAAATCAAATAAAAAGTGAAAAAAGTTAAGATAAAAAAAAAAAACATTTATCACTGAATACAAATTAAAAAAATAAAATACACTACACATATTAGGTATCGCCGCGTCCGTAACGACCTGATCTATAAAATGGTCATGTTACTTTCCCCGCACAGTGAACGCCATAAAAATAAAAAAATAAAAACTATGAGAAAATTGAAATTTTGCCCACCTTACTTCCCAAAAAAGGTAATAAAAGTGATCAAAAAAGTCGCATGTACGCCAAAATAGTACCAATCAAACCGTCATCTCATCCCGCAAAAAATGAGACCCTACTCAAGATAATCGCCCAAAAACTGAAAAAACTATGGCTCTTAGACTATGGAAACACTAAAACATGATTTTTTTTGGTTTCAAAAATAAAATCATTGTGTAAAATGTACATAAATAAAAATAAAGTATACATATTAGGTATCGCCGCGTCCGTATCGACCGGCTCTATATAAATATCACATGACCTAACCCCTCAGGTGACCACCGTAAAAAAAAAAAAAAAAAAACTGTGTAAAAAAAGCAATTTTTTGCCATCTTACGTCACAAAAAGTGTAATAGCAAGCGATCAAAAAGTCATATGCACCCCAAAATAGTGCCAATCAAACTGTCATCTCACCCCGCAAAAAATTAGACCCTACTCAAGATAATCACCCAAAAACTGAAAAAACTATGGCTCTTAGACTATGGAGACACTAAACAATTTTTTGGTTTTCAAAATGAAGTTATTGTATAAAACTTACATAAATAAAAAAAATTGTATACATATTAGGTATCGCCGCGTCCGTGACAACCTGCTCTATAAAATTACCACGTGATCTAACCTGTCAGATGAATGTTGTAAATAACAAAAAAAAAAAACATGCCAAAAAAGCTATTTCTTGTTACCTTGCCGCACAAAAAGTGTAATATAGAGCAACCAAAAATCATATGTACCCTAAACTAGTACCAACAATACTGCCACCCTATTCCGTACTTTCTAAAATGGGGTCACTTTTTTTGGAGTTTCTACTCTAGGGGTGCATCAGGGGGGCTTCAAATGGGACATGGTGTCAAAAAACCAGTCCAGCAAAATCTGCCTTCCAAAAACCGTATGGCATTCCTTTTCTTCTGCACCCTGCCGTGTGCCCGTACAGTAGTTTAGGACCACATATGGGGTGTTTCTGTAAACTACAGAATCAGGGCCATAAATAATGAGTTTTGTTTGGCTGTTAACCCTTGCTTTGTTACAGGAAAAAAAATATTAAAATGGAAAATCTGCCAAAAAAGTGAAATTTTGAAATTGTATCTCTATTTTCCATTGAATCTTGTGCAACACCTAAAGGGTTAACAAAGTTTGTAAAATCAGTTTTGAATACCTTGAGGGGTGTAGTTTCTTAGATGGGGTCACTTTTATGGAGTTTCTACTCTAGGGGGGCATCAGGGGGGCTCCAAATGGGACATGGTGTCAAAAAACCAGTCCAGCAAAATCTGCCTTCCAAAAACCGTATGGCATTCCTTTCCTTCTGCGCCCTGCCGTGTGCCCGTACAGTAGTTTACGACCACATATGGGGTGTTTCTGTAAACTACAGAATCAGGGCCATAAATAATGAGTTTTGTTTGGCTGTTAACCCTTGCTTTGTTACTGGAAAAAAAATATTAAAATGGAAAATCTGCCAAAAAATTGAAATTTTGAAATTGTATCTCTATTTTCCATTGAATCTTGTGCAACACCTAAAGGGTTAACAAAGTTTGTAAAATCAGTTTTGAATACCTTGAGGGGTGTAGTTTCTTAGATGGGGTCACTTTTATGGAGTTTCTACTCTAGGGGTGCATCAGGGGGGCTTCAAATGGGACATGGTGTCAAAAAAACTGTCCAGCACAATCTGGCTTCCAAAAACCATACGGCGCACCTTTCACTCTACGCCCCGCTGTGTGGCCGTACAGTAGTTTATGGCCACATATGGGGTGTTTCTGTAAACAGTAGAGTCAGGGCAATAAAGATACAGTCTTGTTTGGCTGTTAACCCTTGCTTTGTTAGTGGAAAAAATGGGTTAAAATGGAAAATTAGGCAAAAAAATGAAATTCTCAAATTTCATCCCCATTTGCCAATAACTCTTGTGCAACACCTAAAGGGTTAACGGAGTTTGTAAAATCAGTTTTGAATACCTTGAGGGGTGTAGTTTCTTAGATGGGGTCACTTTTATGGAGTTTCTACTCTAGGGGTGCATCAGGGGGCTTCAAATGGGACATGGTGTCAAAAAAACTGTCCAGCAAAATCTGGCTTCCAAAAACCATACGGCGCACCTTTCACTCTACGCCCCGCTGTGTGGCCGTACAGTAGTTTATGGCCACATATGGGGTGTTTCTGTAAACAGCAGAGTCAGGGCAATAAAGATACAGTCTTGTTTGGCTGTTAACCCTTGCTTTGTTAGTGGAAAAAATGGGTTAAAATGGAAAATTAGGCAAAAAAATGAAACTCTCAAATTTCATCCCCATTTGCCAATAACTCTTGTGCAACACCTAAAGGGTTAACGGAGTTTGTAAAATCAGTTTTGAATACCTTGAGGGGTGTAGTTTATAGAATGGGGTCATTTTTGGGCGGTTTCTATTATGTAAGCCTCGCAAAGTGACTTCAGAGCTGTAGTGGTCCCTAAAAATTGGGTTTTTGTAAATTTCTGAAAAATTTCAAGATTTGCTTCTAAACTTCTAAGCCTTGTAACATCCCCAAAAAATAAAATATCATTCCCAAAATAATTCAAACATGAAGTAGACATATGGGGAATGTTAAGTCATCACAATTTTTTGGGGTATTACTATGTATTACAGAAGTAGAGAAACTGAAACTTTGAAATTTGCTAATTTTTCCCAATTTTTGGTAAATTAGGTATTTTATTATGCAAAAAAATTAATTTTTTTGACTTTTTTTTACTAGTATCATGAAGTACAATATGTGACGAAAAAACAATCTCAGAATGGCCTGGATAAGTCAAAGCGTTTTAAAGTTATCACCACTTAAAGTGACACTGGTCAGATTTGCAAAAAATGGCCTGGTCCTTAAGGTGAAAATGAGCCCGGTCCTTAAGGGGTTAAAAAGCGCTAAGAAATCGCAGAACACCGAACCTGAACCCAAACTTTTACAGAAATGTTCTGGTTCGGGTCCGGGGTCCAAAAATCCTAAAGTTCGGTACGAATCCGAACTTTACAGTTTGGGTTCGCTCAACCCTAGTAGGTGTTAAGCCACTAGGATCCAAAAGATCTTGATAATGTAGGGTCTAGTGATGAGCGAGCATGCTCGGTCGAGTACCAGTTCGGCTCGAGCATCGCTATGCTCGGCTCGTGACGGTACTCGGCCGAATACCACGTGTGCTCGTCAGTTTGCTTGAGTCTCCGCCCAGTACGTTTGTCGCCTCCTGAAGCATCCAATCAGAGTTCAGGTAAGTAATTCCCTCCAGTGTAATGCCATAGCCATGTTAGCTATAAGCCTTACACTGGTTGGCTGGCCGGAACACGTGGTACTAGTTTATATAGGAGCCGACGTCCTGCGCTCGGATCATTCAGCGTCATGGAGAGCCGACAGTAGGCAGGGACATTTAGTGGTTTGCTGAAATTACAACGATTGAACTCCCAAAAAGCTCCTAAAAGACAAAACACTAAAGTGTGTGTTTGACAGCAGTGCAGAATTATTATTATTTTTTTATCAAGGGTTAAATTCAGCAGTATTAGGGACTGGCGTCTGCAGGAAGGCTGGGCTGGAAATTCGCTGTGTTCAGTACTGAAAAGCTTTCAAAAGAAAGAAATATTACATATCAGTGAGCTCTACAGTACACCATCAGAAAGCAGTGTGTTTAGCAGAAATTCTAAAAAGGGGCTTATTCATTAGAGTGTGCCTGCCAGTGAGCTATACACCGCTCCATAATAGAAATGTATTTTTCTGGGGAAATTAACCAAATTTTTGCCACATCTGTGTGCAATCCACAAACGTTATATACATTATTCCAGCCTAGAATCATTTCTATTTGGGTCAAATTTCACTAGTTTGGGTGACTTCTGT
This sequence comes from Bufo gargarizans, assembly GCF_014858855.1. Taxonomy (NCBI): domain Eukaryota; kingdom Metazoa; phylum Chordata; class Amphibia; order Anura; family Bufonidae; genus Bufo; species Bufo gargarizans. The sequence continues at coordinate 404,613,580 of NC_058082.1, read as the reverse complement.
GTCTGCATTTAGGCCGCAACCATATATACAGAAATTCAGCAGAGAATTATTTCTATTTGGGACAAAAATCCCTAGTGTGGGTTTCATCTGTGTGTGAATTCAGGCCGCAACCATATATACAATAATTCAGCATAGATTCATTTTTATTTGGAACAAATTTCACTAGTTTTGGTCACATCTGTGCGTGAATTTAGGCAGCAACCATATATACAGTAATTCAGCAGCAAATTTATTCTATTTGGGACAAATTTCAGTATTTTGGGTCTTATGTGTGTGAATTTAGTCCGCAACCATACATACAGTAATTCCACTGAGAATTATTTCTATTTGGGACAAATTTAACTGTTTTGTGCCAAATATACTGTCCATGTACTGTGGAGTCATGGGACAAATACTCTATCACATTTGAAAAGTGTCTGTTGCGCCAATCTAAATAATCTGTGCATAATCTAGTGTCCATATTCTGTTCATTACTGGGGCATATACTGAGTCAAATTAAAAATTGGTGTGTCTAGCAACAAAATAAATAATCTGTTCAAAATCTAGTGTCCATAGCGAGTGGCTCTCTGTTTCAAATACAGTACCACATGTGGAAAGATTGTATTTTTGTGAGAAGTAAAATATTTGTGCCACATCTACTGTGCATTTCATACATGTTACTAACATATACTGTACTTCATCCGCAGACGGTGTATGGTAGTCTGTGCCATTATCAGAGCTACAGCCCCTGTGTAAAGTGTGCGCATCCAAAATGCCTGTCTTAATTGATTGGCGCGTACACGTTCATATCCTACAATACTGTAGGTGTTAGATACTTTTAAGCATATATAACATTTCATATTAAGAAGGCGGCCAGTATGGGACGTGGAAGTGGCCGTGATGCTGATGGTTCATGTAGACGCTGTGGCCCTGGGCTCAATGAAACAGAGTAAAATAATGTAGATGAGGGCCCCCAGGTGCGCTAACCCTCTAAAACAGTGAAGGCAATGGCGAACCTTTTAGAGACTGATTGCCCAAACTGCAACCACAAACACACTTATTTATCGCAAAGTGCCCACACGATCATTTACCCTGAATACTAAAGTTCAATATAGTATATCTTCCATGTTCCTTATTATTTAGCTATAGTGGCCTGCCTACAGTCAATGTGCTGCCTGTGCCATTCTTGGCGTACCCGATGCTAATGAATGGCAGGAAAACTGTAAGTATATTAGTGCACCATAGACTTTTTCAAGAGTAAGGGTTCCCACAAAGATGGCTCTGAGTGTCACCCCTGGCACCTGTGCAAGGGTTTTGCTGACCCTATAAAACATTATGAGCGAGGGCAGCCTAAAAAGCAGGTTGATATGATGGAGGAGGAGGAGAAGGATGAAAAAAGGAAGATTGAACCATATAACCTTTTTGGTGGTGGCAGAGGTGCATGTGAATACAGTGTATTCAGTTATTTACAAGCAACACGTTTAAAGTGCCTTGTTGTTCACCTGCTTTCATCTGGTGGAGTAGAGAAGTCAGGGGCAATCCATGCCTTGCTCATTTTTTTAAGAGTCGACCTTTCAGCATTTTCAGTTCACAGACGGATGCGCTTATCAGTTATTATGCCCTCAGCAACACTATATACCCGCTCTGACAAAATGCTGGCGGCAGGGCATTGCTGCCACTAATGTAGGTGGTGGCAGAAATCCTAAAGGTAGTAGTGCCCTTTCAATACTTGGTGTCGGTGGCACCTGTGCCATCCCAGGGGCCTACACAAGGTTCACCCAGTGTGCTGTAATGGAAATGTAGCGTCCCTGGCCAAAAGTACTTGTCCATGTGTCCATCGTTAAGTAGACCTTCCCAATAACTGTGTTGGTCAGGGCACGGGTGATGTTACGGGACACACACACAATTGCTGGTGTAATGCGGGGACGGCACACTGTGAAAAATAGTGGCGGCTTGGGACTGAGTAACGAAGGAAGGCCGTCGCCATGAAGCTGAGGAAAGCCTCAGTGTCCACAGGCCTAGATGATAACATTTCCATGCCTACAAATTTTGAAAGGTGCGCATTTAGCGGCGAGGTATGGCGCTTACGATCAAAGGCCTGGGGACATCTGTACGCTGTGCTTGGACACAGAAAGGGGTGTGCTAGCAGATGGTGCTTGCGAAGACCAGCTGCAGGGTGGGAGTCATCCTCTACGACAGAGGATTGGCCAGCATGTAACACAGGGGAGAAAGAGTAGGCAGTGGTGTGACCCACAGACACTGATTGTGGACCCAGGGGTTCGGCCCACCGATTAGGCTGCTCTGATGCCATTTGGCGGATCATGCTGGTGGGGTTGAGGTTGCTACTGTTCCCACACCTACTCATTTAGCCTGCAGTGTACAGTCTTCTCCCATTATGTTCCCGTGTTTGAGTGTTTATTGTTATGTTTTTAGTTTGTTTATTAATAGGATGTAAAATATGTTATAGTTATTGTTATTTATGAATTCTTATTTAGGGAGAGCACAGTTACAGTAAGCAAATTCCAATTATTTTATCGTCCCCACCTTTCTCAATAAAGCCCCAGACTGCGGAACACCTACCCCTTGTCAAAGGAGATTTGCACAAGGGGAAGCTAGCTTAATAGGGTTAAATCTGGTGACAGATTTCCTTTAACATTTTATTGTCCATTAATACATTATAGTATACTTTGTTAATTGGGTGATCAATTCTGTTTGATTTCTAGTACATGTAAAAATATTTACAGTTGCCTTGTCAAAGATCAGTCCTTCAACAGCAATATAGTGGCATTATTTTCTTCATAAGGAGCCGCTGACAGGAGCTATAGATCAAACATGAGCATGAGTTGTGGGTATAAATAAGTGATGTGTATAAATCTTACATCTATATTTTTATAGCACAGTTAGATAAATACCATCTGTACAGATTACTTTGCTTATATTTAATGTATACACATCTATGCTTTTATGTGCTATTAATAAATGAAAAATCCTCCTGCCTTCTGTTCATGAAGACACCTGTCTTTAACTACCGAAAAAAAGTTTAAATTTGTATGCAACTGCCTATTCAGTAGCAAACTATGTTTCTATCTGTTTATGCCTAAATTAGGCCTCATGCACACAATGGTATTTTTTTTTTTATCCCTGTGCTATCCACATTTGTGCCCTCCACATACATGCAGCCTAATATATATATATATATATATATATATATATATATATATATATAATACTACAAATAGTGCAGCAGCACAGTCAGATGTTGTGCACTGGGTGCAATATTTCCTCACAGAGGCTGGCTTCTCCTCCAAGATATATATTCAACGAATGAAGAGGCAGCACTTCCAGTTTTTGGTGATAGGGTGACGACCCCAAACTTTATTCCCAGCAACGTTTCAGCCTTCTCAATGAGGCCTTTGTCAAGCTACAACAGTGCTAAACTGTGGGGTCTATATACCCACAATTCATTACAAATCCAGTGCAATCAGTGAAACCACCTGTTACTAATAAAATCACATGACCATCAGACATCACATTATCACATGACTCTGTGTGCATTCAATATCTCTATCAAAAAGATAAAACTATCATAAAAACTTTGTGACATCAATCAATAGTATGGATCAAATATCCTAGGCATTATTCAATTCATATAAAGTGATCTGGTGTACTATGTTCTTGTCCCCTATATCCAACTTCCAGTCAAACATATGTGAACATAAAAGTGCTCTGTGCACTAAGGGTTAAAATCAACAGTTCAAAATACAGCTGTATCTTATTACACTTTAAAAACTCATGGGACCAACCGTCATGGAACATCCGCGTGCGCCTGCTTCAGCGTCTCCCCATCTGCCATGCGCATGCGTCACGACATGCGTCCCTCGTCCACCTCTTCACGCGGCCGCGTCATCACACACGTGCCCTGGACCGCAGCGTCGCCCAGTGGAACGCATCGCGAGTACAGCGGCCTCAGGGGGGGGGAAAGAGTAGACACACGCCCTGACCGCATCGCCAAGGCGTCAAGGGGGCGTGTAAGTGGCCATGGTAATGCAGTATAGTGCACTAAAACAGAAGAGGCAACAAAGTAGCCACACATCGCACAATTATCAGACCGACCTCTATCATGATGTGTAAATGTACCTAGGGAAAGCGACCACTAGAACATCGGAAAAGACCGAAGTGATGTCTCCCCCTAGGTCCAACCACATCCTAAACAATAACATATGTGCAGTTACAATGGGAGGAACCTTTCCCATCTCCATGCACTAATAGCTCGATATCCGTAAAATTGCCATCTGGCATATAGATTCCAGGCCAGAATTCGCATCTAATATCATCTCAATATGAAATGGTGTAGGTCGGATCTCCATAACGTGTAGTGTGTGGCTTGTCATTGATGCCCCTCCTTCAGTGGCTTGTCATTGATGCCCCTCCTTCACATCAACCTATGGTCACCGTTACGCACGTGCACCGGGGTGGTCCATATACGATATAGTCAAAACATAAGACAAAGGATTATTGGATTTTTCCATATTTCTATCTGTGAATACAAAAAAGAGTATATCAATAAACTCATATTACAGTCCATTCAAAATCGCACTGTTGTATATCTTCCCCACTTAACTAGACAAGTATTATCACCTCCACGTCTGATGAGCAAATAACACATTACCTATCCACATAGTTCCCATCTGCATTCAGCATTAAGACCTTCAGGCCTAAGTGTCCCTAACTTGTATATCCACATAATCTCATGTTGTTTCAACTTCTTCTCCCTGTTACCTCCCCTTTTAAATGGGGGAATATGGTCTATCACCCTAAACTTAAGGTCCTTTTCCTTGTGCCCGGCTTCCACAAAATGTTTAAGCACCGGGAGGTCCCTCAGTTTTTGGCGGATGGAATATCTGTGATAGTTCATTCTCGTCTTCACGTCACGTCTTCACGTCCCAACATACAGGAGACTACAGGGGCATGACAATAAATAGACAACGAATGAACTATCACAGGTCAGGAAGTGTCTAATTTCAAACACCTTGTTGGTAACTGGGTGTGTAAATGTATCTCCCTTCAACATATAACTGCAGTTTACACAGTTCAGACATGGATAGCATCCATATTATCCATATTTTTTACGGCCTATGTATGTCTGAACTGTGGTTTTATCACCTACCACTTCTGCTCTCACCAATTTGTCTCAGACTAACAGTTCTCCTGTAAGGCATCAGGGGGGATATAGTGAACTCTTTCACATGCCCAAAGTTGCTATTTAGTATAGGCCAATGCTTTTTAATGACCTTCGCTACCTGGTCACTGCCCTCTGTATAGGTAGAGATAAATGGTACTCTGGCTTGATCAATCACTTTCTTGGGGCTCCTAGACTCCAAATCATCCAGATGTTTCTGGACTAATTTTTTGGGATACCCTCTATTTGAAAATTTAACGGCCATCTCTGACAATCTTTTGTTCTTTAGATCTGGGTCTTTCACAATCCGTTGGATACGGAGAAACTGACTCCGTGGTAATGACTTTACCATAGGCCGTGGGTGGCAACTCTCAAATCTTAGAAGCTTGTTGCAATCCGTCGGCTTAATGAACAAGTCTGTCACCAGCCTAGTATCCTGCTTCCTCACCATTGTGTCCAAAAACTGGACCTGCTCGGTGGAGTGCGTCAGAGTGAATTGGATTTCAGGATCCATACTGTTCAATAATCCATGGAACTGGGCCAACCCATTTTCAGTGCCCTCCCAGATGACGAATACGTCATCTATGTATCTCCACCACCCCAGCACATGGCTGAAGTGGTGGGACACATAGACGTGCTCAGCCTCCAGGCCTGCCATGAAAATGTTGGCATAAGTTGGCGCCATATTGGACCCCATTGCGGTTCCACGCAGTTGAAGGTAGTAGCCATTTTGAAAGGCAAAATAATTGTATCTGAGCACAACACCGAGCAGGTCGACTATGAACTCTTTACATTCATCCGTGTAGTGCGTTGAAACCAAGCACCTTCTGACAGCCTCCACACCCGTATCATGATTGATAGAGGTGTAGAGGCTGACCACATCAAAAGACGCTAATATGGTCGTAGGCGTTATTACCACACCAGCAATCTTGTCCAGAAAGTGACCTGTGTCTTGTATGTAAGATTTAGCTGAACTGGCAAATCGCCAAAGAATTTTATCCAGGAAAAATCGCCAAATTAGAGAACACAGACTCCCACCCAGACACTATAGGTCTCCCCGGGGGGTTACACATGCTCTTATGAATTTTTGGAAACACGTACATCAACGGTGTTTTAGGGTGTGTGACCAATAAAAAATTGTATAGAGACTCATCAATCAGACCCCCTATCTAATACCCTGGTGATGATTTTGATCACCTCAAATTTAGGGTCATGGTTCAGCCGTCTGTATACAAGAGTGTCTCCCAGTTGCCTCTGTATCTCTGAGATATACCATACGGTGTCCATTACAACAACGGCTCCCCCCTTAGCAGCGGGTTTGACCGTGAGGGAGCCGTTGCTGCATAGCTCACCCAGGGCCTGTATCTCAGCAGATGTCATATTTGGGTGTTTAAGGCCACCAATTTGTAAGGTGTTTTTTAACCCTTCAATATCACCCTTCACTGCATTGATGTACGTGTCAATAGCTGGACATTTGATCTGTGGTGTGAAGTCGCTCTTCACGTGTAGTCCAACACTATGAAGAGAGAGTTCACAACCCTGTGCATCATTCCTGTTACTCAACTGTTTGTCAGCAAACCACACCTTCAGCTTAATATTCGTAAAAAAAATTTGGAAGTCGACTTCACGCTGGAACCAGTCTATACCCACTGAGGGGCAATATGATAAACCTTTAGCCAAAAGTTCAGTCTGTGCAACTGTCAAGACATGAGAAGATATATTTACCACCACTGATTTTGTTTCCTCGTGGGCCGGTTCTTTACTGTGCGTGGGGAGGATATACAACAGTGCTATTTTGAATGGACTGTAATATGAGTTTATTGATATACTCTTTTTTGTATTCACAAATAGAAATATGGAAAAATCCAATGATCCTTTGTCTTATGTTTGGACTATACCGTATATGGACCACCCTGGTGCACGTGCATGACGGTGACCATAGGTTGATGTGAAGGAGGGGCATCAATGACAAGCCACACACTACTTGTTATGGAGATCTGACCTACACCATTTCATATTGAGATGATATTAGATGCGAATTCTGGCCTGGAATCTATATGCCAGATGGCAATTTTACGGATATCGAGCTATTAGTGCATGGAGATGGGAAAGGTTCCTCCCATTGTAACTGCACATATGTTATTGTTTAGGATGTGGTTGGACCTAGGGGGCGACATCACTTTGGTATTTTCCGATGTTCTAGTAGTCGCTTTCCCTAGGTACATTTACACATCGTGATACAGGTCGGTCTGATAATTGTGCGATGTGTGGCTACTTTGTTGCCTCTTCTGTTTTAGTGCACAATACTGCGTTACCATGGCCACTTGACGCCTTGGCGATGCGGTCAGGGCGTGTGTCTACTCTTTCCCTCCCCCCGAGGCCGCTGTACTCGCGATGCGTTCTGCTGGGTGACTCTGCGGTCCAGGGCACGTGCGTGATGACGCGGCCGCGTGAGGAGGTGGACGAGGGACGCATGTCGTGACGCATGCGCATGGCAGATGGGGAGACGCTGAAGCAGGCGCACTCGGATGTTCCATGACGGTTGGTCCCATGAGTTTTTAAAGTGTAATAAGATACAGCTGTATTTTGAACTGTTGATTTTAACCCTGGATATAGGGGACAAGAACATAGTACACCAGATCACTTTATATGAATTGAATAATGCCTAGGATATATGATCCACACTATTGATAGATGTCACAAAGTTTTTATGATAGTTTTATCTTTTTGATATAGATATTGAATGCACACAGAAAGTCATGTGATAATGTGTTGTTTGATGGTCATGTGATCTTATTGTTAACATGTGGTTTCACTGATTGCATTGAATTTGTAATGCATTGTGGGTATATAGACCCCACAGTATAGCACTGTTGTAGCTTGACAAAGGCCTCATTGAGAAGGCTGAAACGTTGCTGGGAATAAATTTTGGGGTCGTCACCCTATCACCAAAAACTGGAAGTGCTGCCTCTTCATTCGTTGAATATATATATAGGCTTGAGGAAGGCTCTTGTGAGCCGAAACGTCGCAAGTTTTGCCATTGTTATGGGTGAATAAATCTTTTATTTCACGTTCATTTTGGAGTGCATTCTGGATTTTTTCGTCTTTACAATACTCAGGGTATTGCCGCTATCCTATGCTGGATATTGCACCCACACCTTGGCTGGTGCTCCCGCTGGATTATCTCTTTTTTATATATATATATATATATATTTGTGGGGATTTGCTCTGGCAGTTGGGATAAGAGGGTGCAGTACAGAGGCAAAGTACAAGTTCATAAAAATGTCTGTTTTATTCACACATAAGGTCATACAAAAAACACTTGAAAAGAAAGGTCCCGGAGGCAATGGAGATCCTCTAAAAGCTCTTCTTTATTGTTCACATATTGTTCACGTTTACGACTAAGGGTACCAACCCGAAACGCGTCAACGTTATGCTGTGAACGATGTGGTCCGTGTCCGTTATTCTTATTTGAACAATAAAGAAGAGCTTTTAGAGGATCTCCATTGCCTCCGGGACCTTTCTTTTCAAGTTACCTGCAGCCTGCTATGGGAACACTCCCCTAGGGCCTCTGGAGCCGGGATCACATATTCCACCAGGAAGGTGAGCTGGACTAAGTTTTCTCTCAATACAGAAAACACTGTTTGCAATGTTGGTGTTTGTTCACACCGAGTAGAAAGTTTGTGCACAACAAAAAAATGTCACCTTGTCGGCGGTTCTGCCTCCAGCAATCAAATTGCAGGCTTTAGGTGGCCTGCTTTCCCAACACACAGGTCTCGGCTTTTCAGCCCAGCACAGGGCCCAGTTCCCACACCAGTGATTGCCGGAGCTCCTCTGTCAGAGAGAGGTAATCACTTACAGCTGACACTGCTGGATGTTTTTACAGGCCAGTCAAGACCCCGCCTGGAACTGTCACGGACATTCCTGTGGCAGGTAACAGGAGATCGGAGAGACTGGCAACTTGTGGGTTAAATTGACAAGTTCACTGTGGATCTTATTGTGTTTTGGTGAATGTCACACCCCTTGCTTTAGGTGTTGCTTGTTGGTAATTTACTTTTCCCATAAGTAGCTGCTTCTCACTCTTGGAGGTGCAGTTTATAGATTTTCTTCCTACCTTCTAACTTAGCTGGTCGGTTGTACTCTGTGGTGCTTCTGGATTTGCCAGTTTTATACTTTCAGATAAGTCTTGTCTTTTCTTATTGTTTTGTGTTTGTTATATTCCCTGTTGTTTGTATCTGTGCCTGAGACAGAGATTTATATTTGTTCATCTGGGGAGGAATGGGTTGTCTCTGGTTCTAACCTCATTCCAAGGCCTTATAGGGATATAAGTGCCTAGCTATACAGCATACAGTGTATATATGTGAGCAATGATTTTATGGGCAATTATTCACTAAAATAATATCCATATATTCAGGTGAAACTCGAAAAATTTGAATATCATGCAAAGTTCGTTTATTTCAGTAATGCAACTTAAAAGGTGAAACTAACATATGAGATGGACTCATTACGTGCAAAGCGAGATATTTCAAGCCTTTATTTCTCATAATTTGGATGATTATGGCTTACAGCTTATGAAACCCTTAAGTCTTAATTTTGAGGTACCCTTTGCTCAGGGGGTATGGATTAATTTGCAGACTAGAGTGTGACACTTTGAGCCTAGAATATTGAACATTTTCACAAAATTTAAATTTTAAGCTGCATTACTGCAATTCCTTTTAATTTGCATTACTGAAATAAATGGACTTTTGCACAATATTCTAATTTTTCGAGTTTTACCTGTATGAATATTCCTACATTCAAGGTCTATTCATATTGATAGGTAGTTAGGGCTCAGATTAGGGATGTTTAGGAGGTGACATTTTTCTTCCCTAGTTTCCAGGCCCAATTACTGTTCCCCTTCACTCCTGTGTACAGTGTGGAGTTCCCCCCCACACTGATTGTGACAATATAAACAGTCGAATAACCGTCATTTTGTTGTTTGTATCAGTTCAGCTATGGATGGTATCGCTGCACTGACTAGACAGCTTCAGGGGCTGTCTCTGGAGGTGGATGACCTCCTTACGACAGTTTTACAGATGCAGAGACCACTGTTGGCGGATCCTAGTAGTGGTTACCTGGCCTGTCCTGAACCTAAAGTTGCTCTCCCGGATAGATTCTCGGAGTGATAATTTTATTTGGTTCAGGTAAGCGTGCGAATGGTACTTTAAGTCGTGTCCACACTCATCTGGGAACGAGAGTCAGAGAGTGGGTGTGATTATTTCATTGCTTAAAGGGGACGCCCAGTCTTGGGCTTTTTCTCTGCTGACCCGATCACAGTCTCTCCGATCAGTAGATGCATTTTTTGGAGCTTTAGGTCTCATCTTTGATGACCCAGACTGAACCTTCCTGGCAGAGACTAAATTACGCGGCCTATGTCAGGGAGTGCGTTTGGCTCTATTGTTCTGAAATTAGGAGGTGTGCTACGAATACTGAGTTGAACAGTTCAGCTCTCCGTAGCCAGTTTTGTCAGGGATTATATGCGATCTAAGAGCCCACTATCTCAGGACATTCTATTACATAACGTACTGTATTCCTTTGACTCTTTGGGTGAAAAGACTCCTGAGCTTATACCTGGGGATGAACCCATGCAATTAGGGGGAGCGACTCCAGGATCTGCTTGCAAAAGTAGGAGTCGCAAGCAGGGAGTATTTTAATTTTTTTTCTGCAGTCAAAGGGGACATTTTGTCAATATATGTCCAAGCATTCAGCGGCAAAAAGAAAAGCAAAAAGGGACAATTAAATCCCATCTGACTATTGGAGGTGTGAGTGGGGAGTCACAGAATGTGCATTTGTCCTTTGCTGGTAGTACCAGATTTCTCCTGACTGCCGAGGTGGTGCTAGAGTCAAAAACTGTGGGAATTGAAGTATTTATCGACAGCGGGCCGGGGTGAACCTGATTTATGCTCAGTTTGTCTGCATGCATGTGTCATCACCAAGTACATTAAAAATAGACATTGTCACAAGTTTTGCATGATATCAGATTAAGAGTGGATGAGCTTTATCAAGAAGTTATCTCATGTTTTCTCTTGGAAGGTCTCCCTGCACCTATGGTTCTGGGTTTACCATGGCTTGCCAAGCATAATCCAACTATCGATTGGCAAGCTAGGCAGATTCTGGATTCGGGGGACTATTGCATTGATAATTGTCTCAATACATCCTTTTCTGTGGTTACTACTAAGGCTGTACCCTCTTTAATTTCCAAGTTTGCCGACGTGTTTTCTGAGAGTAGATATCAGAACTTATCTTCCCATCGGGAATATGATTGCCCTGTCAATCTTATTCCTGGTGCTAAATTGACTAAATCTAGGTTGTATGCTCTTTCTAAACCTGAAAGGCAGGCCATGAGAGAATATATTGCTGAGAGTTTGAGAAGAAAAAAAAAATGGAGGTCTTCAGCCATGTCTGGATTTTTGTGAACTCAATCAGATTACTATACGTGATCCTTGCCCTCTCCTTTGATTCTGGATTTGTTTAACCAGATTATTAATGCCAGGGTGTTCTCCAAGTTGGACTGAGGGGGCATATGATATGGTTAGGATCAAGGAAGGGGATGAACGGAAGACAGCTTTTAATACTCCTGAGGGGCACTGGTCATGCCTTTTGGGTTGACCACTGCCCCGGCAGTCTTCCAACATTTTGTGAATGACATCTTTCATCACCTGGTGGGGAGGTTTGTGATCGTGTATTTGGATGACATTCGTATTTATTCTCCCGACATGGAAACACATCCAAATCATGTGAGACAGGTGTTACAGATTCTAAGGGATAATAAATTGTTCGCAAAATTTGAGAAATTTTCAAATGGATCCTGAGAAAGTCCGTGCTGTATTGGACTGGGATCGACCCGAAAATCTGAAGGCTCTTATGTGTTTTTTTTTGTATTCACCAACTATTACAGAAATGTATTAAGAATTATTAAACAATAGTAAAACACTTAATGGACTAAGAAAGGTCTGATTCGGCGTTGCAAGCCTATTCTGCGATTAAGGAATGCTTCTCTTCTGCTCCCATATTGGTGCAGCCAGATGTGTCACAACCGTTTATTGTGGAAGTGAACGCATCCAAGATGGGGGTAGGAGCAGTTTTGTCACAGGGCCCATCACCTGGTAAATGGCGACCATGTGCATTTTTCTCGAAAAAAAACTATCCCCCGCTGAGAAAAATTATGATGTGGGTAACAGAGAGTTGCTGGCCATTAAATTAGCTTTTGAGGAATGGCGTAATTGGTTGGAAGGGGCGATTCATCCGATCACTGTATTCACTGATCACAAAAATCTGGTTTATATTCTGGAGTCGGCAAAACAACTGAACCCAAGACAAGCCAGATGGGCCCTGTTTTTCACCAGATTCAATTTCACTGTCACCTATTGTCCTGGGATTAAGATTGTCAAGGCGGACACCGTGTCATGTAGTTTTCCTGGAGGTGGTGATTTTGAAAACCGGAGTCCCATACTGTCTAAAGGGGTGGTGATATCCGCCCTCTACCCTGACCTTGAGGTGAAGGTGTTAGAGGCTCAGGGAGACATAGACTATTTGTGCCACCGGAATTGCGTTACAAGGTGTTAGAGGAACATCATTGTACGGTTCTTACAGGACATCCTGGGAGTAGGTCCACTGCTAACCTCATATCTCGTAGATTCTGGTTGCCAGGGTGGCGTAAGTGTGTGAAGGACTATGTGTCTGCCTGTACTACCTGTGCATGTGCCAAGGTGACACATACTCGACCTTCTGGAGCTCTACTTCCGTTACCCATTCCGTCCAGACCATGGACTTTATCACTGATCTACTTAATTCTTCAGGAAAGAAAGTTATTCTGGTGGTAGTTGATCGCTTTAGTAAAATGTTAATTCAACTGTCCTGTTCTTCGGCTTTTCATCTCAGTTGAACGGAAAGACGGAATGCACTAATCAGAGTCTGGAGACTTACTTAAGATGTTCTGTATCTGATAACCAGGAGGAGTGGTCTTCCTTTTTGTCTTTGGCACAGTTTGCCATAAACAATCGTAGTCAGGAGTCCACTGGTGAATTGCCGTTTTTTGGAGTCTATGGAACATTAAGTTGAAGGTACCTTCCTGGAAGTTGGGAAGTTGGGCATACACTTACAAAACCTGCGCTACTGTATGCAAGCATATATACAATTTATTATGCGCAAGGTGAGCAGTAAGGGACAGGGAAGTGGCTGTGCTGCTGATGGTGCACGCAGAGGCCGTGGGAAGTGTGCCTGCTGCCAGAGCACAAGGAACACACTTATTCACGATACCTAGCTTCATAGCCCAGTTTGAGGGGCGGCGCAGGACACCACTCTTGAAGTCAAACCAGTGCGACCAGGTGGTGTGTTGGATTGCAGCAAATAATGCTTCCAGTCGATTAAGCACCACCCTGTCTTCCACAATGTCCAGTCTCAGTAGCCAAAAGTCTGATCAACACAATACTCACCCTTATCCTCCTTCCACTCACCATGGAGAGTCTTGGCAAACAAGTGATCCCATACTCGGATATTCCAAGGAGCTGTTTTCATTGCCACACAGTTGTCAATAACTAAGGTTGTTGTTAGGTCTACAAGTCAGGAGAATGACCAGAGTGAGGAAGTGGAAGAGGAGGTGATGGACGATAAAGTCACTGACCCAACCTGGGAAGGTGGCAAGACGAGCGGGAACAGCAGTACAGAGGAGGAGGGATCCGCAGCACCGCAACAGGCTTGAAGAGGCAGTGCGGTGGCAAAAGGGAAAAGGCGGGCCACACTGCACAGGCCCGCAACTGCTCCCCGGAGCACCCCCTTGTGGCAATCTCCCTTGCCAAGGGGTAGGTGTTAAGCAGTCTGGCGCTTTTTTTAGGAAAGTATGGACAATAAAAGAATTGTCATTTGCAACCTGTGTCGTACCAAAATGAGCAGGAGCGTGAACACTAGCAACCTCACAACCACCAGCATGATACGCCACATGGCATCAAAGCACCCTAATAGGTGGTCCAAACGCCTGGCTCCACAACCAGTGTCTGCGGGTCACACCACTACCTACTTTTCCCCTGTGTTACATGCTAGCCAATCCCCTGTCCAAGACGCAGGCTCGGATGCCTCCCTCCATGCACCTGGACCTTTGCAAGCACCATCAGCTAGCATATCCACTTCTGTGTCCCAGCGCAGCGTACAGATGTTTATACCTCAGGTCTTTGAACAAAAGTGCAAATACCCAGCCACCCATCCACCACAGACCATAGCACTAAATGCGCACCTTTCCAAATTGCTGGCCCTGGAAATGTTGCTATTTAGGCTTGAGGACACTGAGGCTTTCTGCAGCCTGTTGGCGGCAGCTGTCCTGTGGTACTCTGTCCCAAGCTGCCAATATTTTTAGAGCTGTGGCAGGGGATAAGGGACCAGATTGAGCTGGGACTCTCGCCACTCAACCTACAACTAGGCATGGTTGTGTCTGATAATGGCCGTAACATCGTGGTGGCTTTGTAGCTCGGTAAGCTCACATACATGCCATGCCTAGCCCAAGTGTCTGGCAACGCTGCAGCAGCGCTTGCAATTGCCAGCTCACCGACTGTTGTGTGACATGAGCACATGCTGGAACTCGATGTTCGGTAGAAACATTCTTTCCTGTATATTTTCTTGTATATAAAGTGCAAGTGCTGCCAAAAGTTACAAGTAAGAGGCACTCCGATACAACCTGTATACCACATAAAGGAAGGCATCATATACACCCTTGAAAAATTATGATTGATGGCCTGCTGGTGACCCTCAAAAACATTAGGAGCAACCGCCTGCTGGTGACCCTCTGAAACATTAGGGGTGAGGGTCTGCTGCTGAGCTGACCATCTAAAGAATTTTGTGGGCGAGGGCCTGCTGCCAAGCTGACCATTAAAAAAAATTGTGGATGGGGGCCTGCTGCCAAGCTGACATCTAAAAAATGTTGTGGGTGAGGGCCTGCTGCCGAGCTGACATCTAAAAATGTTTGTGGGTGAGGGCCTGCTGCTGAGCTGACCATCTAAAAATTTTGGGGTCAGGGCCTGCTGGTGACCCTGAAAAACATTATGGGTGAAGGCCCGCTACTGAGCTGACCCGAGCGAGGATGTTGATATGATGGAGGAGGAGGAGGATGAGAAAAGGGAAATTGAACCATATACCCTTGATGAGCAGTCCCATAGTATAGTATGGTTTGTTCACAAGTACGGGATTAGACACCAATGCACACACACATTCATACCCCCTGGAGTTCCTGGCCTCCTCTTCTAAAAATCAGACAGTACCCTGCGCACAGTCCTCAAATCTGGTCGAACCTATCAGGAGTCCCCCTTGTTGCAAAAGTGAGCTTGTACATCTGCAGGTCAGAATTTTTAAGTTGCTTCCACGCACCCAGGGTAGGGCTCTTTGGGGGTTTCCAGTTCAAAAGAATTGTCTTTCTCCCATATAACATGAATAACCGGAGCAACTTCCTTCCATATTTGGTAGGGACCACTTCCGACACTAATCCCAGCAAACATACTATAGGGGAGAGTATCCCCGGGAGCCCCAGCTTTGTGGAGATAAAGACACAAATCTCACTCCAGTACTGCTGCATAACCGGAGAAGACCAAATCATATGATATAAGGATCCTCTCGGTTCACCACACTTAGTACAGGAAGGGTCTGGGAGCCTACGCATATGATGCAGACGGACTGGAGTGAGATACACCCTATGTAACCACTTAAGTTGGATTAACTGATCGTGAGCACTAATTTCCGTGCCCTTCCACTCCGAGCTCAACTCCTCCAGGTGAGACACCTCCAGATCTAGGATGTCAGCCCTCCATCTCTCAAAGGAGCGACAGAGTGGTGAATCCTGCATTCTCAATATTTCCACATAAAACAATGAAATGGGTTTATATGGTTGCTTCCGCCGAGCCACTGATTCAATGGGGCCGCATTTCAGGCACAAGGATAAGGATTTAAATTGGGTCTCACAGGCGTGTCTCAGCTGGAGGTACCAATAGAAACTTGTATGAGGCAAATTATATTCCCTGCGGAGGCTCTAAAATGAGCAGAAGGCCCCATCCATATACATGAGTGAGGTATTTCACACCCCTCTGAGGCCAAAATTCACAGTCAGATAAGTGGAGCATTTCCTGCAACTGCCTGTTGCGCCACAATGGAGTATATGGGGACCAGGTATCTCCTCCCTCACCCTCGTTGTGTGTCACCACAAATTGCTTCCAGGTCATCACCACCACCGCCATAGCTTCAGTGTAGTGCAGGACCGAGTCCTCCCCCCCCCCCCCTCGTTATAATGAATTGCCCAAAGCCTCATAAGAGACCACGAGAGCCGCTTCTAGTACCACTGCAGGGTTATTTGCATCTGCCCTAATCCATCATGAGACGTATTCCAATTGAGCCGCCATGTAATACACATACATATATGGTAGTCTCAACCCCCCCCCCCCCCACACTGATTATAAAGGGCTTTCAAAGATTTTCTGGCTATGCGACTGATGATTCCACAGAAAGGGGGAGAAGATCTTGTCTAAGGAAGCAAAGTGGACTTGGGGGATTTTTATGGGAGCCGCTCTGTATAGATAAAGGAGCTTTGGCAATATAGCCATTTTTATCATATTTGTCCTACCTATTAATGACAGTGGCAAATTCTCCCAAGCTTCCAGTTTGCGGGTGATGTGCTGCTTGGGGACTACATTGAGCTGGTAGAACTGCCTAGGATCCCTGTGTACCTCAATCCCCAGATAGACAAATGATTCCACTACTTTTAGACGTGACAGAGGTGATATAATTGTTGAATCCATCTCATCTATTACGCAGAGACTGGATTTACTCCAGTTAACCCTAAGGCCCGAGAATTTCCCAAAGCCATCTATGGTATCTAAGAGTGCTTCCAAGGATGGACCCGCGTCGGCCAGATACATCAGTAGGTCCTCAGCATAAAGTGATATCTTCTTCTAAATTCCCACTATAGACCATCCCTTGATCAAACCCGATCTATTGACCAATTGAGTCAGGGGTTCCATCACCAGGGCAAATAACATAGGCGATAGGGGACATCCCTGTCTAGTCCCTCTATGAAGATCAAGGGGGGGGGGAGTACCCGTTCACCTTAACCCTTGCCGTGGGGGCCTGGTACAGTAATTGCACCCACTTTATAAAGGACTGAGGGAAGCCCAGACCACGCAACATATCCCACATGAAAGTCCATTCGACCGAGTCAAATGCCTTTTCATTATCAAGGGAAGCGATTACTCGGGATCCCGCATTATCATGTGAGACCTGCAGATTGGTAAACAGTCTTCTAAGATTAATATCAGTGGTCTTACCCGGCATGAAACCAGATTGGTCGGGATCGATCACGGATAAGATCACATCTCTGAGACGTCTAGCGAGAAGCTTAGCTAGGATTTTCGCATCCACATTCAGCAGGGAGATTGGCCTATATGAGCTGCACTGGTCCGGAGGTTTCCCAGGTTTGTGAATTACTACAATGGTTGCCTCCATGAAAGACGGGGGCAGTCTGTTACACTCAAAGGCATAATTGAAGAGTTTCAACAAACGCTTGCTTTGCCTGTCCACGTCTGTCCACGTTTGCCTTTCCACGCTTTGTACCACCCGGGCCAGGAGACTTTCCCATCGTCATACTTTCTATGGCAGACCTAACCTCCCCCACCTCAATGGGAGCGCCCAGAAAATCTATTGACCAGGTCTGGAAAGGGGCATTAGGGGGACAGTTCCCAAAAAATCCTGAATATCACTGACTGCGTACGGTATTTTAGAGGTGTATATAGATCCGAGTAATAGGAGGCAAATTGTGTACATATATCCCTCGGTTGGGAAAAGTGGACACCTTCCGCGTTGGTAATCAGGGGGACCACTGTCTGGGGATTCTCTGTTTTTGCCAGATAAGCCAGCGCCCTCCCGTTTTTGTCCCCATCCAAAAACACTACTTGTTTCTGAAATAATAATTTCTTCTGGGTATATTCCAATAGATGAAGGTGATTCCTCTGTATCTCCTCCCACGCCTCCCAGGATTCTGGGGCAGGGGTCTGAGTATATACACTCTCCTTATCGGCCAATTCTTCCTCTAGTTTAGTTCTAGTGATTGCTAGTTCTTTCCTATGCGAGGCAATGGCGTGTATAAGAGTGCCGCGTTGCACCGCTTTAAAGGCTTCCTATTCAACGGTAGGATTGGCTGATCCCTCATTAGTGTCCCAATATTCCGCTGCCCCTTCCAAGGCTGCACAGGCCACTGGTAAGACCTCCAGCCAACTAGTATTGAGACACCACTGCCTATCCGGGGGTGTAAACGGCATCATCAATATTACCGGTAGTGGGGCTTGATCAGAGATGCCCCTCGGAAGGTACTCCACCCTAGACAGCCACGGCAGAAGCTCCTTGTTAACAAACGCCAGATCTATACAGGACAAGATATCAAAAGATGCCGAGTGACAGGAATATTGACGGTCCCTTGGGTGAAGAAGTATCCATCCCTCGGTCAGAGCATGCGCCTCAGCCCAATTGACATGTGACCTGTTATGTGAGGCATGGGGACGAAGTCTATCAGCAATCGGGTCCAACACTGCATTATAGTCCCCCATCATAATTAGTGGGTCAGTCGGCAAAGTTGAAACCTTCCCCATTATATCATCAAGTACACTTCTCTGAAAAGGGGGTGGAATGTATACATCCACCACTATGTAGTCCCTTCCACAAATAGCGGCATGCACAATTACATAACGCCCTGACAAATCAGTCTGTACGGAATGCAATTGAAAAGGGATAGATTTAGATATCAGGACAGAGACCCCCCTAGCATAGTTACTATACACAGCATGATATGATGCACCTTCCCATGGATGCTTTAACGCCAGCAGCTTCTGGCCTCTCAGGTGGGTCTTCTGCAATAGAACCACATCTGGGGAGAATTTCTTCAGGTAGTTAAACACAAGAGATTTTTTTACTTTATCATTAAGTCCCCTGACGTTCCAGGAGATAAAGTTACAGGTTGCCATTACTTAATAAAGCCGACCATATAAGTCGCAAGAACCCCAGAATCTCCAGGCTATACATTCCCCTACTCACACGACAGGACAGAAAACAGACAAATATCACATTTAATAACTTTAAACCATATTTGCAGAAAACTCCCCCCCCCCCCACACCCTGCCCAGTCCCCCCTAACCTATCTGAGCCTATCCTCCCAAACATAAAGCTGGCAAAGACTTGCCAAATCGGAGAGACCTGTCCAAAGTGAACTAAACAGTCCCTAATCCAAACTCTGGGAACATAAAGTCCACGGTAAGTGAAGACGTGAGAGACATCTTGCTCCCGCAGATAACGATGACATCCGTAAGGTGTTCAAAGATATTGAAACCTGGTGGCCATGGATACTCAGCCCTTCCCGTCCTACCAGTCCGAGGCTTCCTCTGGAGAAGTGAAGAATTTAACAATCTCCATCCTGAATCCTGAGGCGAGCCGAATATAACATTGCGTATCGGAGGCCCTTTTCCCTCAGACGCGCCCTCACTGTAGTAAATTGGCGTCATAGTTTTTGGACTTCCGAGGAAAAGTCCGGGTAAAACGAGATTCTGGAGTTCTCAAATTTGATGTTTTGCAGCTGACGGGCCGCTGCCAGGATAGTGTCCCTATCCCTATAATTCAGGACACTCAATATGAAAGGGCGCGTCGGAGCGCCCAGCGGACGCGGCTTAGTAGGTATTCTATGCGCTCTTTCGACCACAAACTAAGTTGAGAGATCAATCGGGGCCAGGCATTTCTTAATAAGCTGTTCCGCAAATACCTCAGGTGACTGGCCCTCAGCACTCTCTGGAAGGCCCATAATACGAATGTTATTCCGCCTGTTGCGGTTTTCGGCATCATCAACTTTTGTCTGAAGGGCTCTAACTTGTTGCTGCAGGGCCCTGACGAGGTTTTGACCCTGGTAGGCCACATTCTCAACCTCACCCAGTCTCCGTTCTACTTCAGTGGTCCTATCGCGGATTTTATCAGTGTCATGCCTGAGACAGGTGGGTCGGATTGCAAGTGGTCAATTTTAACTGTGAGGGTAGACTGACACTGTGTGATCGGCGACATTATTCTGCCCAAGTTAATTGGTTACCGCTCAGAGGGGCCATCAGGACCTTTATCTTCGGTTTGGCTCAAGGCGTCCACTGATATTTTGGGAGGAAGGGGGCCACCAGCTACTCCCGTCTTGGGGCCCATGTATATGAGGCTTATATGGGGCGTCAAGAGAGGGCCATCACCCCTCTAACCCCGCGTGGGGCAGGTGGACTCTCAGGATAAGTAGGCTTAGACCTTTAGTGTTATCTGGGACACAGGAGCCTCACTAGACACAAAAAGGCTCGTAGTAAGAAGGAAAACAGTCTATGTGATACCGTGGTGCAGCACAGTAACCTGGTACCTGCAGTGATGACTCTGTGCGGCACTGCTCCAAGCAGATAAACAGAAGCAGCAAGTCGCTGGCTCCCCTTCAGTCAGGTTTGGGCAGGGAATGTGGATGCCTGTCACCCTGGTCACTGCTCAGCTCCACTGGACGCCGAGTCTCTCCCTTCTCAGAGCGCACGCCTCCAGATTTTCGCGCCGATCCACAGTCAGGCACTGGGCTCAGGCCCGATGCCGCACAGGAATGTCCCCGGCCAACCTTTCACTTTCCAGCCACAGCGAACCAGGGCCAAGGAGGACCACAGGGAGGGATGCGGAGTAGCCGACTCGTCAGTTTCAGGTGCACCGAGCCGGGTCGCACACAGGCAGGCGCTCCGGGATCCAAGATGGCGCCAGGATCCGACAGAGGAGCACAGACAGGAGGCCGAGGAGAGGTAAGAACCTCTAGATGCAGGAGGGGGCAGGAAACAAGGCCCCCAGGCGTATCCTCATCTGCCACTGAGCCTAACGGCACCGTTTGAGGGTGTGTAGCGCTGCAGATGTCCAGGATTTTGAATGAATTCCGGAAGGAACTTACACGAGCAGCGTATTCACACCATGACGGTGACGGGAATACATTATATTCAATACACCATAAAAGCCACATTTAGAGTGCCTTTATGTTCAGCCACTTTCCTCTGAAGTAGAGAAGTCATGGGCAATCCAGGCCTTGTTCATTTATAAGAGTCAACTGGTCAGCATTTTCTGTTGACAGGCAGATGTGCTTATTAGTCATTATGCCCTCAGCAGTACTAAATACACGCTCTGACAATGGAATAGACAATGGATGGAAACACCACCAAAATGGTTCGGGAACAGCATGGGGAGGACGTCTTGGATGCATCTTGGACTCTCAGGTTGCTTCTGGGAACGATGTTATCCGAGTAGTACGCCACTTTTACAGACTGAGGCCTCATGCACACGAGCGCTGTGTGCATCCGTGGCCGTTGTTCCGTTTTCCGTGATTTTCTGCGGACCCATTGACTTTCAATGGGTCCCTTGAAAACTCGGAAAATGCACCGTTTGTCATCCGCCTCCGTGATACGTGTATCCTGTCCGTCAAAAAAATATGACCTGTCCTATTTTTTTGACGGACAACGGTTCATGGACCCATTCAAGTCAATAGGTCCGTGAAAGAACACGGATGCGCACAAAATTGGCATCCGTGTCCGTGATCCGTGGCCCCAGGTTACTTTCATACAGGCGGATCCGAAGATCCGTCTGCATAAAAGCTTTTTCAGAGCTGAGTTTTCACTTCGTGAAAACTCAGATCCGACAGTATATTCTAACACAGAGGCGTTCCCATAGTGATGGGGACGCTTCTAGTTAGAATATACAACGAACTGTGTACATGACTGCCCCCTGCTGCCTGGCAGCACCCGATCTCTTACAGGGGGCTGTGATCCGTACAATTAACCCCTCAGGTGCCGCACCTAAAGGGGTTAATTGTTCGTATCATAGCCCCCTGTAAGAGATCCGGGGCTGCCAGGCAGCAGGGGGCAGACCCTCCTCCCTCCCCAGTTTAAATTTCATTGGTGGCCAGTGCGGCCCCCCTCCCTCCCTCTATTGTAATAATAACATTGGTGCCACAGTGTGCGCCCCCCCCCCCCCGGCCCCCCTCCTTCCTCCCTCTATTGTAATAAGAACATTGGTGGCACAGTGTGCGGCCTCCCCTGGCCCCCCTCCCTCCCTCTATTGTAATAAGAACATTGGTGGCAGTGTGCGGCCTCCCCCCCCCCCCCCGATCATTGGTGGCAGCGGAGTTCCGATCGGAGTCCCAGTTTAATCGCTGGGGCTCCGATCGGTAACCATGGTTACTTAGCAATAGTAGAAGCATCATACTTACCTGCTGGCTGCTGCGATGTCTCTGTCCAGCCGGGAGCTCCTCCTACTGGTAAGTGACAGTTCATTTAGCAATGCGCCTCACAGACCTGTCACTTACCAGTAGGAGGAGCTCCCGGCCGGACACAGATATAGCAGCAGCCAGCAGGTAAGTATGATGCTTCTACTATTGCTAAGTAACCATGGCAACCAGGACTGCAGTAGCATCCTGGTTGCCATGGTTACCGATCGGAGCCCCAGCGATTAAACTGGGACTCCGATCGGAACTCCGCTGCAACCAATGATCGGGGGGGGGGGGGGCTGGGGGAGGACGCACACTGCCACCAATGTTCTTATTACAATAGAGGGAGGGAGGGGCGCCGGGGGAGGCCGCACACTGCCACCAATGTTCTTATTACAATAGAGGGAGGGAGGGGGGCCGGGGGAGGCTCCAGACTTTACATTGAAAGTCAATGGGGACGGATCCGTTTGCAATTGCACCATATTGTGTCAACGTCAAACGGATCCGTCCCCATTGACTTGCATTGTAATTCAGGACGGATCCGTTTGGCTCCGCACGGCCAGGCGGACACCAAAACAACTTTTTTTTCATGTCCATAGATCCTCCAAAAATCAAGGAAGACCCACGGACGAAAAAACGGTCACGGATCACGGACCAACGAAACCACCGTTTTGCGGACAGTGAAAAAATACTGTTGTGTGCATGAGGCCTGACAATAATACTCACCAAACCGAAGATAAAATCGATTTTAGAGGAAAAATTGTTAGGAAATATTCTTTCCTGTATATTTACTTGTATATAAAGTGCAAGTGTTGCCATAAATTGCAAAGAAGAGGCACTCCGATACAACCTTTATATAGCATAAAGGTGGGCCTCATTCACATTGTGGTACAATTGTTCAGGTAGTGGGATCCCTACACTCCTAAAACCTATGCACTAGTGGAAAGGGCTGCCAAATATTACAAGGAACAAGCACTCCAATACACCCTTTATTACACATAAAGAAGGGCATCATACACACCCTTGAGTAGAGAAGTCAGGGGTAATCTAGGCCTTGTTCAGCTTTTTCAGTTGACAGGCAGATACGCTTATCGGTTATTATGCCCCCAGCAGCACTAAATGCCCGCTCTGACAAAACACTGGCAGCAGGGCAGGCCAGCACCTCCAAGGTGTAGAACGCCAGTTTGTGCCACGTGTCCAGCTTGGACACCCAATAGTTGTAATGTACAGAGGGATCACTGAGGATGCTTACACGGTCTGCTATGTACTCCTTCACCATCTTCCAAAATGTTTCCGTCCTTGTGACACTTGGCCGCGCATCAGGTTGAGGGAGCTGGCGGGGTGTCATAAAACTGTCACAGGCCTTGGAGAGTGTTGACCTGCCTCTGTTGGAACTGTTGTGTTTTCCCCTCGTCACCTCTACTCGGTTGGCCAAGGAACTATGTACTCTGCAGCCAGCGTTGTCAGCTGGAAATTTTTGGAGCAATTTTTCCACAAGGACCTTTTGGTATTGCACCATTTTGCTCGTCCTCTCCACCACAGGAATGAGAGATGAGAAGTTTTCTTTGTAGCAGGGTTCGAGAAGGGTGAACAACCAGTAATCGGTGTTGGCTAAAATTAGTACAATGTGAGGGTCATGGGAAAGGCAGAAAAAAATGTACCAAACGGATATGCCACTGACTATACTAGCTAGTCATACAAGCAGATACAGGGAGTGCAGAATTATTAGGCAAATGAGTATTTTGACCACATCATCCTCTTTATGCATGTTGTCTTACTCCAAGCTGTATAGGCTCTATATCAGGTGTGCATAATTATTAGGCAACTTCCTTTCCTTTGGCAAAATGGGTCAAAAGAAGGACTTGACAGGCTCAGAAAAGTCAAAAATAGTGAGATATCTTGCAGAGGGATGCAGCACTCTTAAAATTGCAAAGCTTCTGAAGCGTGATCATCGAACAATCAAGCGTTTCATTCAAAATAGTCAACAGGGTAGCAAGAAGCGTGTGGAAAAACCAAGGCGCAAAATAACTGCCCATGAACTGAGAAAAGTCAAGCGTGCAGCTGCCAAGATGCCACTTGCCACCAGTTTGGCCATATTTCAGAGCTGCAACATCACTGGAGTGCCCAAAAGCACAAGGTGTGCAATACTCAGAGACATGGCCAAAGTAAGAAAGGCTGAAAGACGACCACCACTGAATAAGACACACAAGCTGAAACGTCAAGACTGGGCCAAGAAATATCTCAAGACTGATTTTTCTAAGGTTTTATGGACTGATGAAATGAGAGTGAGTCTTGATGGGCCAGATGGATGGGCCCGTGGCTGGATTGGTAAAGGGCAGAGAGCTCCAGTCCGACTCAGACGCCAGCAAGGTGGAGGTGGAGTACTGGTTTGGGCTGGTATCATCAAAGATGAGCTTGTGGGGCCTTTTCGGGTTGACGATGGAGTCAAGCTCAACTCCCAGTCCTACTGACTGTTTCTGGAAGACACCTTCTTCAAGCAGTGGTACAGGAAGAAGTCTGCATCCTTCAAGAAAAACATGATTTTCATGCAGGACAATGCTCCATCACACGCGTCCAAGTAGTCCACAGCGTGGCTGGCAAGAAAGGGTATAAAAGAAGAAAAACTAATGACATGGCCTCCTTGTTCACCTGATCTGAACCCCATTGAGAACCTGTGGTCCATCATCAAATGTGAGATTTACAAGGAGGGAAAACAGTACACCTCTCTGAACAGTGTCTGGGAGGCTGTGGTTGCTGCTGCACGCAATGTTGATGGTGAACAGATCAAAACACTGACAGAATCCATGGATGGCAGGCTTTTGAGTGTCCTTGCAAAGAAAGGTGGCTATATTGGTCACTGATTTGTTTTTGTTTTGTTTTTGAATGTCAGAAATGTATATTTGTGAATGTTGAGATGTTATATTGGTTTCACTGGTAAAAATAAATAATTGAAATGGGTACATATTTGTTTTTTGTTAAGTTGCCTAATAATTATGCACAGTAATAGTCACCTGCGCACACAGATATCCCCCTAAAATAGCTAAAACTAAAAACAAACTAAAAACTACTTCCAAAAATATTCAGCTTTGATATTAATGAGTTTTTTGGGTTCATTGAGAACATGGTTGTTGTTCAATAATAAAATTAATCCTCAAAAATACAACTTGCCTAATAATTCTGCACTCCCTGTATTAAAAGATGAGACTTTTGCTAATATATTCCTGTCAGGAACACATCGGAGCCCATCATGCACCACGTCACGGTCTCTCAGCATGGCAAGGGTCCTACCACTACGCTAACTATGGTGTGAACACAGTCGGAAGGTGATGAAATCCAGCTCACAGCCAAGCTTCCACAACCGCATAGCAGGACAACTAATGCAATGTGAACAAAGCAAGACTGTAAGCCACACCCATATCAGACCGTGTGATGGAGGTTACCAGGTGCAAAAGAATGTTTAAATGCCAGGTAAAGGCACATTCAATACATATAAAACAAAATCACAGAAATATAGTGGCAAATATGGGGAAACTGCTCAAACCCCAAACGTGTTTCTCATTGGGGGAGCAGTCCCACCGCATGTGGACCGCAGCAAACGACCATCCCCAGCAAAAAATGCGTACAATAGAGGATGCTGGTGCGGTCCACATGCACCACAAAGGCATCCTACACAAAACGGAGCATTGTGCGGATGAAAATATAATTATATAAATCACAGAAAAAAAAAATGCACCAAACGGATATGCCACTGACTATACTAGCTAGTCATACAACGAGCTGAGACTTTTGCCAATATATTCCTGTCAGGTGGTGCATGATGGGCTCCGATGTGTTCCTGACAGGAATATATTGGCAAAAATCTCAGCTTTTAATATCTGCTTGTATGACTAGCTAGTATAGTCAGTGGCATATCCGTTTGGTGAATTTTTTTCTGTGATTTATATCATTATATTTTCATCCGCACAATGCTCCGTTTTGTGTAGGATGCCTTTGTGGACCGCGCCGGCATCCTCCATTTTACACATTTTTTGCTGGGAATGGTCGTTTGCTGTGGTCCACATGCAGTGGGACTGCTCCCCCAATGAGAAACACGCTACAGTGTTTGAACAGTTCCCCTATATTTGCCACTATATTTCTGTGATTTTGTTTCATGGGAAAGGCAGCCTAACATAAAGTCAGCCATGTGTGGCAGAGTCCCAACAGACAAGACTTCACTGTCCTCATCAGGAGGATGACTCTAAATCTCCTCATCCTCTCCTCTTCTTCGGCCCATCCACACTGAACAGATGGAATAAAACTTCCATGGGTACTACCCTCTGTAGCGGAGTCAACCGTCTCCTGCTCCTCCTCATCATCATCATCCATTTTGTGCTGAGAAGACGAACTGAGGGTGGTCTGGCTATCACCCTGTATACTTTCTTCCACATGCAAAGCGTCCACCTTAATTGTGAGCAGTGAGCGTTTGAGTAGACACAGAAGTGGGATGGTTACGCTGATCACCATCTGTGTTGATTCCTCAAAGTTGTGTAACCTAAAACCTTTACAGAGGTCAGACATCAATGCCCACTTGTCGCTTGTGAATAGAGGAAGTTGACTGGAAAGGTGACGACCATGTTGCAGCTGGTATTCCACTACTGCCCTCTGCTGCTCACAAAGCTTGGCCAACATGTGGAACGTCAAGTTCCAGCACGTGCTTGCGTCGCTCAACAGCCGGTGAGCTGGCAATTGCAAGCGCTGCTTCAGCGTTGCCAGAATGGCGGAAGCTGTCGATGACTTGTGGAAATGGGCACACACACGAGCACCTTCACTAGTAGCTCAGGCAAATTGGGGTAGGTTTCGAGAAACCGCTAAACCACTAGGTTAGTCTGTGGACATAGTCTTGAATTTTAAGGAAAATTAATTAAATAGGCAGAAAATGATACAAATTTTAACAGATATATACACATTTTATATGGTCAGCTTGGCAGCAGGCCCTCGCCCCTAAAAATCTTTAGATGGTCAGCTAGGCAGCAAGCCCTCTCCCACAAAAATTTTGGTTGGTCAGCTCAGCAGCAGGCCCTCTCCCACCAAATTTTTTAGATGGTCAGCTCGGCAGCAGGCCCTTCTCCCACAACATTTTTTAGATGGTCAGCGCGACAGCAGGCCCTCGCCGACAAAAATTTTAGATGGTCAGCTCAGCAGCAAGCCCTCACCCCTAATGTTTTAAATGGTCAGATCAGCAGGCTTTCGCCCCTAATGTTTTAGAGGGTCACCAGCAGGCCATCAATCATAATTTTTCAAGGGTGTGTATGATGCTCTCCTTTATGTGTAATAAAGGGTGTATTGGAGTGCCGGTTCATTGTAATTTTTGGCAGCCCTTTCCCTTAGTGCATAGGCTTTAGCAGTGTATGAATCCCACTTCCTTAACAATTGTACCACAGTGTGAATGAGGCCCTCCTTTATGTGATATACAGGTTGTATCGGAGTGACTCATCCTTGTAATTTTTGGCAGCACTTGCACTTTATATACAAGTAAATATACAGGAAAAAAAAAAATCCCAAATTTGTTTCCTCTAAAATCGATTTGATCTTCGGTTTGGTGAGTATCATTGTCAGTCTGTAAAAGTGGCGTACTACCCGGAGAACATCGTTAGCAGCAGCGACCTTGGAGTCCAAGATGCATAAATGCTGTTCCAGAACTATTTCAATGGTGTTTCCATTCATTGTCCAGTCCATTGGCAGAGTGTGTATTTAGTACTGCTGGGTGCATAATAACTGACAAGTGCATCCACCTGTCAACTGAAAATGCTGACCGGTTGACTGTTATAAAAATGAACAAGGCCTGGATTACCCCTGACTTCTCTATTCCACCACAGGAAAGTGGCTGAACATAAAGGCACTCTAAATGTGGCTTTTATGGTGTATTGAATACACTGTATTCCCATGCACCCCTTCCACCACTATAAAGGGTATATTGTTCAATCTCCCTTTTCTCGTCCTCCTCTTCCATCATATCAACATGCTTATTAGGCTGCCGTCGCTCTTAATGTTTTAGAGGGTCAGCTCAGTAGCGGCCCCTAACCCATAATGTTTTTGAGGGTCACCAGCAGGTCCTCGACCATCATGTTTTTGAGGGTCACCGGCAGACCCTCACACCTAAGTTTTTAGATGGTCAGCTCGGCAGGAGGCCCTCAACCACAATTTATTTTTATATGGTAAGCTCGGCAGCAGGCCCTCGCCCACATTTTTTTTTTATATGGTCAGCTCGGCAGCAGGCCTTCACCCATAATTTTTTTTGGGATATTCCGCTTGGCAGCAGGCCCTCGCTCACCAAATTTTTTTTAGATGGTGAGCTCCGCAGCAGGCCCTCACCCCTAATATTTTAGATGGTCAGCTCAGCAGAAGACCCTCACCCCTAATGTTTTAGATGGTCACTGTTGCAGATATTTTACACTCCAGCTGAGTAAATCCGTACAGTGTCTCCCGAAAACCAAATAAATAGTGCGGTGTGGGACACATTGGGCCTGGCCGGTGTCGTGGATGTTGGGGTGTAGGTGAAGGTATGCTGGACCGTCGGTGGTCTGCTACTCTCCATAGTCCTGCTATCGTTGTGTTCATCAGCCAGTCTAGCAGCCTCTTCTACCATCTGGAGCTCGAGGTCACGAACCCAGTCTCTAACATCTAGTGGAGCAAAATAAAAAAACTGCTCCAGCAGTATCAACTGTAAGGCATCTGCCAACCTAGTTGCCTGACACCCCTGCATCCTGTTGTGGGCAGCGCAGTGCATACGGAAGGCCCACTTGGTAATAGTGTCTCTGCCCGTTTTCCTGAGGGCCCTGAACTTTTTCCTATATGCCTCTGGTGTGACGGCATAGCGTGCCAGCAATATTTTGTTTATCTTGTCATGGTTCTTGACCTCTTCATCCGGCACCACTCTGTAAGCTTCCGCTGCTCGACCTGATAGCTGATCGCTCAATGTTGCAGCCTAGCTATCTCTCTCCAGGTTCTCCAATGCACACTGTCATTTGAAATCCTGCAAATAGTTGTCTATTTCCATTTTGCAATCTGTAAAGCCTTTAAATGCAGCATAATTAATCTTAAGTGCTGGTCCATTAGCAGCTCTCTGTAGTGCCATTACATTTCATTGTTGTGTTGCTTGTATTCTTGCGCTGTGTGCTTGAATTGCTTGCACCATTATTTGGGTGATCGTCTCTTGTGATGGGTTGGGCCCCAAAAGGCTAAGCCTCCATCTTGCATCCTTTTGAAATTCTGTTCCTTCTGGCATCTCCATGGTAGCGTCGCTGGTTCTGTCTTTCTCTAGCAATTCGGCAATTATCGTGGCTTTCGGCTTGTTACTTGCCACTATGCCGCGAGCTGTCAGTAGTTCCTTTAATGTTGTTTGTTTGAGTCGTTCGTATCTGTGGGCCATTCACTCCTTCTGTCGGTTCAATATATCCATTTGGGAGAAAATCCCGCTTCTTGCCACTAGTGTTACAGATATTTTACACTCCAGCGGAGTAAATCTGTACAGGGTCTCCCAAAAACCAAGTAAATCCAAAGGTGTTGTGAATATATAGCTCCCAATCCCCTCTAAAGATCAACTTTTTTTGACAGCTCAGCCTTTTATCAAGTCCTCCAGCAAGGGTTACTCCCACGGGGCCCTTGTGGGGAACAGGCAGACAAAATATAGTGACCAATCAATATACAGGAAGATATGACACACTTGCACATGAACAGTACAATCTCTCCAATCTATCCTGGAGACAATTGGATAAAGGGGCCAGACATAGTTCTATGCGGTCGATGACCATTGTGTTTTCTAAATGCATCACATGCAATATCCATTGTGTATGTGGATTGCCTCACCGGCAATATCCATTGTGTTTGCTAATGTCCATTGTGTTCGCTAACTGCATATGAGGTGGTTTGTGTACAGATGAAGTGGTTTGTGTACATTTAAAGGGTGAAATAGTAATGAACAGCAGACGAAATATAAGAGTCTGGGCATTCCTAAAACAGGGGTTCTGTCACAGTCACCAGCAGGTCCTTTCTCCTAATGTTTTTGAGGGTCATCAGCAGGCCATCAATCATAATTTTTCAAGGGTGTGTGTGATGCCCTCTTTTACGTGTAATAAAGGGTTTATTGGAGTGCCGGATCCTTGTAATTTTTTGCAGCCCTTTCCCTTAGTGCATATGCTTTATGAGTGTAGGAGTCCCACTACCTGAACAATTGTACCACAATGTGAATGAGACTCTCCTTTATGTGATATACAGGTTGTATCAGAGTGCCTCTTCCTTGTAATTTTTGGCAGCACTTGCACTTTATATACAAGTAAATATATACTTGCAATTTTTCCTCTAAAATCGATTTTATCTTCAGTTTGGTGAGTATTATTGTCAGTCTGTAAAAGTGGCGTACTGCTCGGAGATCGTTCACAGCGACCTGGGAGTCCAAGATGCATCCAGACATCCTCCGCATGCTGTTCCCGAACTATTTCAGTGGTGTTTCCATCAATTTCTGACCTTTTCCTATGAACCAGACACCCTCCCCTCTTCAGAGTAGGGGGTGTGTGGTTTAATGTTTGGGTTCTCCTATTGACTTCCATTGTGCTCGGTTGAGCACCCGAACATCCCGAGGTGTTCTACTCGAGCACCTGAGCACTTTGGTGCTCGACGAACACTAATATTTACATATTCCATGGAGAGAGTTCTTATGGAGCTGTTCTAAGACATACATACACACATAAGTGTGTACATGCTGAAGATCTTTGGAGAAGGTACTCCAGGATAATATGTCTGCAAAAATCATAAACACCTCATTGAGAAAACAAAGCATTAAAAAGTCTGAAAGGATTGATCAGGTATTCATATTTAATGTCCATCACAGGTTTAAAAAGGCTGTCATCTACTCGACCCCTTTTATAATATGAGCCAGGTTATTAGCTCAGAGACTATACAATTTTGTGAAGCTCATACAATCTCTTACATGGGCAAATCGGTCAGAAAAGAGAGAGGATATTATTCCTTTACTGTCATATTCTTTAGCCCTTCACATTCAATGCAGGTTCTCAATGACTTATGATGATTTAGAAAATCGAGCTCCTCTGTAAACTCTCCTTATAATAGGTGAACATGTCCTCTGTCTTTGGTAATGAAAAGGGGTAAACTTGGTCTTAAGTAGGCTCATGCCAGACAACTAAAGTTACAATATTCTAAAACAATCTGTACCTTCTGTTTAGAGTATCTATTGGTATAAATGGCGTAGTGCAGCTGAAGCTATGAGGAAGTTCCTAGTGAGAGGAAAAAAACTGCATTACCCTGCTAGGAATAATAGATTCCCCAGCGGATAAGTTGATTGTGATGGATACTAAGCACGCCAAATAAGACTGGGAGGGTGGCAGGCTATAAAACCAGAAAGGAAACTTCCTCATGATATAATTGACCAATCTGTAACGTGAGATTCTGTACCAGACTAGACCTTTTTGAATGGTGGAGCCCTTGTTCTTTGGTCAACAAGTAACAAAGAGTGATGAAATCTTTGGGCAAAAGCATAGCCAAAAACCTTTTCTTGTTCAATAAAGGATTCAGTAGTGGAAGTTCCAGAAGTGCCTAAGATCATAAGAAGAATTATTCCTTCATTGGGGAAGGACTAAGTCAAGCATTAAGTGATGTGGTTCCTAGTGATGAACGAACATCTGCCGGGACAGTTCACGAACGCGATCGCGCAAACACGATAAAATGTTTGCGAACCGCAAGTTTACGGCGGATCCCATTCATTTTAATGGCAGGCGAACCTGAACCTTCAGCTCATATTTGCAGCCAAGAAATAATTACTAGAAGTACACAAATAGTCCCACAACATGGACAGTGACATACCAGATGTATTATTTGAATTAGCAATCTCCATTCATAATTTTTTTCAATGGGAAATATCGTCAATATCATTTTCGCGTAAGTGCATGTGCAAATGCACTATACAGTACCCAAATGCACTATAAAGAAAGTATATTGGTATATAACACCCAGCTTCAATCATTTTTTTGGGGGGGCGACTGGCATATCACACAACTGCGGCACAATACAAATGCACTATAATATACTTGATAACATTGTACAAGGAAGGCAATCCATTATAATATACATAAAGATAAAACGCAATCTTTAATAATGTTACTATGAGGGTCCATTCACACGTCCGTAAGTGTTTTGCAGATCCACAAAACATGGACCCCGGCAATACGCATTCTGCAATTTGCGGATCGCACATCACCAGCACTATAATAGAAAATGCCTAATCTTGTCTGCAATTCGGACAAGAATAGGACATGTTCTATTTTTTGGTGGAAACGGAAGCACGGATGCGGAAGTGCGGATCTGCAAATGCGGATCCGCAAATGCGGATGCGGACAGCACGTTTTGCTGTCCCTATTGAAAATGAATGGGTCTGCCCCCATTACGCAAAATTGCGGATCAGATGTGGATCCATTTTGTGAACTTATGAATAGAAAAGATATCCCTCAAAATGAAAATTAATTCAATTATTAAAGTTAAGAAAAAAGCATAGATGTGGTAGGCATTAACAAGTGCTCGGCGGCACTAAATCAGGTGCTTGGCAGCACCAAATCAGAAGCCATATGTCCTACCAAAATCCGGGGGGTTCCAGTGCACATCCATGAATCCATGAGGGAAAGCAAAAAACATCTATTCCTGGGCTAGATGATGATGTGGTATTGAAGGACAGGTTGGGCAAAGAACTGTCCCTGATATTGCCCTACAGGGGGTGCTAGCCCTGATAGCCTAACCACAGACCACCCGCCCTGATAAGAGCGACCCTGTCCAGAACCTTACCCTATATAAAAATGGCCCTAGTAAGCCCCTAGGCCCCTGACTTCCAGGTGATCACTATATAGATCTATGTGTTTTTGACTCATTATAAAAGTATATTATAAGTATATTACACCCCTCAGTAAGTCACACCTATCAATAGCACACCTATACCAGTTCTTAAAAGGACTTTTGTGGCCCTATTGGTGTCCCCAACAGTCTGTCTTTGCTCCACACAGTAACCTTTCCCTACACTGGCAAAAGACTGACTGTAAAATGGCGGCCAGATCAGGTTCATTTATAAGGTAGAGGGTATGTCCATGTGCTGAA
Source organism: Bufo gargarizans (assembly GCF_014858855.1). Taxonomy (NCBI): domain Eukaryota; kingdom Metazoa; phylum Chordata; class Amphibia; order Anura; family Bufonidae; genus Bufo; species Bufo gargarizans. The sequence goes on along the minus strand of NC_058082.1, from coordinate 404,579,993 downwards.
ACGTCTCAATTGGCTGTCCTGTACCACCTGATAGATGTGTCACGGGTCAAAGTTCTTCACAATGTAAAAGAATATCACAAAAATATTTGTGAAATATTGCAAATTCTAATATAGCCCCTGCCACTCATGACTAGTTCAATTGTGGTGCAGTTTACACTAATAAACATGTACAGACTAATTAACAATCTTCTGGATTTCTTCCTCAAGGACTACTTGCATAGACTCATAGATTGCTTGCATTGGTACTCCTTACCTAGAATCCTCTACCCAAAGTGAATATCAAAGTGGCTAAAAAGATGATTTCATCCAGGGAAAAGGTAATACATATCACAAGGCCAATTAACTTTTCATTAGAGTTGAGCGAACACCTGGATGTTCGGGTTCGAGAAGTTCGGCCGAACATCCCGGAAATGTTCGGGTTCGGGATCCGAACCCGATCCGAACTTCGTCCCGAACCCGAACCCCATTGAAGTCAATGGGGACCCGAACTTTTCGGCACTAAAAAGGCTGTAAAACAGCCCAGGAAAGAGCTAGAGGGCTGCAAAAGGCAGCAACATGTAGGCAAATCCCCTGCAAACAAATGTGGATAGGGAAATGAATTAAAATAAAAATTAAATAAATAAAAATTAACCAAAATCAATTGGAGAGAGGTTCCATAGCAGAGAATCTGGCTTCCCGTCACCCACCACTGGAACAGTCCATTCTCAGATATTTAGGCCCCGGCACCCAGGCAGAGGAGAGAGGTCCCGTAACAGAGAATCTGGCTTCATGTCAGCAGAGAATCAGTCTGCATGTCATAGCAGAGAATGAGGCTTCACGTCAGCCACCACTGAAACAGTCCATTGGCATATATTTAGGCCCAGCACCCAGGCAGAGGAGGGAGGTCCCGTAACAGAGAATCTGTCTTCATGTCAGCAGAGAATCAGTCTGCATTTCATAGCAGAGAATGAGGCTTCACGTCAGCCACCATTGCAACAGTCCATTGTCATATATTTAGGCCCAGCACCCAGGCAGAGGAGGGAGGTCCCGTAACAGAGAATCTGTCTTCATGTCAGCAGAGAATCAGTCTGCATGTCATAGCAGAGAATGAGGCTTCACGTCAGCCACCACTGCAACAGTCCATTGGCATATATTTAGGCCCAGCACCCAGGCAGAGGAGAGAGGTCCCGTAACAGACAATCTGGCTTCATGTCAGCAGAGAATCAGTCTGCATGTCATAGCAGAGAATCAGGTGATTTTCCTATTTCATGACGTAAAGTCATGATTTTATTAAAGACACGGAGGCGGGTATTGCTATTCTCCTTCTTTACTCTGACCAATAGCAGCAAAGATAAAAAGAAAATATTGAACATTTGAACAGCCCCTCCCCATAGTCCCAGTATAACAGGCCACTCCGCCTGCAAATCCTCCTCTTTCTTTGTAACTCAAGTCCGAACATGCAACAGAACCGGAAAACCAAGAGTCCAGAACATCATGGAACAACAACCGCCTTCCATCCGGAAGCGAAACGGGAAGAGCCGGAAACAGCGCCGAAGGATGCCCCTCGTCCTGTCCACATCAACCGAACGGCCGGAACCAAACTGCCGACGACGTAGACCAACAGACACCGCACACCGGGCCGGTCTCAACCTGAAAAGGTGAAAAACAGAAAATGACAGTAACAAAATTGGGACATGGTATCCAAAATCAACTGGTTGCGATAAACCTACTCAGGAAAAACTCATAGAGTTAAGATCAACATGCCCATGACAACAAATCAATAACACGTGTAGAATAAACATCAGTCATAATAATAAACATACACATAGGGAGGGAACTCAGGGTGGGCAATACTCGCCTCCGTGTCTTTAATAAAATCATGACTTTACGTCATGAAATAGGAAAATCACCTGATTTTATTACAAGACCCGGAGGCTCATATTGCAAGTTCAAAGTTAAGACAAATTCTCAATGATTGACGAGAAAACGTGAGGACCTGGACGGAAGTAAAATTCTCTGAACGTGGACACCCTGGACCAGTCCGCCAACTTCAAAATGTCCTCCAACCTGGCGCCAGACACCGCCAAAGAGGTAGCGGATGCCCCCCTAGCGGAATGCGCCGAAAAAATTGAAGTGTCCACGCCCGCCAATTCCATGATCCACTTCATCCATCTAGCCAGCGTGGGAGTGGTCACCGGGGCAAAAGGACGAATGGTAGAGAGGAAAAGATGAGAAAACTCCCGTGATCGATGAAGGGAAGTGCGAGCTTCATACTCCTTGAGGCATTCCACCGGACAGAGAGAAGGCGAGGCCGGGAAAGCCGGATAAGCGACTGAGCGTATGTGAGACTTGGTCCTCCTAGAGATGTCAAAGGAGACCCCCTCCGGAGTATACGAGCGGGCATCATAATCCAAAGCCCGGACGTCAGACACCCGCTTGCAGGAGATTAGACAGAAAAGAGTGACGAGCTTCGCCGACAGTTGCCGTAAGGACAGGTCTGAATTCTGAGGCCAAGAAGATAGAAAAGAAAGAACACAAGACACGTCCCAAGTCGCCGAAAATCTAGGTCTAGGAGGCCGAGACATCCGAGAGCCACGCAATAGACGGCATACCAAAGGATGTTGCCCTGCAGGAGTACCGTCAAACCCCTGGTGGGACGCCGAAATGGCCGACCTGAAAAGGCTGATCGTGCGATAGGCCTTGCCCTGATCGAAAAGAGAAGATAGGAAGTGCAAGATCTCCGTCACAGGTGCCGAAACGGGATCCAAGTCCCTAGCCACGCACCAGCGATCCCAAGATCCCCAGGCAGATCTGTAAGATCTTCTGGTTCCTGGGGCCCAAGCGTTCTCCAAAAGGACCCTAGCTGTTCCCGAAACTCCCGGGACCTCCCAGGGTCCCCTGAAATTCGACACGCCAACAGGCGCAGAGATCCGTCCAGGAGAAGAGGATGTAGCTGGTGATTCGGACCTCGGAGGAGAGTCTGAGATGTCGGGAGCAGGCACGGGGTCTCTATCATCATCTCCAGAAGGTGAGGAAACCACGACTGGGAAGTCCAAAACGGGACCAGCAGAACCAGGTCCGCTGCATGACGGCGTACTTGAATCAGGGTCCTGGGAATCAGCTGGAAGGGGGGGAAAGCGTAAAGCAGGCCCCGTGACCAATCCTGTAGGAACGCGTCCACAGCTTCGGCCTCCGGGTCCGGGCGCCAACTGTAGAAACGTGGCCGCTGCGTGTTCAGGCGGGAGGCAAACAGGTCGATACAGCAAGGCCCCCAAAGAGACGTTAAGGAACGGAACACCGCTGGATCTAACTGCCAGTCGCTGGAGTCGGAGAGATATCGAGAGCTCCAATCCGCCCGAATGTTCTGGACGCCCGGAAGATATTCCGCCAAGACAATCAACTCCTTGTCTAGACAGTAGTCCCAGAAATCCTTCGCCAACCGAGAGAGGATGGTGGATCGTGTACCACCCATGCCATTGATGTAACGCACCGCCGACACGTTGTCCATGCGAAGTTGAATGCAGGCCTTGGCCGAGTCTCTCGTGAAACTCTTGATTGCGAACGAACCTGCCAACAGTTCCAGCGCATTGATATGGAATCCCGCTTCGTCCGCTGACCAGCCGCCTCCGGTTGAGATCCCCTCGCAGTGAGCTCCCCAGCCCGACAGGCTGGCATCCGAATCCACCACGAAGTCCGGACGATGACCGAAAATAGCCTTGCCGTTCCAAGCTTGTAAATTGTGGATCCACCAGGACAGCTCCTCCTTGGTTTCCTCGTCCAGGGAAATCCAATCCGCATAGGAAGCCCCCTTCCGGAGGTGGAAAATCTTCAGACGCTGGAGGGCCCGGTAATGTAGTGGGGCTGGGAAGACCGCCTGGATGGATGACGCTAGAAGACCTATGATCCTGGCTAGTTGACGCAACGGGATCTGGGAGGACGACTTGACTCTGCCCAACTCCTTCCGAATGGACCGAACCTTGGACGATGGTAGGCTGAGAGTCCCTGCCGTGGAATCCACCAGAAACCCCAGGAACTCCATCTCGCGAGCCGGGGTGAGACAGGACTTCTCCTGATTGAGAAGGAAACCCAGATCCAACAGGAGATCCATCGTCCAGCGAAGGTGATCTAGTAACACCGCATGATCCTGTGCCATGATCAGGATGTCGTCCAGATAGACGATTAGGCGAACTCCCCGACTGCGTAACCAGGCCATAGCAGGGCGCATCAGCTTGGTGAAGCACCACGGAGCAGAAGAGAGGCCGAAAGGGAGGCATGTAAACCGCCAAACTCTGTCCTTCCAAAGGAAACATAGACGGTTCCTGGACGCGTCCTCGACAGGGACGGTAAGATAAGCGTCCTTCAGGTCCAACTTGACCATCCAATCGCCCACTAGAAGTAGGTCCCGAAGGAGATGGATGCCCTCCATCTTGAAATGGCGGTACCTGACGAACGCGTTGAGAGCGCGCAAATTGATGACGGGCCGTAGCTGGCCCCCTTTTTTCGCCACCAAGAAAATGTTGCTGATTATCGCACCAGGGGATGCCGGAGCCGGCTCTATGGCCCCTTTGCGGAAGAGATCTGATAGCTCTGAGTCCACAAGCCTGCGGTTCTCCACCGACAGCACTGCCGGGTGTGGGGGCGGAATGGATAGGTGGGAAGACGTCAGCTCTATGTGGAAACCCCTGACCGTAGAGAGAATCCATCGGTCCGAGGTGATGCGTGACCAAGCTCGGGAAAAGAGCCGGAGTCTGCCCCCTACACAAACAGTTAAAGAATTGAAATGAGGCATTGGTCTTACCATAAGGTCTTCTGGAACCAGGGTTTCCTCTGTATCCTCTAGGTCTCCAGGATCCTCCCCGGGAAGGGAAAAAGGAAGATGTCTCTCGCCTCTGCTCCTGGAACGCAGGTCTCTGGGAGAAGGAGCCTCTGCCCGTAGTACGGGACTGAAAATGGGCACGGCCGGACAGACGGCCCCTGAAACTGCCGGCCCTGGTAGAGACCCTACCGTGAAACACCCGTTTCATAGAACTCTGGGCCTTATCGAGTGCTGTAAAAGCACCGACAAACCGTCCTAAGTCCTTAATAAAAGACTCGCCAAACAGCAGGCCCTGGGCCTCCTTACCGGCTTCGGTAAGCGCCAAGTTGGATAGTTTAGGCTCAATCTTGAAAAGTATGGCCTTGCGCCGTTCAATGGCCAGGGACGTGTTAACGTTTCCTGCCACGCAAATCGCGCGCTGCACCCACTCGCGCAGCTCTAGAGGGTCTACTTGCTTACCCTCGGCCTTGGCAGCCTCGGCCAGGTCAAAAATCTTTGCCAGGGGGCCAAATACGTCCAGGAGCTTGTCCTGACAGGCACGCAGGGCCGACTCCAGACCCTTCCTCGGATTCCACCCAGATTTGGTGAGGAATTGGGTCATTTTGGGGTCTACCGCTGGAGTCTCGCAAACCCTGTTGGGAATTATGGGTCTGGGGCATTCAGCCCTAAGCTTGTTGCGCGCCTCTTTGGAGAGGGGGCAACGCACGCGGGCCTCCAAATACTTGGAGACATGCTCCAACGGCAACCACTCCGCTGACCGAGGGTGGTGTAGGGAATCCGGGTCAAAGAGAGGTTCCCCTGATGGGTCCGTCAAGGACACATCTGCTGCCGAAACCATGGAGCTGCACCCGGGTAAGGGGTTAGAATCTATGACCCCGGAAGGGTCGTCCTCTGCCTCCTCAAAGGCGTCATCTATGGCCTCCTCATCAGAACCGACTTCAGAGCCGGAAGCTGTATCCTGCAGTGCTCTAGCACTTTTCCACCTGCGCGTATGTTCTGCCTGACGCGTACAGGCTCTCTTGCGCGAACCCAGCGCGCCAACATTGGTGGAGACAACGTCACCAGTCAAGCGTGTTCTGGAGGCAAGCCCTGGCCCGGTTGGTTTAGAAACCGTAGCGGGCTGTGGGGCGGTAGAGGCGGCTGGATGGGAGGCAAGGGCCTGGGCAATAGACTGGGATATGACCGAAGTCATTGATCCCATAGCCGCAGCAATCGCATTGGATAAGGTATTTTGAAAAACCAGGGAAGGATCCGCAGAGGGCGTCCCTGTATCACAATCGTCCCCAGAAGGGGTTAAATCAGCCTGAAGCATATCCTCTTCCATAGGGCCCTGCCCACTGAGATCTGTATTGGGCATAATCACACAGCCCGCCTCTATATCTGTAGTGAAGGGGTTAATCTGAAAACTAATCCTACCCTAAGAACTCCGCTGGTGAGGATTTTCCCCAGCCAGGGAGAGGAACTAGAGTGGGGGAGAAAAACCTGACAGGAAAAAACAGGAGCCGGTAAGTAGGGAGGCCGCCGAGCACAGGAGCCGGAGAGCAGATGCAGGGCAGTGTGCGCCGAGACTCCGGAGCGCCGCACTGAAACCGGAAGCGGAAACGCCCGAGATCTCGCGAGATCTCGGGCGGAGCGAAGCGCGGCAAGCAGGAGCGCCGGCGGCAAGATCAGAGGTGAGCCGCGGCGTGAAAGAGAAGCGGATGGGGGAGGGAGACCGAGGGGAAGTGCGCAGTGTGAAAGGGACTGGGAGAAAACTCAGTCAGATGTCAAAAAGTAAAAACCCTGATAGGGGAAGGGACAGACAGAAGGGGATGATAACCCCAAAGGGGATAATCGGAGACACAGGGGTACTCCTGAAATAGCAGGGTCACCAGAGCTGTGCCAAGGAATTACACAGCATCAGACAATGGGAAGATCCCACAAAACAACCTGCAAACAATAGAATATCCCACAAAACCCAAAAAAGGGGAAAAACCAATAAGATAACCGTAATAGTAAACAGGCAAATATCACAGGTACTTATCTCTGCGGTCAGCAGCAAAGAAAGAGGGGGATTTGCAGGCGGAGTGGCCTGTTATACTGGGACTATGGGGAGGGGCTGTTCAAATGTTCAATATTTTCTTTTTATCTTTGCTGCTATTGGTCAGAGTAAAGAAGGAGAATAGCAATACCCGCCTCCGGGTCTTGTAATAAAATCAGGCTTCACGTCAGCCACCACTGCAACAGTCCATTGTCATAAATTTAGGCCCAGCACCCAGGCAGAGGAGGGAGGTCCCATAACAGAGAATCTGGCTTCATGTCAGCAGAGAATCAGTCTGCATGTCATAGCAGAGAATGAGGCTTCACGTCAGCCACCACTGCAACAGTCCATTGGCATATATTTAGGCCCAGCACACACACAGGCAGAGGAGAGAGGTCCCGTAACAGAGAATCTGTCTTCATGTCAGCAGAGAATTAGTCTGCATGTCATAGCAGAGAATGAGGCTTCACGTCAGCCACCACTGCAACAGTCCATTGGCATATATTTAGGCCCAGCACCCAGGCAGAGGAGGGAGGTCCCGTAACAGAGAATCTGGCTTCATGTCAGCAGAGAATCAGTCTGCATGTCATAGCAGAGAATGAGGCTTCACGTCAGCCACCACTGCAACAGTCCATTGGCATATATTTAGGCCCAGCACCCAGGCAGAGGAGGGAGGTCCAGTAACAGAGAATCTGTCTTCATGTCAGCAGAGAATCAGTCTGCATGTCATAGCAGAGAATGAGGCTTCACGTCAGCCACCACTGCAACAGTCCATTGGCATATATTTAGGCCCAGCACACACACAGGCAGAGGAGAGAGGTCCCGTAACAGAGAATCTGTCTTCATGTCAGCAGAGAATTAGTCTGCATGTCATAGCAGAGAATGAGGCTTCACGTCAGCCACCACTGCAACAGTCCATTGGCATATATTTAGGCCCAGCACACACACAGGCAGAGGAGAGAGGTCCCGTAACAGAGAATCGGTCTTCATGTCAGCAGAGAATTAGTCTGCATGTCATAGCAGAGAATGAGGCTTCACGTCAGCCACCACTGCAACAGTCCATTGGCATATATTTAGGCCCAGCACCCAGGCAGAGGAGGGAGGTCCCGTAACAGAGAATCTGGCTTCATGTCAGCAGAGAATCAGTCTGCATGTCATAGCAGAGAATGAGGCTTCACGTCAGCCACCACTGCAACAGTCCATTGGCATATATTTAGGCCCAGCACCCAGGCAGAGGAGGGAGGTCCCGTAACAGAGAATCTGTCTTCATGTCAGCAGAGAATCAGTCTGCATGTCATAGCAGAGAATGAGGCTTCACGTCAGCCACCACTGCAACAGTCCATTGGCATATATTTAGGCCCAGCACACACACAGGCAGAGGAGAGAGGTCCCGTAACAGAGAATCTGTCTTCATGTCAGCAGAGAATCAGTCTGCATGTCATAGCAGAGAATGAGGCTTCACGTCAGCCACCACTGCAACAGTCCATTGGCATATATTTAGGCCCAGCACACAGGCAGAGGAGAGAGGTCCCGTAACAGACAATCTGGCTTCATGTCAGCAGAGAATCATTCTGCATGTCATAGCAGAGAATTAGGCTTCACGTCACCCAACATTGGAACAGTCCATTGGCATATATTTAGGCCCCGGCACCCAGACACAGGAGAGGTTCATTCAATTTTGGGTAGCCTCGCAATATAATGGTAAAATGAAAATAAAAATAGGATTGAATGAGGAAGTGCCCTGGAGTCCAATAATATATGGTTAAGGGGAGGTAGTTAATGTCTAATCTGGACAAGGGACGGACAGATCCTGTGGGATCCATGCCTGGTTCATTTTTATGAACGTCAGCTTGTCCACATTGGCTGTAGACAGGCGGCTGCGTTTGTCTGTAATGACGCCCCCTGCCGTGCTGAATACACGTTCAGACAAAACGCTGGCCGCCGGGCAGGCCAGCACCTCCAAGGCATAAAAGGCTAGCTCTGGCCACGTGGACAATTTAGAGACCCAGAAGTTGAATGGGGCCGAACCATCAGTCAGTACGTGGAGGGGTGTGCACACGTACTGTTCCACCATGTTAGTGAAATGTTGCCTCCTGCTAACACGTTGCGTATCAGGTGGTGGTGCAGTTAGCTGTGGCGTGTTGACAAAAGTTTTCCACATCTCTGCCATGCTAACCCTGCCCTCAAAGGAGCTGGCATTGACACAGCTGCCTTGGCGACCTCTTGCTCCTCCTCTGCCTTGGCCTTGGGCTTCCACTTGTTCCCCTGTGACATTTGGGAATGCTCTCAGTAGCGCGTCTACCAACGTGCGCTTGTACTCGCGCATCTTCCTATCACGCTCCAGTGCAGGAAGTAAGGTGGGCACATTGTCTTTGTAGCGTGGATCCAGCAGGGTGGCAACCCAGTAGTCCGCACAGGTTAAAATGTGGGCAACTCTGCTGTCGTTGCGCAGGCACTGCAGCATGTAGTCGCTCATGTGTGCCAGGCTGCCCAGGGGTAAGGACAAGCTGTCCTCTGTGGGAGGCGTATCGTCATCGTCCTGCCTTTCCCCCCAGCCACGCACCAGTGATGGACCCGAGCTGCGTTGGGTGCCACCCCGCTGTGACCATGCTTCATCCTCATCCTCCTCCACCTCCTCCTCATCCTCGTCCTCCTCGTCCTCCAGTAGTGGGCCCTGGCTGGCCACATTTGTACCTGGCCTCTGCTGTTGCCAAAAACCTCCCTCTGAGTCACTTCGAAGAGACTGGCCTGAAAGTGCTAAAAATGACCCCTCTTCCTCCTCCTCCTCCTGGGCCACCTCCTCTTCCATCATCGCCCTAAGTGTTTTCTCAAGGAGACATAGAAGTGGTATTGTAACGCTGATAACGGCGTCATCGCCACTGGCCATGTTGGTGGAGTACTCGAAACAGCGCAACAGGGCACACAGGTCTCGCATGGAGGCCCAGTCATTGGTGGTGAAGTGGTGCTGTTCTGTAGTGCGACTGACCCGTGCGTGCTGCAGCTGAAACTCCACTATGGCCTGCTGCTGCTCGCACAGTCTGTCCAGCATGTGCAAGGTGGAGTTCCACCTGGTGGGCACGTCGCATATGAGGCGGTGAGCGGGAAGGCCGAAGTTACGCTGTAGCGCAGACAGGCGAGCAGCAGCAGGATGTGAACGCCGGAAGCGCGAACAGACGGCCCGCACTTTATGCAGCAGCTCTGACATGTCGGGGTAGTTGTGAATGAACTTCTGCACCACCAAATTCAGCACATGCGCCAAGCAAGGGATGTGCGTCAAATTGGCTAGTCCCAGAGCTGCAACGAGATTTCGCCCATTATCGCACACCACCAGGCCGGGCTTGAGGCTCACCGGCAGCAACTACTCGTCGGTCTGTTGTTCTATACCCCGCCACAACTCCTGTGCGGTGTGGGGCCTGTCCCCCAAACATATGAGTTTCAGAATGGCCTGCTGACGTTTACCCCGGGCTGTGCTGAAGTTGGTGGTGAAGGTGTGTGGCTGACTGGATGAGCAGGTGGAAGAAGAGGAGGAGGAAGCCGAGAAGGAGGAGGTGGCAACAGGAGGCAAAGAATGTTGCCCTGCGATCCTTGGCGGCGGAAGGACGTGCGCCAAACAGCTCTCCGCCTGGGGCCCAGCTGCCACTACATTTACCCAGTGTGCAGTTAGGGAGATATAGCGTCCCTGGCCGTGCTTACTGGTCCACGTATCTGTGGTTAGGTGGACCTTGCCACAGATGGCGTTGCGCAGTGCACACTTGATTTTATCGGATACTTGGTTGTGCAGGGAAGGCACGGCTCTCTTGGAGAAGTAGTGGCGGCTGGGAACAACATACTGTGGGACAGCAAGCGACATGAGCTGTTTGAAGCTGTCTGTGTCCACCAGCCTAAATGACAGCATTTCATAGGCCAGTAGTTTAGAAATGCTGGCATTCAGGGCCAGGGATCGAGGGTGGCTAGGTGGGAATTTACGCTTTCTCTCAAATGTTTGTGAGATGGAGAGCTGAACGCTGCCGTGTGACATGGTTGAGACGCTTGGTGACGGAGGTGGTGGTGGTGGTGTTGGTGGTACATCCCCTGTTTGCTGGGCGGCAGGTGCCAACGTTCCTCCAGAGGCGGAGGAAGAGGCCGAGGCGGCAGCAGCAGAAGAGGCCGAGGCGGCAGCAGCAGAAGAGGTAGCAGGGGGAGCCTGAGTGACTTCCTTGGTTTCACGGTGTTTACTCCACTGCAGTTCATGCTTTGCATGCAGGTGCCTGGTCATGCAGGTTGTGCTCAGGTTCAGAACGTTAATGCCTCGCTTCAGGCTCTGATGGCACAGCGTGCAAACCACTCGGGTCTTGTCGTCAGCACATTGTTTGAAGAAGTGCCATGCCAGGGAACTCCTTGAAGCTGCCTTTGGGGTGCTCGGTCCCAGATGGCGGCGGGCAGTAGCAGGCGGAGTCTCTTGGCGGCGGGTGTTCTGCTTTTGACCACTGCTCCCTCTTTTGCTACGCTGTTGGCTCGGTCTCACCACTGCCTCTTCCTCCGAACTGTGAAAGTCAGTGGCACGACCTTCATTCCATGTGGGGTCTAGGACCTCATCATCCCCTGCATCGTCTTCCACCCAGTCTTGATCCCTGACCTCCTGTTCAGTCTGCACACTGCAGAAAGACGCAGCAGTTGGCACCTGTGTTTCGTCATCATCAGAGACATGCTGAGGTGGTATTCCCATGTCCTCATCATCAGGAAACATAAGTGGTTGTGCGTCAGTGCATTCTATATCTTTCACCGCTGGGGAAGGGCTAGGTGGATGCCCTTGGGAAACCCTGCCAGCGGAGTCATCAAACAGCATAAGAGACTGCTGCATAACTTGAGGCTGAGACAGTTTCCCTGGTATGCATGGGGGTGATGTGACAGACTGATGGGGTTGGTTTTCAGGCGCCATCTGTGCGCTTTCTGCAGAAGACTGGGTGGGAGATAATGTGAACGTGCTGGATCCACTGTCGGCCACCCAATTGACTAATGCCTGTACCTGCTCAGGCCTTACCATCCTTAGAACGGCATTGGGCCCCACCATATATCGCTGTAAATTATGGCGGCTACTGGGACCTGAGGTAGTTGGTACACTAGGACGTGTGGATGTGGCAGAACGGCCACGTCCTCTCCCAGCACCAGAGGGTCCACTAACACCACCACTGCCATGTCCACGTCCGCGTCCCTTACTAGATGTTTTTCTCATTGTTATGGTTCACCACAACAACAAAAATATTATTTGTCCCAATGTATTGTATTCAAATTCAGCGGGATATAAATTTGAGGCCTAGTATTTAGGCGCTGGGTGACCGGTATGGATTTACTAACAGAATTAGACTTGGAAATGCACAGTAGCGTGTGTGTGAAGTTATTCTGAATGACCCTATGTGCACCTTGAATATTATATACCCTTTTAGGGATAGATTTCAAATAGCTCTGATATAGCAGAAACCACTAAATTATGAAATTGCTAAATTGGGAATTGTATTTCAACCCAGAACAAAAAATGTGCTTTGACGGACACTAAATAACTTTCCCAGCCACAACAGGACAGCGGTAATGAGAGATTTAGCGGGATATAAATTTGAGGCCTAGTATTTAGGCGCTGGGTGACCGGTATGGATTTAGCGACAGAATTAGACTTGGAAATGCACAGTAGCGTGTGTGTGAAGTTATTCTGAATGACCCTATGTGCACCTTGAATATTATATACCCTTTTAGGGATAGATTTCAAATAGCTCTGATATAGCAGGAACCACTAAATTATGAAATTGCTAAATTGGGAATTGTACTTCAACCCAGAACAAAAAATGTGCTTTGACGGACACTAAATAACTTTCCCAGCCACAACAGGACAGCGGTAACGAGAGATTTAGCGGGATATAAATTTGAGGCCTAGTATTTAGGCGCTGGGTGACCGGTATGGATTTAGCGACAGAATTAGACTTGGAAATGCACAGTAGCGTGTGTGTGAAGTTATTCTGAATGACCCTATGTGCACCTTGAATATTATATACCCTTTTAGGGATAGATTTCAAATAGCTCTGATATAGCAGGAACCACTAAATTATGAAATTGCTAAATTGGGAATTGTACTTCAACCCAGAACAAAAAATGTGCTTTGACGGACACTAAATAACTTTCCCAGCCACAACAGGACAGCGGTAACGAGAGATTTAGCGGGATATAAATTTGAGGCCTAGTATTTAGGCGCTGGGTGACCGGTATGGATTTAGCGACAGAATTAGACTTGGAAATGCACAGTAGCGTGTGTGTGAAGTTATTCTGAATGACCCTATGTGCACCTTGAATATTATATACCCTTTTAGGGATAGATTTCAAATAGCTCTGATATAGCAGGAACCACTAAATTATGAAATTGCTAAATTGGGAATTGTACTTCAACCCAGAACAAAAAATGTGCTTTGACGGACACTAAATAACTTTGCCAGCCACAACAGGACAGCGGTAACGAGAGATTTAGCGGGATATAAATTTGAGGCCTAGTATTTAGGCGCTGGGTGACCGGTATGGATTTAGCGACAGAATTAGACTTGGAAATGCACAGTAGCGTGTGTGTGAAGTTATTCTGAATGACCCTATGTGCACCTTGAATATTATATACCCTTTTAGGGATAGATTTCAAATAGCTCTGATATAGCAGGAACCACTAAATTATGAAATTGCTAAATTGGGAATTGTACTTCAACCCAGAACAAAAAATGTGCTTTGACGGACACTAAATAACTTTCCCAGCCACAACAGGACAGCGGTAACGAGAGATTTAGCGGGATATAAATTTGAGGCCTAGTATTTAGGCGCTGGGTGACCGGTATGGATTTAGTGACAGAATTAGACTGGGATATGGCCAAAAAATAACCACACTATTGCTGGTTAAATGCACTTGGTGACGGGCGCAGCTTGCCCCTGATGTAGTATATGGCCAAAAAATGAACAGACTATTGCTGGTTAAATGCACTTGGTGTCACAGCTTGACGAACCACACTACTGAGGGTTAAATGCACTTGGTGACGGGCGCAGCTTGCCCCTGATGTAGTATATGGCCAAAAAATGAACAGACTATTGCTGGTTAAATGCACTTGGTGACGGGCGCAGCTTGCCCCTGATTTAGTATATGGCCAAAAAATGAACAGACTATTGCTGGTTAAATGCACTTGGTGTGATAGCTTGACCAACCACACTACTGAGGGTTAAATGCACTTTGTGACGGGCGCAGCTTGCCCCTGATGTAGTATATGGCCAAAAAATGAACAGACTATTGCTGGTTAAATGCACTTGGTGACGGGCGCAGCTTGCCCCTGATTTAGTATATGGCCAAAAAATGAACAGACTATTGCTGGTTAAATGCACTTGGTGTGATAGCTTGACCAACCACACTACTGAGGGTTAAATGCACTTGGTGACGGGCGCAGCTTGCCCCTGATGTAGTATATGGCCAAAAAATGAACAGACTATTGCTGGTTAAATGCACTTGGTGACGGGCGCAGGTTGCCCCTGATTTAGTATATGGCCAAAAAATGAACAGACTATTGCTGGTTAAATGCACTTGGTGTGATAGCTTGACCAACCACACTACTGAGGGTTAAATGCACTTGGTGACGGGCGCAGCTTGCCCCTGATGTAGTATATGGCCAAAAAATGAACAGACTATTGCTGGTTAAATGCACTTGGTGTGACAGCTTCACCCTGATGTAGGTTTTAGCCAAAAAACAACCACACCATTGAGGGTTAAATGCACTTGGTGACAGGCGCAGCTTACCCCTGATTTAGTATATGGCCAAAAAATGAACAGACTATTGCTGGTTAAATGCACTTGGTGTGACAGCTTCACTCTGATGTAGGCTTTAGCCAAAAAACAACCACACCATTGAGGGTTAAATGCACTTGGTCGCAGCTTGGATGCACTTGGTCGCAGCACCGCACAAGACTCAAAATGGCCGCCGATCACCCCAGAAAAAAGTGACTGACAAACGGTCTGGGCAGCCTAAAAACAGTTTAATCAGTTTAATCGATTAATCAAGTGAAGTCCTTTGGAGGAGTTAATCTGCCTAATCTCGCCCTACTGTCGCAGCCGCAACCTCTCCCTACGCTAATCAGAGCAGAGTGACGGGCGGCGCTATGTGACTCCAGCTTAAATAGAGGCTGGGTCACATGGTGCTCTGGCCAATCACAGCCATGCCAATAGTAGGCATGGCTGTGACGGCCTCTTGGGGCAAGTAGTATGACGCTTGTTGATTGGCTGCTTTGCAGCCTTTCAAAAAGCGCCAAGAAAGCGTCACAAAAGCGCCAAGAAAGCGACGAACACCGAACCCGAACCCGGACTTTTACGAAAATGTCCGGGTTCGGGTCCGTGTCACGGACACCCCAAAATTCGGTACGAACCCGAACTATACAGTTCGAGTTCGCTCATCCCTACTT
Organism: Bufo gargarizans; assembly: GCF_014858855.1. Taxonomy (NCBI): domain Eukaryota; kingdom Metazoa; phylum Chordata; class Amphibia; order Anura; family Bufonidae; genus Bufo; species Bufo gargarizans. The sequence continues at coordinate 404,564,733 of NC_058082.1, read as the reverse complement.
TTCATATTACCAGCTAATGAAGCTACCAAAGCTATTACCTAGAATGAAGCTACCAAAGCTGTGTTGCTGCAGGACTAAACTGAAGCCAGCATGCAGAAATTGAATACTTGTTTCCCACCAGAGGAAGATCTCTGCTTCAGGTGCATTCACATCACCGTTTAGCTTTCCGTTCTTCTGATCTGTCAGAATTAGAGAGAAAAAAAATGGATCCAGTACAAAAAAAAAAAAAGTGCATCCTGTTGCATCAGTTGTCAACTGTTTGAGCCATTTCCATCTGAGATCAGTTTTTTAGACGGAAACAAAAGTACTGTATTCAGGACTTTTTTTCCCCGTCTAAAAAAACTGATCTCAGACGGAAATGGCTCAAATAGATGACAACTAATGCAACAAAATCTGTATTTTTTTATTTTTTTTACAGGATCCCGTTTTTTCCCCCTCTCTCTCTCTCTCTTTTTCTAATGGATCAGAACAATGGAAAGCTAACGGTGATATGAACTCAGCCTTGAAGGGAGCTTCTCACCAATGGTAACTTTTTTTTAAATCTTTTGCATCACAGTGTATCTCTCCTTTTGTATCCCTCTACTTTGGACTCCTAAAAACCTTTTTTTTTTTAATTATGCTAAAGATGAATTAAACAGCCTGAGAGGCAGTACTTACGCCTAAAGGAGCCCATATGTGCCCATCAGAACGGAGTCGCGCTCCTCCTCTTTTTTTATCTCTACCTCCTAGCCTAGTCTTACCTCCTCAACGTCATCCTGATGCTGCTTCAAATTTCTCACAGGCACACATCTCCTTTATGTGTGCGCCTGCACAATCTGTGAATTTCTGTGGGTACATATCAGCTTCTTTACCCAAACTGCCTTAGTGCCTCCCCACACAATTCTAATGCCTCCTTAGTGCCTTCCACACAGTAATGCCCCCCCCCCCCCCCCGATAGTGATGATCTCCCTCATACATCAATGATGTACCCTTAATGTGCCCATACAGCATGAATGCCCACACACAGTATGAAACATATATGAATGCCCCTACATAGGTTGATGTCCCTACACAGTTTGATGCCCCCTTAAGTGCTTCCTACACAGTATGATGGCCATAATTCCCCCCTCACAGTATAATCCCACTACACAGAATGATGCCCCCTTAATACTTCCAGACTGAATTCTCCCCTACTGCCACATTCCAACGATGAAAGGAGCAAAGCAGATCTTCTCTGCTCTTCCATCTGTACTGTATTTGACTAGGCACAGTAAGCACAATGATGTCATACTGTACTTGCTCCTGGCTGTGCCGAACCAGCAGCAGCACGGAAATGGGGGCGTAGGGAGCTGATGGCTTTCTGCTTCACCATTGTCTTCAAATGTATCTGCATCCTGAGAACACAGATATAGTAAATTCAGCCTTTCTGGGATTGCTGGATAAAAATTCATAATTCAGAAATGGCCCACTGGACCAGGGACATTTGGCAGGCATGACTGTTGACATTCTGAGTCATCTCCACTTTGCCACATGTTGCTGTATGTCCTATTTAATTAGGCCCATTTGTGTATTAGCGTTTCTTTTATTTTTTTTTTATTTTTTTTACATTGGTAGGTTTCAGCAAACCTGATATTGCAAGTAGTAAGTAATTTTACTGAAGTAATTAAAATTCCTTAGGCTATATGAAATACCAGGTCTCTGACCCCTTAATGTGCATACATTCTCTTCTCTTTTGCCTGCAGCATGTCTTGTAAACACGTTCAATGTACATTATGACCAAAAATCCATTCTAAAACATTATGACTGTGCTAGCATGTGAAAGGGTTAAGAAGTGGACACTATTATTACAGATAAAAAATTATTGGAGCCTAGGGCTGTGGTCGGATCACAGACAGCTAAAGCGTGTTGTATCCTGTTTGCATTCCTAAGCTGAAAGCAAGCCTGTGCAACATAGGGAGAATTCCAACATCATTACATCCCCAGGAGGCGGTGTGCAGACACATAGCAGTATCCAAGGTGCTTGCGGAGGTATCCATCTTGCTGTGACAACCACAGTATACAGTAGTGACTGCTAGGCGTCTGCGGGTGAAGAAGTTACAACTTTATAGAACGAAATGTCCGTTTCTGTAGAACTACGGAAATTTGCACTGTATTTTCCTCACATACACATAATAAAGAGGTTGCATGGGCTGAGAATAGGTTGCAAACATCAGATCGGTTGGAGTCCAAGCCAAGACACCCCACCAAATAGCAGTTTTTCTCTCTTGTGGCAACGGAAACTATGCAGTGCATGGAGCTGGACGCAGAAGGCTCCATAAATGGTGTCCTTTCTTGCACAAACACACTTCAGCCCTGCTCACTTTCACTTGGGAGCCGAGCTGCAGTACCTAGGCACTGCCATTACACAGTGTACAGAGCTGTATGCTTCCATCTCCATAAACTGTAGAGTTTTTGTGGCTGCCCAAAACAGTGGATCAGTGGTGATGTTGAGTGTCAGATCCCCATCGATGTGATATTGATTATCTATTCTGAGAATAAGTCATTAATATCCGTAACCCAGACAACCCTTTTAAGTGTGTTATGTCAAATGGTTTTTAGTATATTTTAATCTTCTCACTAGTAGCAGAAAGAAATATTGCTTTTGTAAAACTGGTTTCATTAAATATGGAATATGTATTTATTGCAGAATGTCAGTTTGGGCTGATTGCCTTGTACTCAATCATAAAATACCGTGGGACAGCAGGAGCGTCACAACCCTGTCTGTCATGTTAGAAAGCATGACTTGGCCTCCATTTAACTACATAATGCTAATATTATTTGACTGTATCACAAAGTTTCCTAAACATATCATTGCCAACTGTACAGATTAGGAAATGCTGAGAAGCCTGCCATAATGCTGCTGAGATGATGGAAAACCAGCAAAATGGGACGTTATATTAGCACCTTTCAACATGTGCCAAATTGACATATTGTGCATGCAAATTCAGAACCCGGGGTCTATCTCTAAAATGTCAGGCACTTCACAAAGGGTGTCTCACGCACGTTTCATCAGAAATGCTAAAACCTTTTGTTATATCCATCTGCTCAGATATGGTAGATACTGTAGATCTTTAATTTGAATACACAAGACTGCCATTAACTGTCCCACAAGACTGTCTGCCTAACGTTGAGGGACATCATATTCAGCTTGATTAACAAACTAAAGCTCCATAGATACAAGAAATGTGAATTTAACATGTAACTTTTGATAAGAAATAAAGTACTACAATTTCAGCCAATGTTCTCAGTATAAGGCCTCATGCACACGACCGTTGTTTTGGTCCGCATCTGAGCCGCAGTATTTGCGGCTCAGATGCAGACCCATTCACTTCAATGGGGCAGCAAAAGATGCGGACAGCACTCCATGTGCTGTCCGCATCCCTTGCTCTGTTCCGTGGTCTGCAAAAAAAATATAACCTGTCCTATTCTTGTCCATTTTGTGGACAAGAATAGGCAGTTATATTAATGGCTGTCTGTGCCTTCCGCAAATTGCGGAACACACACGGGTGCCATCCGTGTTTTGCGAATCCGCAATTTGCGGACCGCAAAACACACAACGCTCGTGTGCTTGAGACCTAATTCTGCTACTGAATGTCTGTTTTAAAGCCCTCCAAATGCAATAAATATTACTTCCTTTCATACAATGGCCATTTTTCTAAGCGTGATAATCTGTGCTTCGATTTTTACCACCCAACAGAAATATATATATATATATATATATACACTATACTGTTAGTATACATTTTTCTGCCTATGCCACAGAATATATCTTATTTTGAACAAAACAAAAAACTGCATGGAAGCGTAATGTCATGTAACGTCCTTTTTATGTTGTTTCATAAACTAATAAAGGAAATGCAGTAATGTACATAATGCATGTATTTGAACAAATTGTGAGTCTATTGTGAGTCTATTGTGGGATATTAATCAGTTTTGACGCAATTTGCACCATAACTAACTTTTAGAGCTGAGGATGAAATGGGTGAAAGTTGAGATACAAATTTATCAAATATTATACAGAGCATAATCAATGAGATTTAGCGCAAATTTGTGGCATTGCAATTTTGCTTATGATTAGAGTTGAGCGGACACCTGGATGTTCGGGTTCGAGAAGTTCGGCCGAACTTCCCGAAAATGTTCGGGTTCGGGATCCGAACCCGATCCGAACTTCGTCCCGAACCCGAACCCCATTGAAGTCAATGGGGACCCGAACTTTTCGGCACTAAAAAGGCTGTAAAACAGCCCAGGAAAGGGCTAGAGGGCTGCAAAAGGCAGCAACATGTAGGTAAATCCCCTGCAAACAAATGTGGATAGGGAAATTAATTAAAATAAAAATTAAATAAATAAAAATTAACCAAAATCAATTGGAGAGAGGTCCCATAGCAGAGAATCTGGCTTCACGTCACCCACCACTGGAACAGTCCATTCTCAGATATTTAGGCCCCGGCACCCAGGCAGAGGAGAGAGGTCCCGTAACAGACAATCTGGCTTCATGTCAGCAGAGAATCAGTCTTCATAGCAGAGAATCAGGCTTCACGTCACCCACCACTGCAACAGTCCATTTTCATAAATTTAGGCCCAGCACCCAGGCAGAGGAGAGAGGTCCCGTAACAGACAATCTGGCTTCATGTCAGCAGAGAATCAGTCTTCATATCATAGCAGAGAATCAGGCTTCACGTCAGCCACCAATGCAACAGTCCATTTTCATAAATTTAGGCCCAGCACCCAGGCAGAGGAGAGAGGTCCCGTAACAGAGGATCTGGCTTCATGTCAGCAGAGAATTAGTCTGCATGTCATAGCAGAAAATCAGGCTTCACGTCAGCCACCACTGCAACAGTCCATTGTCAGATATTTAGGCCCAGCACCCAGGCAGAGGAGAGAGGTCCCGTAACAGAGGATCTGGCTTCATGTCAGCAGAGAATTAGTCTGCATGTCATAGCAGAGAATCAGGCTTCACGTCACCCAACATTGGAACAGTCCATTGGCATATATTTAGGCCCCGGCACCCAGACAGAGGAGAGGTTCATTCAACTATGGGTAGCCTCGCAATATAATGGTAAAATGAAAATAAAAATAGGATTGAATGAGGAAGTGCCCTGGAGTACAATAATATATGGTTAAGGGGAGGTAGTTAATGTCTAATCTGGACAAGGGACGGACAGGTCCTGTGGGATCCATGCCTGGTTCATTTTTATGAACGTCAGCTTGTCCACATTGGCTGTAGACAGGCGGCTGCGTTTGTCTGTAATGACGCCCCCTGCCGTGCTGAATACACGTTCAGACAAAACGCTGGCCGCCGGACAGGCCAGCACCTCCAAGGCATAAAAGGCTAGCTCTGGCTACGTGGACAATTTAGAGACCCAGAAGTTGAATGGGGCCGAACCATCAGTCAGTACGTGGAGGGGTGTGCACACGTACTGTTCCACCATGTTAGTGAAATGTTGCCTCCTGCTAACACGTTGCGTATCAGGTGGTGGTGCAGTTAGCTGTGGCGTGTTGACAAAACTTTTCCACATCTCTGCCATGCTAACCCTGCACTCACTAACTCTTGCTCCTCCTCTGCCTTGGCCTTGGGCTTCCACTTGTTCCCCTGTGACATTTGGGAATGCTCTAAGTAGCGCGTCTACCAACGTGCGCTTGTACTCGCGCATCTTCCTATCACGCTCCAGTGCAGGAAGTAAGGTGGGCACATTGTCTTTGTAGCGTGGATCCAGCAGGGTGGCAACCCAGTAGTCCGCACACGTTAAAATGTGGGCAACTCTGCTGTCGTTGCGCAGGCACTGCAGCATGTAGTCGCTCATGTGTGCCAGGCTGCCCAGGGGTAAGGACAAGCTGTCCTCTGTGGAAGGCGTATCGTCATCGTCCTGCCTTTCCCCCCAGCCACGCACCAGTGATGGGCCCGAGCTGCGTTGGGTGCCACCCCGCTGTGACCATGCTTCATCCTCATCCTCCTCCACCTCCTCCTCATCCTCGTCCTCCAGTAGTGGGCCCTGGCTGGCCACATTTGTACCTGGCCTCTGCTGTTGCAAAAAACCTCCCTCTGAGTCACTTCGAAGAGACTGGCCTGAAAGTGCAAAAAATGACCCCTCTTCCTCCTCCTCCTCCTCCTCCTCCTGGGCCACCTCCTCTTCCATCATCGCCCTAAGTGTTTTCTCAAGGAGACATAGAAGTGGTATTGTAACGCTGATAACGGCGTCATCGCCACTGGCTATGTTGGTGGAGTACTCGAAACAGCGCAACAGGGAACACAGGTCTCGCATGGAGGCCCAGTCATTGGTGGTGAAGTGGTGCTGTTCCGCAGTGCGACTGACCCGTGCGTGCTGCAGCTGAAACTCCACTATGGCCTGCTGCTGCTCGCACAGTCTGTCCAGCATGTGCAAGGTGGAGTTCCACCTGGTGGGCACGTCTCATATGAGGCGGTGAGCGGGAAGGCCGAAGTTACGCTGTAGCGCAGACAGGCGAGCAGCGGCAGGATGTGAACGCCGGAAGCGCGAACAGACGGCCCGCACTTTATGCAGCAGCTCTGACATGTCGGGGTAGTTGTGAAAGAACTTCTGCACCACCAAATTCAGCACATGCGCCAGGCAAGGGATGTGCGTCAAACCGGCTAGTCCCAGAGTTGCAACGAGATTTCGCCCATTATCGCACACCACCAGGCCGGGCTTGAGGCTCACCGGCAGCAACCACTCGTCGGTCTGTTGTTCTATACCCCGCCACAACTCCTGTGCGGTGTGGGGCCTGTCCCCCAAACATATGAGTTTCAGAATGGCCTGCTAACGTTTACCCCGGGCTGTGCTGAAGTTGGTGGTGAAGGTGTGTGGTTGACTGGATGAGCAGGTGGAAGAAGAGGAGGAGGAAGCCGAGAAGGAGGAGGTGGCAACAGGAGACAAAGAATGTTGCCCTGCGATCCTTGGCGGCGGAAGGACATGCGCCAAACAGCTCTCCGCCTGGGGCCCAGCTGCCACTACATTTACCCAGTGTGCAGTTAGGGAGATATAGCGTCCCTGGCCGTGCTTACTGGTCCACGTATCTGTGGTTAGGTGGACCTTGCTACAGATGGCGTTGCGCAGTGCACACTTGATTTTATCGGATACTTGGTTGTGCAGGGAAGGCACGGCTCTCTTGGAGAAGTAGTGGCGGATGGGAACAACATACTGTGGGACAGCAAGCGACATGAGCTGTTTGAAGCTGTCTGTGTCCACCAGCCTAAATGACAGCATTTCATAGGCCAGTAGTTTAGAAATGCTGGCATTCAGGGCCAGGGATCGAGGGGGGCTAGATGGGAATTTACGCTTTCTCTCAAATGTTTGTGAGATGGAGAGCTGAACGCTGCAGTGTGACATGGTTGAGACGCTTGGTGACGGAGGTGGTGTTGGTGGTACATCCCCTGTTTGCTGGGCGGCAGGTGCCAACGTTCCTCCAGAGGCGGAGGAAGAGGCCGAGGCGGCAGCAGCAGAAGAGGCCGAGGCGGCAGCAGCAGAAGAGGCCGAGGCGGCAGCAGCAGAAGAGGCCGAGGCGGCAGCAGCAGAAGAGGCCGAGGCGGCAGCAGCAGAAGAGGAAGCAGGGGGAGCCTGAGCGACTTCCTTGTTTTTAAGGTGTTTACTCCACTGCAGTTCATGCTTTGCATGCAGGTGCCTGGTCATGCAGGTTGTGCTAAGGTTCAGAACGTTAATGCCTCGCTTCAGGCTCTGATAGCACAGTGTGCAAACCACTCGGGTCTTGTCATCAGCACATTGTTTGAAGAAGTGCCATGCCAGGGAACTCCTTGAAGCTGCCTTTGGGGTGCTCGGTCCAAGATGGCGGCGGTCAGTAGCAGGCGGAGTCTCTTGGCGGCGGGTGTTCTGCTTTTGCCCACTGCTCCCTCTTTTGCTACGCTGTTGGCTCGGTCTCACCACTGCCTCTTCCTCCGAACTGTGAAAGTCAGTGGCACGACCTTCATTCCATGTGGGGTCTAGGACCTCATCGTCCCCTGCATCGTCTTCCACCCAGTCTTGATCCCTGACCTCCTGTTCAGTCTGCACACTGCAGAAAGACGCAGCAGTTGGCACCTGTGTTTCGTCATCATCAGAGACATGCTGAGGTGGTATTCCCATGTCCTCATCATCAGGAAACATAAGTGGTTGTGCGTCAGTGCAGTCTATGTCTTCCACCGCTGGGGAAGGGCTAGGTGGTTGCCCTTGGGAAGCCCTGCCAGCAGAGTCTTCAAACAGCATAAGAGACTGCTGCATAACTTGAGGCTCAGACAGTTTCCCTGATATGCATGGGGGTGATGTGACAGACTGATGGGGTTGGTTTTCAGGCGCCATCTGTGCGCTTTCTGCAGAAGACTGGGTGGGAGATAATGTGAACGTGCTGGATACACTGTCGGCCACCCAATTGACTAATGCCTGTACCTGCTCAGGCCTTACCATCCTTAGAACAGCATTGGGCCCCACCATATTGTCATGGTCTTACCTCCTTGCTGTTCCCTTCGTTTGACATGTGCTGGCGGCCATCTTGGTTTCTGGGTTTTCTTGTAGCCTCCCACCCTGCGGCTCCTCCTTCCCACTGGGAGGAGCTGGATGCCTAGCTCATATATATAGGAGGTCTGTGGCTTCAGTTCCTTGCTTGGTCCTCCTGTGTTCACATGCTTCCAAGACTGCTGCTGCTTCTGGTTCCTGATCCTGGCCTCGTCTGACTACCCCGTTGGTTCCTGATTCCGGCTTCGTCTGACTACCCCGTTGGTTCCTGATTCCGGCTTCGTCTGACTACCCCGTTGGTTCCTGTTCCTGGCTTCGTCTGACTACCCTTCTGGTTCCTGACCTCTGTCTCCGCAAGACCCTGCTTCGGTTTAGCCATCCGTTCGGACTTTGCTACGGCTTACTCTTCAATAAAACCTTCTTATTTTCCACTTATCTCTTGTTGTACGTCTGGTTCATGGTTCCATGACATTAGGACCAAGCCATGAATTCTGACGGTACAGGGCCACCCTCGCTACCTACGCTGGTTGCCAGACTTGATCAGCAGGATCACCTGTTGGGTCGGTTCGCTGTGGCGTTGCAAACCCTGCTTGAACGCACGGCTCATTTAGCTTCCGTTGCCGATGGGTCGGTTGTCGCTCCTGGGCCCGCTCCCTACTGCCGCTCCGGTTGTTGCGCCAGAGTCTACCCTGACACCTGTTGCTGCGCCTGTGGTGTTTCAGGGTATGACCGGTTCTGCCCCCCTTCCACAGCGCTTTGGGGGAGAGCCAACTCAGTGCCGAGGTTTCCTTAACCAGGTGGGCATTTACTTCGAGTTGCTGCCACATGCCTTTCCTACTGAGAGATCAAGGGTGGGCTTCTTGATCTCGCTGCTCTCGGACAAGGCCTTGGCCTGGGCCAGCCCTTTATGGGAGAACAACAATCCGGTGGTTGCCGAGTTTTCCGGTTTTGTTGCTTCTCTTCGGAAGGTATTCGATGTGCCGGCTCGTGCTGCCTCTGCTGCGAAGCTCCTTATGTCCATCAGACAGGGTTCACGATCCGTAGCTGAATACGCCATTGAGTTTCGTACCCTGGCAGCAGAGGTGGGCTGGAATAATGAGGCTCTGGTCGCTGCTTTCTCTCATGGTCTCTCGGATGCCTTGAAGGATGAGGTTGCAGCTAAGGACCTACCAGTGGAGCTCGAGTCTCTTATTTCTTTCCTGATTTTGATTGACACCAGACTCAGGGAGAGACCTTCCTTTAAGGAGAGCCTGCGGAGGTCTCCTAACAGATTGGCGCCTACGTTTGCTGTCCCACCCGTGCCTCCCTCTCCTCCCACGCCTCCTGGGGATGACTTGTCTGGGGGTGAACCCATGCAGCGGGGGTTTGCTCGCCTGTCTGAGGGGGAGAGGGTACTCCGGAGACGCGAGGGCCGATGCATGTACTGTGGTCTCGGTGGGCATTTTCGGTTGGCATGTCCGAACCGTCCGGGAGAACGCTCGCACCTGAGGTCCTGTCGGGGGCAGATCTTGGGTGGAGTCTCCTCGTCCCCGGTTTCCCGTGTTGACAAACCACTGATCACGGTTGTCCTCTCCTGGGTCGGGGGCTCGGTGACGACCCAGGCGTTGGTGGACTCTGGTGCTGGTGGTTTGTTCATTGATAGAGTGTTCGTTGCCGCCAATTCCATTCCTCTGCAGCCTCGAGGTTCCCCACTGGCTCTTGAGGCGATAGACGGCAGACCCCTTCTGCCGCCACACGTGACTCATGAGACCCTTCCAGTGGGGATGGCCATTGGTGCCGTTCACAGAGAGTCGGTCTGTCTCCAGGTTATTTCGTCTCCACACTACTCGGTGGTCTTGGGGTACCCCTGGCTCCAGAAGCATAATCCGACTTTCGATTGGAGATCGGTCGAGATCCTCTCGTGGTCACCGCAGTGTGGGGCTAGTTGCATCCATGGGCCTGTCAAGTTGCTGTGTACTTCCTCGGACTCTCTGTTGCCTCCTGAATACGAAGAGTACCGGGATGTATTCGATAAGGTGCGCGCGGTTGCCCTACCTCCGCACCGCCCATACGATTGTGCCATAGAGTTACAATCCGGTGCCGTTCCTCCTCGTGGCAAAGTCTATCCACTGTCGGTAGCGGAGAATGAGGCCATGGAGGAGTACGTGAGGGAGGCGCTTTCACGCGGACACATTCGCAAATCCTCGTCCCCGGCAGGGGCTGGATTTTTCTTTGTGAAAAAGAAGGGCGGCGAGTTGAGGCCTTGCATCGATTACAGGGGTCTCAATCGCATCACGATCAAGAACGCTTACCCGATACCCTTGATTTCCGAGCTGTTCGATCGCCTCAAAGGGGCCACGGTCTTTACCAAACTCGACCTGAGGGCGGCATATAACCTGGTAAGGATCAAGGCGGGCGATGAGTGGAAGACCGCGTTTAACACCAGGACCGGTCATTATGAATCCTTGGTTATGCCCTTTGGGTTGTGCAATGCGCCCGCAGTCTTCCAGGAATTCATCAACGATGTTTTCCGTGACCTGTTGCAGCAGTGTGTGGTGGTCTATTTGGATGACATCTTGGTATATTCTGCATCCATGGAGGCCCACATTCTGGATGTCAGACGAGTGTTGCAACGCTTACGAGAGAACAAGCTGTTCGGTAAGCTTGAGAAATGCGAATTTCACCGATCCCAGGTAACCTTCTTAGGTTACATCATTTCCGCTGAGGGGTTCTCCATGGATCCTGAGAAGGTTTCGGCTGTCTTACAGTGGCCCCAGCCCAGTGGGCTTCGTGCCCTGCAGCGCTTTTTGGGCTTCGCCAATTATTATCGGAAGTTCATCAGGGACTTTTCCATGCTAGCCAAGCCTCTCACGGATCTGACCAGGAAGGGCAGTAATCCTCAGGTCTGGCCGCTCGAGGCCATCCGAGCTTTTGAGGCTCTAAAGTCCGCCTTTGTGTCGGCTCCGATTCTGTCGCATCCCAACCCTGGGTTGCCTTTTGTCCTCGAGGTGGACGCGTCTGAGACGGGAGTAGGCGCCCTCCTGTCTCAGCGTAGAACACCAGAGGGTCCCCTGCTTCCTTGTGGGTTTTACTCCCGGAAACTGTCTTCCGCGGAGTGCAACTATCAGATTGGTGACAGGGAGTTATTGGCCATCGTGCAGGCCCTTAAAGAATGGAGGCACTTGCTCGAGGGCTCGGTGGTTCCGGTTCTCATCCTGACGGACCACAAGAATCTGACCTACCTCTCTGAGGCCAAGAGATTGACACCACGTCAGGCCAGATGGGCTCTGTTCTTGTCACGTTTTAATTACGTGGTCTCCTACCTACCCGGCTCCAAGAACATCAGAGCGGATGCCTTATCACGGCAGTACTCCGAGCTGTCCGGGGAGGAGTCGATTCCGACTACGGTCATACCCCCGAATCAGATCCTGGCCGCTATTCGCACCAGCCTGACTTCTCCTCTGGGTGAGCAGATTTTGGCGGCTCAATCTGGTGCTCCCTCTGGGAGACCCAACGGCAGATGTTTTGTGCCTGAGGAGTTGCGCACTCGGTTGTTGCGAACCTACCATAACTCCAAGGCCGCGGGGCACCCTGGAAAGAATCAGCTGTCCTGGGCGGTTTCACGTCTGTTCTGGTGGCCTTCTCTACGTTCCGACATCGCCGCATATGTAGCGGCATGCTCCGTTTGTGCCCAGAGTAAGTCCCCTCGGCACCTTCCGTTGGGCCTTTTGCAACCCATAGCCACCGGGGAGCGTCCATGGTCACACCTGGGGATGGATTTCATTGTGGACCTCCCTGCATCCCGAGGCCATACGGTCATTCTCATGATTGTGGATCGGTTTTCCAAAATGTGCCACTGTGTTCCTCTCAAGAAGTTACCCTCTGCACAAGAGTTGGCCTCGATTTTTGCCAGGGAGGTCTTCCGGTTGCACGGTTTGCCCAAGGAGATTGTGTCGGATCGGGGGAGTCAGTTTGTGTCCAGGTTCTGGCGCGCCTTTTGCTCCCAGTTGGGGATTCATCTCTCTTTCTCCTCGGCCTACCACCCTCAGTCCAATGGGGCCGCAGAACGATCCAATCAGGCCTTGGAGCAATTCCTTCGTTGCTATGTCTCCGATCACCAAGACAATTGGGTTGACCTCCTGCCTTGGGCTGAGTTTGCCAGGAACACGGCGGTGAACTCTTCCTCTGGGACGTCTCCCTTCATGGCCAATTATGGGTTCCAACCTGCCGTGTTACCGGAGGTATTCTCTCCCCAGGATATTCCGGCTGTGGAGGATCACCTTTCCGTCCTACGTGCTTCTTGGGTACAGATCCAGAGGTCCCTTGAGGTCTCTGCGCAGCGCCAGAAACTCCAGGCTGATCGCAGACGAGCGCCCGCTCCTTCCTACCAGGTCGGAGACCAGCGTATGGTTGTCCACCCGCAACCTCAACCTTCGAGTGCCCACTCCCAAGCTGGCGCCTCGCTTTGTTGGTCCCTTCCGAGTGCTTCGCAGGGTAAACCCGGTAGCCTATGCCCTTGCGCTTCCTCCTGGCATGCGGATCTCCAACGTGTTTCATGTCTCCCTGTTGAAGCCACTGGTGTGTAATCGTTTCACTTCCTCGATTCCTCGGCCTCGTCCGGTCCAAGTGGGCAATCGTGAGGAGTATGAGGTGAGCAATATCCTGGACTCACGCCTGGTCCGCGGCCGGGTGCAGTTTTTGGTCCATTGGCGTGGTTATGGTCCAGAGGAGCGTTCCTGGGTTCCCTCCGCAGATGTCCATGCTCCTGTCTTGCTCCGAGCCTTCCACGCACGCTTCCCTCAGAAACCGTTCCTTACTCCGCGGAGGAGGGGCCCTTGAGGGGGAGGTACTGTCATGGTCTTACCTCCTTGCTGTTCCCTTCGTTTGACATGTGCTGGCGGCCATCTTGGTTTCTGGGTTTTCTTGTAGCCTCCCACCCTGCGGCTCCTCCTTCCCACTGGGAGGAGCTGGATGCCTAGCTCATATATATAGGAGGTCTGTGGCTTCAGTTCCTTGCTTGGTCCTCCTGTGTTCACATGCTTCCAAGACTGCTGCTGCTTCTGGTTCCTGATCCTGGCCTCGTCTGACTACCCCGTTGGTTCCTGATTCCGGCTTCGTCTGACTACCCCGTTGGTTCCTGATTCCGGCTTCGTCTGACTACCCCGTTGGTTCCTGTTCCTGGCTTCGTCTGACTACCCTTCTGGTTCCTGACCTCTGTCTCCGCAAGACCCTGCTTCGGTTTAGCCATCCGTTCGGACTTTGCTACGGCTTACTCTTCAATAAAACCTTCTTATTTTCCACTTATCTCTTGTTGTACGTCTGGTTCATGGTTCCATGACACATATATCGCTGTAAATTCTGGCGGCTACTGGGACCTGAGGTAGTTGGTACACTAGGACGTGTGGATGTGGCAGAATGGCCACGTCCTCTCCCAGCACCAGAGGGTCCACTAACACCACCACGACCATGTCCACGTCTGCGTCCCTTACTAGATGTTTTCCTCATTGTTATCCTTCACCACAACAACAAAAATATTATTTGGCCCAATGTATTGTATTCAAATTCAGCTGAATATAAATTTGAGGCCTAGTATTTAGGCGCTGGGTGACAGGTATAGATTTACTGACAGAATTAGACTTGGAAATGCACAGTAGCGTGTGTGTAAAGTTATTCTGAATGACCCTATGTGCACCTTGAATATTATATACCCTTTTAGGGATGTATTTAAAGTAGGCCTGATACAGCAGAAACCACTAAATTAGGAAATTGCTAAATTGGGAATTGTATTCCAACCCAGA